>NC_135784.1:279310538-279636093 GCF_051106095.1 Pogona vitticeps
CTTTCTCATATTCTCATGTTCTCCCCCACCAAAGTTTTGGTGCCCCATATGAAGAATAGTTCTGTAGAACTCAAACATCTACCTATTTTGACATTTTAGTGGTCTGATAAAAGTACTGCCCACCCCTGGATTTTGTATAAAGACCACACTAGGTTTTTCCTTCATATTTTTTGTTTTACCGTTGGCTAGGCAGTCTAACAACATCTATGGTGTCTAAAACAATGGCAAAAATCACTTAATTATGCACAACATTGATAATATTGTGCTTTTTATATTGCTTAGTGTTCATCTAATTTCTTTCTTACATTCCTGGGATGTGAGGTTTAAAATGAACGGCAGTAGTATGAGATACTTCTAAAGAATTACCAGGTAGCAGAAAATTAGAGTATTTTTATATACTCATATTAATATTATAATTAATAATATTATATAATATTATAATTAATAATATTAGAACATTAATACAAAGCTCTCAAGATATAATAATATGGACTGTAACAATGAAAGAACATGTTAATAGCACTTCTTAGGGCCGCACATGCCTACCAGTAAGATAACAAGGAAGATGTTTCCCTGAAAGTAAGTTATTTCAGAACTGCAGTGAGATATCTTGAACTTGTCTGTGAAACATCTGGTGCCAATTACTGTCGGAAAAAGAACTGTGTGGTTCTGGGACTATAGATAGGATACAAAAGGCAATCCCTACCTATTATCCACTCTTTGGGGAAGTACTGTGTTTCACTAGAGGCTGCAAAGATGCTTTGTGAACTTCCCATCAATGCATGGCCCCATACTGTAAGGTCATACAGTCACTCATCATTTCTAGAGAAAGTGCCTTTTAATTCAAATACAGCAGGGTTTTCAGACACTTATAACCAGTCTCTAAAAGCCATTTTATGAAAAATGGGTTAAGGTCTATCCATTTGTCAGCACGCTTTTACACTTCTAAAACCATACTGGCCTTTTGAAACAAAAGTGTACTCTAATGCTTATCTATAATTATATTTATTCATTTCCCCTTTTCCTCATAAAATAAGAATAAAGGAAAAGAACAAATATTTACAACATTTATTTATTTATTTAACAATTTGTTTTTCTGAAACATTAAGAATAAAGCCAGTTTTAATAAATACATAATTCCAACCTCCTTCATACATGCACATATAAATAATGTGTCAGTTTTGACCATGGATGAGCATCCCATTAGCTGTGGAGCTTGTGCTTTTAAAGACTGGGCCAGAATCAATTAGATATTCTAGATGCAATGAAATTTAACCAAAATAGAGCAACTGAGAAGCAGAAAAGCGTTATCACCTACTTCACAGAAGCCTAGGATTTTTGGAAGTGACCCTTCTCCAACACACTCAAGTTCACAAGCTGATATGGGGAACTGAGTCTCCAGCACAAAGAGGCAGATTCCTTTGATGGAGCAGGTTCAGAAGACATGGATTCCAGAGGCCCCAATTCAAGTACAGAAGGACCCCCATAATCACTGGGGATTGGTTCCAAGCCCTTCCCCGTGGATACTGACAACCGCAGATAAGGGTGAATGTTCTATATATAGCATGGCAAAAGGGAATGTGATCGTTCATGTCATTCATATTCATGAGCTGATTTGCATGAACCTATGAGAAGACTGGAGAGGCAGAGTCAGCAGCTGCATGAGGTTTGGCGGGAGAAGGAGGAGTCAGATAGGGCTGGTTAGTCAGAAAGAGAGGGAACAGATACTGAGAGCTAGAGCTGATTAGAAAATAGGTAGAGTTGGTGGTAATGATATAGCAAGAGAAAAGAAGTATATAGTGAGATAACTGTTGATGATTTGCTTGTGTATAATGTTCACCTGATAAATCTCGGTTATTATTCAATCTGCTTCACTTCAATAAATAAATTCTATTTCGGTTCACAAGTCAAGTATTCAGACAAATATAATTTATATTGTGGATTGAGGTAATCTACTCGTGGCAGCGAGAGGAAAATGCGACGTGGGCCTTTGTGAGGGAAAGACAAGCAGAGGCCACAAGGGCGAATGCCACGGGGGGGGGGGGAAGGTTTTCACAGCACAGTCTCTGGCTGCCTCTAGTGCCTGGCTCTGGTAATACATGTGAAAATATTTTTTCTGTTTTTTTTTCCTTTTAGTATCTTTAATATTTTCAGGCCATGGATAAGTTAAACCGGTGATCCTGATCCTGTGAATATGAAGGTCCTACTGTACCTCTGACTCAAGGTTCTCTAACCTGTTGGGATCAGGCTTGGTGATGATAACAAGGTGTGGGATGGTTTCCATCATCTCTGCCTCCTGGTCTGACAGATATGCTTGCTTTCCACACAGGACTAAATTAAGAGCCCCAGCTGCTGATCAGGGTGGAGATACTGACCTTGTGAGGTAGTCCTGAGCCCATCATGTTTTTGTTTTGTTAAGAGGAATGTCTAAAAATATGTTCCACCTATATAAGTCTATTTTCCCTTCGCTGTCTTTGCTGCTGGTTGTGCATAAGATCAACGAAAGAAAAGAAGAGGTGAACATCTTTGAAGCTGAAAAATAAGAGCTTGGAAAAGTAAATTTCTGGACCACGATTCCCAGAATCTCTAGCTGGGCAGATTCTAGACATTGTGTCCAAAACGTGTACCTTTTCCAAATTCTGTTTTATAGAATTCTGTCCAGATGAATCCATAGTTTTTTGGTAGCATAAATATTTGACTGCTCTCAAAGACAAATCCACTCAATACAATTAACAGTTACCAAGAGGACACAACTCCCTTGTTACAGCAATTTCACTGGCTGCTGGTCTGTTTCCAGCCTAATTTACGTTGCTGGTTATTATGACCTATAAATGCTTATACAGTTTGGGTGCAGGCAATCTGAAGAACTGCATCTCCCCATATCAGCCTTCTTGGTTCCTATATTTTCAGAAAAGGCCTTTCCATGTTCCAGGACTCTCTCTGGCACATTTCATGGGAGCATGAGAGTGGGTTTTCTTGGTGGCTTATCCTAAGCTGTAGAACGCTCTTCCCTCAGAAGGTTAGGTTAGCCCCCTGTCTCTTGTCCTTCCAGCTCCAAAGACATTTCTTTTTAAACAGACTTCATAATTACATTACACACTTAAGCAGGAGTCTTCTGTGATTTTAAGTATGGCATTTAAAAGTATATCTTGGAAGCTTTTTCATAATTTTATATGATTATTTTTATACTATTCCTCGTTTAACTGGTTTTTAAATTGAATGATTTATTATATTTCTTTAACATTATGTGTATTTTAATTATTGTGAATTGCCTTGTGACCCTTTATGACAGAAACATAACAGAATTTTTAAAAAATCAGATTCCAAAATACTGAATAAATATAGCAATATCAATTAGTTGTTAATACATAGTTTTTCTCTGAACGCCTGATTAACAGTAGGCAGGAGCTTATAGTGGTACAGTATAGTGGTACTGAATCAGTTTGTATGTGAGAATAAGCAAATATTGTTGCTTTGGAATAAAAGCAGAAGCTTAAAATTTCTCAACAATTGGGTTTATCCTGGCATGAGTCTATGAAAAAAAAAAATTAAAAAAAACCCTAAGAAGCCACCTTTTCTTTTTCTTCATTTTGCCATGGCAGTGTTCTTTTTGTCCTCCGCTTTTTTAATTTCCTGAATGCTCGGAATCCCAAATACATTATGTTCTTGTTGGCCATTTTCCCACTCAGGGGAAACATATAGTAGTGTGATCCAATAACTAAAAATTTCACCCTTTACATATTACGTGGTAGTTTTTTTAATACACCACTTACTTGCAGACTTTCCTCATACAATTAACATCATGTGCATTTAATTAAATGAACTTTCTATAAAATCTTTGATAACATTTTATTTAAATTATTTGTGAACATAACTGTTCAGATGTTATTTGCCGGTTCAAGGGTGATACAAACCAATACAATGAGTGAGAAGTAAGGTCCCGTGGCATGGCATGCTAACAAGAAAAGGTGTCTAAGAACTACATTCAAGAGTATTGAAGGAACTGGTTGAAAAACTCAAAACCACTGTCTATTATTTTCTTGAAAATGTGGAAAGTGGGTGAAGTTCCAGATGGTTGGAGCAGGGCTAATGTTGTCTCTGTCTTCAAAAAGGGCAATAAAGGAAGAACCTGGGAACTACAGGTTCATCCTAACTTCCTAACTGACAGAACAATAAAACAATGGAATCAATTACCTCAGGAGGTGCTGAGCTATCCAACATTGGACAGAAAGTCAGACAACCATGTGTCAGCTATACTTTAACTTAAGATTCCTGCATTGAGCAGAGAGTTAGGCTTGATGGCCTTATAGTATATGCCCCTTCGAACTCCATTATTCTATGATTATTCTATATGTGTTAAATTTTAGAAAAATCTTTCTCCTGTGTATAAGAAGACAGCATAATATTGTTTTAACTTCCTTGTCGTAACCAGCAATTTTTTAATTAAGTATCCATCATACCTAACATCTTAATCAAAAGAACAATTTAGAGATGGAAAACACACACACACACACACACAAACACACAAACACACACACACACATGGGCAGAGGGAGGCTTTGCGTGGCTTGTGTTGGGGAACTACCAGGGAAATTTATTTAGAGCTCCAAATCATCAGTAGGCAGTGCCACATCCAGGACTGCCTCTCAATCTCTCCCTCTCCCACTTTCACCAGTCCACACCCATTCACACTCTTATCCATTTCTTCATTATCATTTGCTTTATCATCAGTCTCAGGGTGAAATACTTTATAATCTTTATTACCCATAAATGAACCTAAGCGATTTTAAAATTTAATGAACTGTGTAAATGACATATTTTCTGGGCTACTTCCTGAGTCAAGAAACAAAAGCAGACAAATACCTCTTCTTTTTTCTTCAGCGTTGCTTCTAATTCTTGTATTGTCTGATTTAACTCTGTTTTATGAGTGTGGACTGCATTTGCTTGACTACTCACACACTCCAGCTCAGTAACCTATAAAAGAAAAATAAATACAGATAGTAAATATACAATTAAAGGCACGAATGAAAAGAGTCTGCTTTTGTGAACATTTGTATGAAAACATCATTGCCTACTGAAATGCATTGAATTAGCTTTGCATGGTATTCTGATAAGACATGGTGAAACACTGTTTAATTAATGTAGCTGAATTTGACATTTCTAAACCTAGAAAGATTTGGTTCCACTAGGTGGAGGGAATGAATTAGAATGATGTGGGAGTCCTACAAAAGAAGACTGAGTAGATACTGCAAGGCAATGGCTTCTTTTAAACTGCCATAGGAAATTACTGTATTTGTTGTTTTTCGGTACCACCTTAAAATCAAAACACTTGGTTAACTATTGGTCTCTGGAGAATCATTCCTTATGATTGCTTATGGTGAAAAAATTTAGGAAATATCACCAAACAAGCAATCCCAATGGAAAGTAATCAATCAATTATGACTGCAGCTTGTTCTTTGGTATCATCTCTAAATGTACAAAGGGTTAAAGGGACTCCCCAAAAGCCCTAGAAAAAAATGTAAGGGACAGTGGAGAAATTAATTTAATTTGCATTTTTAAATGATTTTACCTACTTACACTTTATGAATCAATACATGAACCAAAAGCCATTAATTATATTTCAATACTTACACTCTTACATGTTTTGCACTTCAGGCAAAATCCAAAGGAAAAAAAAGAACAACAACAACAAAAAAGGACAAAAAACCATGTGTCACCTAAAAGACTATTATATTTTAATGTGAGCTTTTATGGATCAAGTCCATTTCTTCGGATCAATTGAATAAAATGAAACAGAGAATGAAATACAGAATCCACAATACCCCTAGAAGGCATATAATTATCAGAATAATTGCACATATGTGTAATGATACAGAAACATAGTGAAACAAATTGAGGTGTGTAAAAAAATTATAAATTAAATAATGAACTGAAAACCCCACCACTACTACCAAGGTCCATCTTTCCTGTCACTTATCTGCTTATGGACAGTGTTCCTCCTCAACAGCTCATAAGGAATGGCCAATCCTTATGAATCATCCTAGTTAACAACGGTCCTTCCAAATGTTCATAGGCATGCCCAGCAGTTCCACATTCCTCAGGTGGACCCCAACTATGTTCAGCGCCAAACAAGTGCAGTAATGGTGCCTTCATTACTTCTTGTGCCATTCCTGGAATGGCCTGCCTCTCTATAAGATAGCAGGAATCAACTCTCCTTCATAATAGCTGTAGGAAGGCATTAAACTGAGAACTTTTGCCACCAAGGAAACCACAGTGTTAATACTGCACTCAGAGACAGCAAGGAAGAATCTGCTATTTTGCATAAGGAACTGCTGGGCTATGATCTCTTTCCAATGCAATCCTATAAGAAAGCTTTCAGAAGGGAAAGTCATTCTAACTGAGGGATCATGTAATAGAAGATAGAGCAGAGAAGAGTTGATAGTGGGAATGTTAGGCTGTCAGCTTGAAACAAGCCCTCCCCCAGCAACGAATGACTTCTTAGGATGAGGGAACAGACCATCTCGAGTAGCTAACATTTTATAATAAGTACAACAGAGGAGTATTGTGTCCCATAGTGGAAAGAAATCTCTCCCCCCACCTTCATATTATACAAGGTTGTTTCAAGAGGAAGGAAAGGGGAAAATATACCTTATCCATTTCATTGAATCATAGAAAAGTGAAGTTGGAAGGGGCTTGCAAGGCCATCAAATCCAACCCCCTGCTCAATGCTGGAATACAATCAAAGCATATCTGCCAGGTGATGATCTTAAGTTTTTCCTGAACGCCTCCAGTGTTGGAGCATTCACCAACTCCCGAGGTAACTGGTTCCACTGTCATACTGCTTCTAACAGTTAGGACGTTTTTCCTGATATTCAACTAAAATCTGGCTTCCTTGAACTTGAGCCCATTGTTGCGTGTCCAGCACTCTGGGATGATCAAAAACAGATATTGCCCCTCCTCTGTATGACAGCCTTTTAAATATTTGCCTCAGTCTTCTTTTTTCTCAAGGCTAATCATGCCCAGTTCTTTCAGCCTTTCCTCATAAGGCCTGGTTTCCAGCTCCCTGATCATCCTTGTCGCCCTCCTCTGAACTTCTTTCAATATGTTAGCACTTCCTTCTTGAAGTGTGGTGTCCAGAACTGGACACAAGACTCAAGATGAGGCCTAACCAGAGCTGAACAGAGGAGGACTAGCACCTTGCGGGATTTGGAAACTACACGTCGATTAATGCAGTCTAAAATAGCATTTGCCTTTTTTGTAGCTACCTCACACTGTTGGTTCATATTTGGCTTGTGATCTACGACAATTCCAAGATCCTCCTTGCTCGTAGTTTTGCTGAGCCAAGTATCCCCCATCTGTGAAATTGGTTTCTTTTTACAAGGTGCAGTACTTTGCACTTTGTCGTCTAGTTGTTTAGTCGTGTCCGACTCTTCGTGACCCCATGGACCAGAGCACGCCAGGCCTTCCTATCTTCCACTGCCTCCCGTAGTTGTGTTAATTTCATGTTGGTTGCTTCGCAGACACTGTCCAGCCATCTCATCCTCTGTCGTCCCCTTCTCCTCTTGCCTTCACACTTTCCTAACATCAAGGTCTTTTCCAGGGAGTCTTCTCTTCTCATGAAATGGCCAAAGTATTGGAGCCTCAGCTTCAGGATCTGCCTCAGCTTCAGGATCTGAGCCTCAGCTTCAGGATCTGACTTTGCAGTTATCCCTATTGAATTTCATTCTGTTGCTTTCAGCCCAGTGTTCCATCCTATCAAGGTCATTTTGAATTTTGTTTCTGTTTTTGGGGGTATTACTGTAGCTATTTTGCCCAATTTGGTATCATCTGCAAATTTGACAAGCATTCCCTGTACTCCCTTATCCAAGTCATTAATAAAAAATATTGAAGAGCACTGGGCGCAGGATTAAGCCTTGGGGTACCCCACTAGTTACTTCCTCCCAGTTAGAGAAGGACCCATTAATCATCACCATCTGGGTATGATTCTGTAGCCAATTGTGTATCCACCTGACACTTGATCTGTCCAGCCCACACTTAGTTAGCTTGCTAATCAGGATATCACGGGGCACTTTGTCAAAAGCTTTGCTGAAGTTAAGATATACTACATCTACAGCATTCCCTCTGTCTATCTGGGAGGTGACCTGATCAAAAAACAAGATCAAATTAGTTTGGCAGGATTTGTTCTTGACAAATCCATGTTGACTTCTAGTTATGACTGTGTTGTTTGACTGCTTTATGATCTGTTCCAGAATTTTGCCTGGGATTGATGTCAGGCTGACTAGCCTGTAGTTCCCAGGTCCCCCCCCCCTTTTTTTTGCCCTTTCTGAAGATAGGGACAACACTGGCCCTCCTCCAATCCTCTGGCACCTTCCCCGTTTCCCATGATTTCAAGAAAACAATGGATAGCAGTTCTGAGAGTTCCTCAGCCAGTTCTTTCAGTACACTCGGATGCAGTTCATCCAGCCCTGGAGATTTGAACTTATTCAAAGTGGTGAGGTATTCCTTGACTACAGTATTTGTTTATCTATCTCCAGCTACAATCCTGTTGCCCTGGTTTAATGAACGAAAAGGAGTGCACAAATCAGTGGCTAAGGAGATAGAAAGAACACTTACCTGACAGTTAGCTAAGAATACATGGTGAGTGAGAGCAAAACTGATGGGTATGTGGGAGGCAGGGAGCATCAGAAATAACTTTTGCAGCTCATGTAAAACTGGGCAGTTTTTCTAGCATTTTCTAAAGCTAGCAAAGCAAGATACAAGCTCTGAAGAAGCAAAGCTTTGTTGATGAAAAATACAGATCCTCTCTGGAGATAACCCTAGGGTCACCCCATGCCAGGCACTGGCTATATCCAGCACTGCACTAGCAGTTGCACACAAGCCCAAGAGCAGTTTCCCTTGCTCTGCAGGCCTCCACCTCCCACTGAAAACCTGCTCTAGAAGGCAACTCAGGTTTTGAGGATGTACATGGAAGGCTGCACTAAGGCAAGGGGTTGCTCCCGCCTTCTGGTTCCATTGACAGAGGCCGTTCTGAAAGGGAAGGTCTTTGGATCCTACCCATCATATGTCAAAACTGTAATCCTATCTTCTGACATTTCTGTTTTAGTTTAAAGCAGCTGTGAGTGAGGAGAAGGGGCACCAGTTGGGATTAGACTGACACCAGGTAAAGAAGAACAATATTACCCTCCCAGATAATATTTTTAATGTGGTGAAAATATGGTGATATTTGTCCTTTTTTCCCCTCTGTGACAGAACAAACAACAGTTTTTGTGATTATGGTAATGACAATTATACAACTTGGGAAAAGGCCCCCCTCCACTTGCCACAGGCCAGTTCTTGAGTCAAAATGGACTTCACTGAAGTGGCTTTCTTTCTTTCTTTTTAATTAATAAAAAGGAAAGCTACAAATAACAAAACTAAACTAAAATACAAACTCAGTAGTGACTACATGGAATACACATTAAACATTTCCCACCTGTGCCACCTTCACTATTTGGACTAGTTAATCAATAATATCAATTTGTACCCCTTTTCACCCCATTCCTCTCCAAAAATACATTGATGCTTCTGCTGGCCTATAGCCTTTCCCCTTCTAAAATACATATTCCAAGTATCAATTCCATACATCTTTGAAATCATTAGACTTTACCATTCCTCTTCTTACTTTAATTTCACATGTTAACTTATCATTAATTGCTAAACTCCACATTTCTTTATACCAATCTTCAATATTAATTTGTTTGTTACTTTTCCAATTCTTTGCAAATATTAATCTTGTTACCATAACCATTATAACAGCTAACCCTTTCTGATCTTTTTTCCAATGATCATTCTTAATTATGTTCAGGAGGGCAATAGGTGATGATGACTGAAGTTGCTTTCCATAAAAACTAGAAACACAATAACAATTAACCACAGATAATTTTTCATGTAGTGTGACATTTAAGCTGACGGAATTTTTATCCTCCTTATAAAAGTACAACATAGTATGCTGCCATGCCACACTCAAGCTCAAAAAGAACAGCAATGTCTCTGGTAGACACCAAAACTTGGAAATGTGGACTACAACTTGCAGATCCCATCCATCAAGAGCAATGCCCAAGGAAATTCTAGGGGATTCTAGGAGCTGTTATCAGAAACGGAATGTTTTAGTAGAGATATATCTGAATGCCTAGCAGCCTTGTATCTCTAGTGCCTGTTTTCATATGTGCACATTTCTTCTACTCAGTCAAGCAGAGCTTTATTTTATTTTTGAAATAGATTCGTTTCAGGATGTCAAGTGCACTTGAGCAGATGGGGAAGCTTCTATAGCACTCTTTTAGAATGCCACTTTTAAGGTACAGACCCAGTTTCTAATGTAAAAGTATGTAAATATTTCAGACTCAGGTTTGAAGCAGAAATAAGATTTCTCATCACTAACAATGGCAGCAAAATCACACATTTAACAAATTCTGACATTAGTAGATTGAAATGCAAACAAAGAAATCCATACAGAAGCAAGCACATACAACTTAAGATGTGTTTTCTCTCCTTTTGTGTTACCATACCCTCAGCTGAAACTGCACACCGACATTTTCTAGCTGGAAGAAAAATCGGCAGAGAAGCACGTTTTATTGTAAGATAGGGCAGTAAGTTGGCAGGGAGGTTAAGTATTGATCTCCCACTCAATTTCTCATTTCTGCCACCTGCCCACAACAACACATTGCCGTGGAGAAATGACTGGGCTTTGGAAACAGCACTGATTGGTATGCATCATAAGGGTGACAAACATTTGAGCAGGAAATTGAAGGAGCTGGAGGCACAATTACTGTTTTTATCACTCCTTCCTGTCAAAGGTCAGGGGACAGAAAGAAAAATATTGAAAGTGAACCGCTGGTTACATAGATTGTGCCATTGAGGAAGGCTTGATTTCATGGATCATGGATATTTACGGTATATGTAGGACTTCTTGATCTATATGAGATGTACCTATTGGGAACTGGGGATGATATTTTTGGTAGGAAACCTGATCAAGTGGGCTTTGAACTAACTCCTGTGGAGATAGAGTAGTAAAAGGTTAGAATTATCAACTGAGCCGGGTATTATTTACAGTATTTGTTTATTATATTTTTTACCACCCTTTTCAAGGTTTTCTAGGTAGAGAGCACTCAAAAGTGTTTTACCTTTCCCTTCTTCTGGTGGCATTGTGGGACTGTACAGAAAACAAATGGTGGAAACATGAAGGAAGCAAAAGCTGTACCCACCTTTTTATAGGAGCAAGCACATTGACTGCTCAGCTTTATCCTTATTTGCTCCTCCTCTGCAGCCATCAACGTGATTGCAAGCTGACGCTCATTTGTTTTTTGGACTGAAAAAGTGCCACAGGTTCCCTTAAGAGACTTGGATTTATTTGTTTATCGAGGTCTGTCAACTATGCTACTAATTCCTAGAAAAGGCAGCACACTGCAGGAGCTTTCACCATGCCAATTTATGGCCACATTCATGGAAAAAGTCTCACTATAATGTGCATTCAACTTCATCTCTAACCCTCTATGATTATAATAACTTATGTCAAGAATTTCACAGAATAGAGAGTGCATAAAGCTAGGGTACCAGGTAACCAAGTACAGAAATGTTGAAGAAAACAACGAGGACAGAAGGCATCACCTGCAGATTCAGCTTTTCCAAAATGAGGATTTGATTTTATTTTTTTTAAAAATAGAAGTATTACTTATAAGTGCACAGGTGTGTTTAAATACCTTTATATGACAAGCTACAGTACACAGACTATTCAACATGTTGATGTTACAGTTGATGCCAGGTGTGGTTGTACTATTTTAAAAATGCTTAGATGGGAATTGTCATCATGTTAAGAGTACTCAAACCCTACCAGTGATCAGTAGGAACATCGGAGAGCAGAGAGGTAGGATGGGAACTCACAGTGTGGGGACAACAAATGATGTTGTAAGCATTTAAAAACATAATGGAAAGACCTGAAATCAGTTGTCAGAAAGATATCATTTTCAGCACCATTCCCGCAGCAGCGATAATGGACAAACTAGCTGTGATTTGTAAAAGGGAGGAGTAATTTTTTAAATTCATACGATTCTGAGATGACCGCCCATACCACTAAAAAAATGAGAGTTGAGAGTCAGGGGTATGTGTTTAGACCCTGCCCCCGCCCACAGTAGGATTTTCTGAGTTATCAGCCATCAGCACTCAGACCTGCACCCATCAGTCCTCACTAGCATCGGGAGACAATGTGCCCCTGAAACTTTGGGGTGAAGTCCCCTCTTTTACCCTCTAATGACCAATCACAAAACAAAGCATGCTAAATGCAGGATACAGTTCTAGGCAAGCTAGATCACATGCTACATCAGATGTCCTTCAATGCTTGCGGGGGAGCATCTGTATAAAACCTGGAATAAACATATAGTGTGACCATGGGATGATACAGTGTGCTGCCTTTCCTGGTGTTTCTTCACTCTCTCCTTCCTCAAACATGGCCAAGTGGCCAACCATTAAATTTTCAGGTTGTCTTTTGACAGGACAATTGCTATCAGAATATTCACTCTTGCTTAATTACAGAGCAAACCCAAATCTGTAAAGGAGGACAGGATATCAGTTGTC
Source organism: Pogona vitticeps (assembly GCF_051106095.1). Classification (NCBI taxonomy): domain Eukaryota; kingdom Metazoa; phylum Chordata; class Lepidosauria; order Squamata; family Agamidae; genus Pogona; species Pogona vitticeps. The sequence continues at coordinate 279,323,145 of NC_135784.1, forward strand.
ATCTAACATTCAGTACTTTAACCCTTCTTGTTATTTAAGATTCTGATGCTATCCACACAACTTAATATAATTTTTATTTCTGCATGGTTGCTAGGGACTCCTCTGAGTGATTATCAAGGCTTATGAAAGGCAAATTTATTTTAACAGTTGATTGGTCCGTAGTACTTATTCCTATTTCTGTTGCAACTCTTGCCTCGGAGCTTGAGATCTGTATGTGCAGCAGCACAGCAATTCACTGCAATTCTTGAGAAGCAAGTATCAGCCCCACAACTTGATAGTACAACTTCTTGGATGAGCACTGGACAGCCAAATGTAAATAAGACCACAGTCTCTTAGTAACCATCTCAGTGCTTTCAAGCAAGCATGTGTAATACAGCCTTTCTGGCTACATATTCGGAAAGAGAAGCAGGGTGGGAAAGGGCCATTGTGAACAGAGAGCAGATTTGTAAGGGAAAGGTATGCATTTTTTTCTCTCCAAGCAACACCCTCCCTTTCCAGCTCATGCCCCCAACTTTTCTCCACCTTCCCTCCCTCCCACCATGGGAGTTCTAAGGAGGTGTTTGCAGGCATATGGAATGGAAGGTGTGGGAGGGGAGGGAGGGTCACTGAGAGTATCTCAGGGAAAAGCTTCAACCCTTTTCTGCCCCCCCCATCACCATTTCCCCACTTATAATGGGTCTTTTCCAAAGCCACCTTTCTTCATAAAAACAGCTGTCAGGGTTTATCATATACAGTATATTTGCATAGGATGCACAGCTTGCCCCTTAGACACCTTCAGCAAGGTTCTTATCTTTATGCCCTGCTGTGATAAATATTTTGCAGTGTTTCTCCCTGGGGAATAGGATATGTATAAAAATTTTTTTTCCATCTACTGATGTTGGGTTTTAAGACATTTACATAAAAATGTATCTCCTTGTTTTGATATTACCACTACTCACCCCAAATACTTTTAAGTAGTCTGGAACTTTGTAACAAAACAGCACCAAGATTACTGTATGTAGAATGCAGACTGAGTTAATGTGTCAGAAATTGATGGGGAAACGGCCATAACAATTTTCTCTACCTGCAGTTTCATAGATGACAGACATGAATTGTGAATTGCGCCCATGTTCAGCAAACATTCTTGCCCTTCCTCACCATACTTTCTCCCATGCATACCATTCATTTTGCAATTCATAATTTTAGAAACAACCTTACTTTTTTAAAAAAACAAAAAAACAAAGAGGAGGGCAAAACTGCTATAAGAAGGAAAGACAGGGAGAGAGTGAAAGAAAGAGAGAGGTTCTCATGCAAACAGGAAACGTCCAGCATGCCCTATTTATTATTCATATAGTTCTTTTATCAGAACCCAAGTTCTGGTAAGGAATAGATATGCTCACAGTAAAAGAGACATGGGTGTTTCCAGAGAATATGGTATGTGTACCTTTTTTACCCTTGCAGCAACTGATTCTTGCAAGTATTAATCATGACCTAGTAAATTATTCTATTGATAAGCCTAAAGAAAGAAGATCCTTTAGGCCAGGTTGAGAGGACAACTGAAACTATGGGAGATGAAACAGGCAGATCATCTGCATTTCATATGGACAAAATTAACGCTGAGTTGAAGGTGATCCAATGTCACATCAAAAGTGGAAGAGTTCTGCTTGTTACAATACAAACATGTGCTGATAAAATTTCTTTTTAAACATCTGTTTGATTCTATCTTGGTGACTGTCACTTGAGTCTGCACTGAGATGCTTTATTGTTATCCCTTCCTCTGTGTTTTTCCATCCTGTCAGGAAACCCTCCTGCATTTCATAAATGAACAAAATTGAACTTGGAAACATTACTTCTTTGGGCTTCTAGTTATACACCATCAAGTCATCGCCAACTCCTGGTGACCCTATGAACAAGTGATTCCCCCCCCCCCAAATGGCATATCTTTAACAACCCTGCTCACCTCTTGCAAGTGGAAGTCAGTGGCCTCCTTGTCAGTGCATGTCTCCCTAAGAGCTTCTACCTGCTCAATATCTAGCTGACCAGATCAAATTAATATTGTGCAAAACAGTGCTCTAGATCAGGGGTCCCCAACACCGCCTGGGACCGGGCCATGGACACATATCTCCTGCCCCCCGTGAGCACCACCACATGCATGCACGCTAGCGTGCTCTGGCCCCTGCGAGCGCCACCACATGCATGTGCGCAAGTGCACTACACCCCTCTGCAGGCGCACTGCACCATTGTGGGCGTGCCACCTGCCTGCCAAGCGTGCCATGCCCCCCCACCAGTCTGTGGTTGGGAAAAGGTTGGGGACCATTGCTCTAGATGTCTGTTGCAATCAAACTTGATGGTACCCTTAGCAAGTGAGCAGAAGCAATGCTCTCCCAAATGATAAAAAAATGCTCGTATGTTGTAACATATGCTTTCTTCCACTCCTGTATCTTTTATTTGGCTGTACTTTGCTTGTGATTGATCACAGGAAAGTTAATACAAACTTACCTTGCAAGAATGACTACTAAGGCATGCATCTCACAGAAAATTCTATTGCTGAAACTAAAACACGTTAATGCAATGAATATGTATTTCTCTTTGATCTCTACATTGATCCTCAGTAATACATACTAAAATGCTGGAATTATTCTCTAAATAAAACCCAATGTATACGTAATAACAACACAGAAGACATTTCTCATCAAAGTAAGAGGCAGAAAAGCAGAATAATTAGAGACGTTCACATATGAGAACTTTGTATTTCATTTCTATAACTGGAAACTGGCTTGCATGGAAGTTGTGAGATGAACAAAAAAATAGCTTGTTAAAACAAAACTTTATTACTCTCCGAGCTCGTAACAGCATTTACTAACCTCATATTCAAATGCTTTACACTCACCCGCTTATGTAGACGTTCTGCTTCCTCCTGATATGCAGCAAGCTGTTGTTTCCATTGTTTCACATTGGCAGTGGACTCAAGCAGAGCTGCTGTAAGCTTGGCATTGTTACCCTTGAGAGTAGCAAGTTCTGCCTCCCAGTGCTTGCTGATTGCTGAGCTATGGACAAAAAAGTGTTGTCACAATCTTGGAGACCACAAACTCAAACGGGTTGTTTTTGCTTTCTGGCTCACACTATACAGTTGCTTTCAAAACTTAACAGAACTACCTTTCAAAAAAAAAATAATAATAAACACAAATACAACAGTTTAATAATCTGATGCTAAAATACTTTAGCTTTGCATACCAAAGGGCTCAGGTCGAAACCCTGACACTTTCTTCAGTAAAAATAGTCTTATATTACAGGACTGCAACAAGACGGTTGCAAAGGCGCATGCCGGATCACACTGGGAACAGTTGCTTTAATGGGAGCAATCTCCCTTAAAGCAACCCTTCTGTCTGTTCAGCATTGTTCCAGCCTGGCCCCCAAAAGTAAAAACCCTACAGCTGGACCAAAAAAGTCCATCTTTGAACGGATTAAAGTCAGGCTGGAACTCATTTTCCTGTACATGGTGTAATAATCAAGAAATAGATCTCTCCAGAACGATCCACAAGTAGTCCACATCATTCTCTGTTTCCCTGTGTGATCACACCCTCACAATCCAGGACTACCTGAGCCACTGGGGAGCCATTGCTAGATGGTGTTGGATGAGTAGACTTGATTGTATTCGCGAAGACTTGATTGATCAATGGTTTGATTCAGCATAAGCTAGTTTTGTATATTCAAAACCATTAATAAACTGATTGCATAAAATAAATATCTTCTTGTGGATATACGTATGCTGTATATTATATTTCAGCTTGTAACAGATAATGGTAATAGTCAGATGTAAAACTAAGCTGACGATAGACAATCTGGTACTTTCCCATTTCTAGAACTAAAGTGTCCATATTTCCTGACCAGGGGTTACAGGGGTTTTATCATAAATTAGCAGTAGGTATATGACCAGATGGAAGGCTCTGCAATGCACTGGTCATGCACATTCCCTCTCCTCTGAGACTGGGAAGTAGAGTAAGCCAGATTTCATTTTTGTAGGTTCCCCGATTTATGATATCTTGGAGGTGTTAAACAAGCCAGCATAGAATTACAAGTTTCAGCCACCAACAGAATTATTTTAATCCAGGGGTCTCAAACATGCGGCCCGGGGGCCATTTGCGGCCGCCCAGATGATAGTTTGTGGCCCTCGCCTTGCCTGCCCCCCAAAGCGCCCACACATCTTCTGCTGTCAAGAGTAAAAAAAAAGCCTTGCCTCGCTCGCTGGCTCTCTCCCAAGACAGCACCTCTCGCACCCTCCATCCAGAACTGCAGCCTGCCAGCCAGCCCACCTGTCTGTTGGCTAAGGAAACTCCTGGGTGGCTTCCTTGGGCTCTTGCTCCGCTTGGCGGAAAATCTGATGCAGCCCAGCCTCACCGAGACTCTGCTTCTAGCAGCCCTCAGGCAAATTGAGTTTAAAACCCCTGGTTTAATCCATGTTAATTTCATTAACATGTAATGGCAAACCACAAGTTGCTGATGTGAAATGGAATTCTAATGTATTATTCTTTATGACTTCATAGAAGAAGTCCAAGGTGTCAAGAGATCTAATTTCTGTTGTATATGCAGTGTAATATGTAATTCTAAAATGTAGCACAGTTTAGGATTACATATGATTGCTCCTACAATCTAATGGGAAATCTATCTAATTACATGGGGAAAGTAACTATGAGTTGTAAATTACTTTCCCTGGTTTAACCTAGTTTAATAGCAGGACAGCAAAAGCCATATTCTTAGTCTTGCTCTATTAGTCACCATAATGCTTAATTAGTTCCTAACTGTCTTCACCATAAACAGGAACATCATGGCTATATAAATGAAGAATTTTAAATAGATTATCTTAAAGTAGTAGTGACAAAGGAAATAACACTCTGTAACCCATAAGCAAGTTCCTTGCAGTTTTCTTATAGATGGGAAATTGTTTCCTTGTCTGCTTATTTGATTGAGTTACTTTAGTAATACAATTCTGTTCTGCTCATTCCTACAGATAAAGAGTAGTGTACAGGTATAATTAACTATCATGCACTAGAATGGGATATTTTAGCTCCTCAGGGTCACATTCTCTTGCTGAAATGACACAGAACTAGACCAAAGATGTTACCAGACCTACAGCACTGTCACCTTTATAGTTAAAACTTTCTCCCTAAATTTCAGCCATTCACCAATATTTTTGTTTAAAAAAAGAAAACAGCTGTGGCAAAAATGTCAAACAATGCATTTCACATGGTTTTTTTTTTGTCCTACTCGATGAAATGTACTGGAGCAACAACAACAAAAGCCTGACTTCAATCAGTATGCAGTGAAACAGAAATAAAGTACTATGGTTGTCATTCTGAGTAGGTTCAAGAAGCACAAGACTGATTGATTGGCTGATCGATTGATTTGATTGACTGAGCGATTGATCAGTTCATCAATATACCGTTCCATTAGTACAAAGCATTATTCTGGAAGGTTTACAACATGGCAAAGTAAAATAAACCACAAACGAACAACAATGAAATCATGAAGTGAAACAAACAGAAGAAATTAACTCAACCATCCAGCCAAGATGGCTTAATGTTTCTATATAGGATGTATTCGTTTAATGTAAATATCTAACCCTAATGCCACTGTTAACCATTTTAATACACTGAAATTCTCATACTATGTAAGTTTTATTTGTAAGGGGCAAAAAAATCATTGTATCAAGGTTAAAAGAATTTTAAAAATGACAAAAGGACTCCAATGTGCAGTGAGACAAGCAAAAGTAATAAAACGGTTTATATACGTTCTTATCACAGTCATACACACTGATTTCTGTTAGAAAAGTTCTTCTGATTTTAGGCTTCTCCAAGCTATATTGGGGAGCTATAAAAATGAATTATGAAGTATCTACTGCAATTCAATCCTGTGCGTGTTTATTCTGAAATGACTCCCATGCATTAGGATCCAATGAACAGCTCCATTAGTTCTGCATGCCCAAGGGGACTTCTGCCTCAAACAGCTGCCTCCCCTGCTGCATAATAAACACTCCTGAATCTGAAAGGCCTTCCAGAAGCACTTTGCAATCATGTACCAAGGCTGGGTTGGTGGACTGCTGTTCAAGGAAATAAAAAGGTCAAGAATCACACTAAAGATATCCAGTTACCCTAAATCTCAGCCACAGTACTCAACTAGCCTTACTCTCAAGTAAATGCACAAGAAGCACAGACAAACAGTTCCAACACAGACCATCTCTCAAAAAAAGAAAAGAAAAAGAAAGATAAAGAAGAAGGGGAAAAAAGAAATATAAACACTTATTGTAGTCACAGTGTACAGTACTTGTTAAAAACTATTCTGGAGGTAAATGCAAGAGGAGAGGAAATAAAGAGAAGCAAAGTAGGAATTCATGACCCTCTAGCTTGCTTGGGCTTCATTCTGAAGTGTTAAACTGTGGATTAGCTTACATCTAAATCATGAGGCACATTTATGGTCATTACTAGACAGCTACATGTTTCAAATAAAAAAAAACCCCCAAAATATGTCATTTAAAGTATTTGTACTAAGTATGTGCACCAACTCCAATATTCACTTTTGATGTTCTGGAAAAAATAAAATAAATAAAAGGACCCATTTTGGCTGGGACCAATTTGGAGTCAGCTTGCTTTGCTTTGCTTTGAGTCCTCAACTCAAGCTGAGATTCAGAAATCTAAAAGTTCATATCTCCCACTAATGATCACTGGAGAACACAACCAGAACTACACAAAATCTGCAGGCATGGCAAATCCTTAGGGTCTAGCACATCTCAACAATGTTGAGTAAGTGCAGAGACCTTCTGCTACACACCTTTAATGTTCGACTTACTGGAACTGCCAGTAATTTCTTTATTTCTTGGCAGAATTGAGAGAAAATCTGTGGGCACAGTTGTCTCTTTGGGGGAAAAACTGGTGTCAAGTTTCAGATTAAAGGGTGCAGGGGTTTGTTTTGTTTTGCATGGCTTGGTTTCTGGCAAGTGGAGCCTTCACATTTAGAGGGCATCCAAACAATGATGTATGAACCACCCTGAGTTCCTTATGTTCATTTTTCTGGAAATGACAAGACAACACAGAGGTGGCCCTAAGGAGACAAATGGAAGCATTTCAGGACAGGGAATCTTTTCCCCAATGGATCCTCACAGGTTTTGGAGGGGAAACAGTGATTTGCTTCTCCTTCTCTCCCTCTTGTGTTTTCTGGGAAGAATGGATTCAGTACTTAATTTTTATAGTAGACAGTGAACAAGAACACACAGAAACACGCAATATCTTAGTTTCAAATAAATACTTTCTTTTTCTAAGCAAAGGAAGGAAGAATGCATTCATTGCTTAAATTCTAGAGTACACACACATCACAAGCAGAGGTGAAAAAAATGAAAATGCAGCAAAGATATGGGTCTGATTATGAATAAAAACAGGACTTCCCGCTGCAGGCAGAAGTGAAAATGATTTAAAATATTGCATTATAAGAAAGGAATTATATTTGATAAACAGAGGTGAGAGAAAACAACTGTAAACAAATAGATCTTGAACTTAGCCCGTGCCAGAACACTGACTTATCTCTTGCTGTCTACAGAATAATTTGGTGAGTAGAGGGATAAAGGAAGAAATGGTTATGTTTAGAGATGGACACAAACTGGAAAAATGACGAATCGGGCAGGTTCATGGTTCAATAAGCGGTCTGAGAGGCGGGCAGAGGTGCAGAGGCCGCAGGCCAGCTCCAGAAAGGGAGGCTAAGCCTGCTGCCTGTGAGGAGGGTGGCACCGGCAGTTAGGGAGGTGACAGGAGGAGTGGGAAGGGGGCTGGTTAACATTTCCTTTTGTCAAACAAAATAAGAAATCTGAAGGGAAAGAAGTCCGGCACTTCATTTCGCTTGGGCAAAATGGAATCCCCAAGCGGGTTAGCGAACTGAACCACAAACCAGCCCAATGTGTCAGTTTTTCTGGCTCTCGGTTTGGTTCATGGCCATCTCTAGTTACGCTCATGTATTTCACAACTTCTCTCCCAAAGCAGAGTGAATAGGCAGCCGCTGGTAAAATGTCTTGCTGGATTAGGAGGCAGACTGTATTAGTCACTCAGCCCTCCTCCTTCTTCCCCAACTTGTGCAAAACCTGAAAGACTCGTATGTCTCAGCACGGCTGCTTTTCTAAATTCCGAGATTTAGAATGCACTGTCTGGGCCCTGCTTCCATTCTGGTTGCCCCCCAAGAGAAGCTAACTTTGCCTAAGAAAAGCATCAGAATTTGTTGAAATTTGGCTCTATAGTCAAGACTTCTCTGAATCTTATATACAATCTTCATTGGTACAGCTTCCCATCTCTTTCTATACGTATCTATGTACTAGAAAGAATATGCACTCCATCAAACTGGAACATCAAGCTAACACATCTGAGCTGAGTCATGGCGACTGGGCATCTTTCTTGTTAGGTTGAAATGTTTCACTACTCATCCAAGTAGCTTCTTCAGTCTGACTAACAAGAGAGAAGTCCAGTTGCCATGACTCAACTTCCAGATATAGGGAATATACATTCCTTTAAAAGTCTCATTTGACCCCTTTAAGAGCTGGGAATGTTCAGTCACATAGGGTTTGAGCTGATATAGGTGTGCACCTTCATCCCAAGCAACTATCTCTGGGTCCTCACATTGAGGAATATAGAATGCAAACTTCTCCACTCCATAAAGCTGCCAGAACATACCGTGGTGATGATGATAAGAAGAGTGGATTCCTTATACCTATGAAATTTGAATTGAATGGTTAGAAGATAAATAATTCTAGCATGTGAGGAAGGTAGGGTGATTGCCATGTTGGTTAAGCGTGGGTCACATGAGAATGGTATATGCAGAGAAAGGATGGAATGGAACGGGCATAAATGTCTAGGACTAAGTACAGTATGTGAAAGCCATATTGGTTTTCTGCTGAGCCCATCTGTAATATATACATACTTGATGCCAGTGCTCAACCACATATGATCTCAAAAAATATGGCCCAGGATTTTTAATCCCTATGGTATCTGCAGTATGGTGCTGACTAGCTTGACTCAGATAACAGTGTCCTAATGTCTTACAACATCCCCTGGGAAGAAAGTCATCCAAGCTGAAACCCATATTGAGACTAATTATTACAGGTTATATTAGTTAAGTCAGTAAAAAAATGCATCAGATACATATGGACAGCTTGAGTGATGGGAAAAAAAAATTTGTGACTCAAATTAAATTGCAATCTTTGGCCTGAGAGGCATATTTGTGGTATCATGACACAAACCTTACTATTTGGGCAGCCATGTGCATTGAGGTTTTAACTGATGCTTCTGTTTTTTCTAGTGGACCTGTCAAACTCATGCATAAGCACTGGATGGTCCAGCTACATATTTCATTATCAAGCAATCAGACCTGGTTAATGCAATAATAGAGATGAACCAAATGTGGGGCATGATTTTCATCAATACCTGTTTCAGCAGTAACCTTACTGCTCCTTTTTTTCAGGAATTTCTAAGAATGATAGAGTTCACCTGTTCAAGAAGTACTGTCCCACAAAATTTTCATTTACTCTCATGTTCCCAGTCAGCAATGACTGGGATTTGGATTAATTCAGAAAACAATTCCCTGACTTTAAATCAGCTTTGTTTTTTCTCAGTGATACAATCAGCACAATCACATTCCATACACAATCCCTGAATAGTTAGGATCACTTTCCTAATCACAGAAAATGGAGCAGAAATAATAGCAAGCTGTATCAGTGACTTAGAGCAGAAACATATATGATGCACAGCCAACGATTAGTGTTGAAAGCACACTCGTTTTCAAGAGATGGGATTAGATAGGCTTTCGTGTTTGAGAAATTAGATTTCAAGGGAATTGTGCAAGACATGTAATATAACTTGCCTTTAGACATCTTCGGCAATTAAGAAATTCCCTCTTCTAATCATGTTGTTGTTGTTGTTGTTTAGTCGTTTAGTCATGTCCGACTCTTCGTGACCCCATGGACCAGAGCACGCCAGGCCCTCCTGTCTTCCACTGCCTTACGCAGTTGGGTCAAATTCATGTTGGTAGCTTCGATGACACTGTCCAACCATCTCGTCCTCTGTCATCCCCTTCTCCTCCTGCCTTCACACTTTCCTAACATCAGCGTCTTTTCTAGGGAGTCTTCTCTCATGAGATGGCCAGAGTATTGGGGCTTCAGCTTCAGATTCTGTCCTTCCAGTGAGCACTCAGGGATGATTTCCTTTAGAATGGATAATAACTATCTCTGTTCTCAAAAATAGTGCTTCAGTGGTTCTGAACCTCTGGTCCTCTAGATGTTTTGTTCTTGAACTCCCTTGGCCATGCCTACTGAGGCTTCAGAGGACCGAGGTGTATCTATATATATACAGTATGTCTGTGTATGTATTATTGTATTCACATAAAATTCTCCCACAGCTTCCATCTTCCAATATTTGTGATTATTTAGATACCTAAGGCCTAAAAATCAAAGAGCTGGATCTAAAGTTGCATGCAAGTACAGAAAAGCCTGTATAAAGAGATTTTTCCTCCCCTTCTTCCCTGAAGCAATGTTCTGTGGCTCTCTAAAAAGCCTCTCTAGAGGGCTGGGGGAACCCCTTCTAAACAGTGTGGGTTACTGGTATGGAGACTGTAGGATTCGTGTGGTGTTGCCAGTGATCATGTGGAGGTACCATCACACACCATGCTTCTGGTTAATTCTGGCAAAACTCTCTCTTCGCAGTCTCCCAGCTCTGCAATTCACTCAGCTCAGGTGATTGCTCCAACACTTTGGAGAAGCTGTTCAGGGTGTATAGGGGCATCAGCAGGAAGAAGACATAGGAAGGCCCCATTGCAGGAGTCCCATTCTACTAATGTGTGGACTTGCGTCATTCTCTGTTACACACACACACTTTTTTTTCATCACCACTACATTGGCACTGTTACTGCATAATTCGCCATGGTCCTGTTCCTTATTTGCTCCACCATATATGAAGCTCCTTTATAAGAAGGAAAATTTTCTCCTCTTTGCAGATGGTGAAATGCATGAACACTGCATTGCTAAGTTTATAATGCCTAATTATAGATGCTCATTAATATTTCTACAGATCACTGTAGTTCGGACAATGCCATAAGAAGCAGGGATCACATTTTCAGCCTAATATATATTTGGTTCTGTAAGAAGGAGGGAGGGAGAGAGACCCCTCTCTCGGGAGTGCTGTCCCTCCCGCCAACCGCTGAGAAAGAGAGCCAGACCGCACCAGTTCCCCCATCCCGGAAGACGAGATCTCCTGAACAGGACCAGGGGAATTTGGAGGGAGATTTGAAAGGACTTATGATTGCGGAACCCGGGACTACCTAGGCGGGCATGGGAGAATCAAGGTGGGAGATAGTGGAGGTGGGGTTAGGGGATATAAAGAGGAGGGAAGGAGAATTGGCAGTAGGTTGGGAGTGGATCTGGGTAGAAGATCCATGGACTGGAAAGACAGAGAAACTGTGTGTCCCCAAGGAAGAGGCTAATGCTCGGAGGAGGCGTGAGCTGAGCCCTAAACCATCATATTGGGTGAACGGGAAACTAAGGAGTGGAGGAGGAAGTTGAGAGAGGAAAGAGAGAAAGTGGAAAGAGAACGAAGGGAGAGGTTAGAATGGAGAATTTGGGAGACCCAACAGAGGGGACTGCTGGAGTCCCATGGGAGATGGGGGAACCCCCCAGGGAGTGTAACTGGGTGGACAATCAAGAGGAAGACACCATTCCCCTACTGGAAAGAAAGGAGGGATTACTATTGAACACTGACACCCCACCGGAATGGTCTGGACCCTGGAACCGTCCGGATTCAAACCCTTTCAAAGTAGACAACTGGAACCACCCTTCAGATCTGTTGTCGAAGGGGGAGAATGTCTGGGATGCTTTTGTTGACACTGGACTGTTGTTGAATACCCCAATAAATGTTACCCCATTTGTAAATCAAAAGGAGTGGGAGTGTTATTTGACAAAGTATTGGAGGAAACTAATGAACCCTCACAGGTTCTATGAAAAAAACATTCCTAGATATATATAAGCCATCATTGGCACTATAGAGTAATACAAGGTTTCTTCCCCCCCCCCCCTTACTGACAGTGACTTGATGCTTATTTTCCACTGGATTTATTATTATTATATTTTATTTTTAGACAGGATGCATTCCTTGGCATCTTAAAACAACCACATAGTTCTACTTACTCACAACACCCCAGAGATACAGAGAACTAACATGTAAACTAACATCTTCCAATGAACATAATAATAAGCCCTTCTCATTCAATCTATCCACTTTAATAAACTGGATGGATCATTTGGTTAAGGACCTCAACCATGCATCACTGACTCTTAAAGCCAGCACGTTTTATTTGTGAACTCTGTATTTTACTCCATAGGTCTGAAGAAGTGGACTTGTCCATCAAAGCTCACATTACAATATAGCAGTTTGTCTTCAAGGTACCACAAGGTTATTGTCTTTTTAAATGTTTTCTTGGATTTTGCCTGATATGCTTGTGCAGACTAACATGGTTACCTCTTCTAAAACTAAATGTCCAGAAGGTTAGTCATGATGAAAGACTGATTGATATAAGTATGACTGCAAGATACTTGGGTTGAATCTGTAGAATTAGTGTATTTACACTATGCAGTTCTAATTGCATGTTGGCGAATTGATTCTGACTTATGGCCATTCGTAAGTAAATTTCTAAGTAAAGAGTATTCAGAAAATAATTTATCATTCCCTTCTTTTGGGGGCATTCTGGGACTATGCAACTTGCTCAAGGCCACATAGACTCACTCTTCTGGGGTGCACAGTGGGGAACTGAACTTCTAGCCTCTGGTTCTACTCACTGAGCTATCGAGCTAACATGCAGTTCTAGCACTCTGATATCACTTTGTCATGATTCACTCTTACAGTATCTTGGGATTTGTGGCTTGGTGACTCTGGCACCTAGAATCCTCTACTGGAGAGAGACCCAGTACAGTAATTCAGCAGATGTTGAGTGCATCACCAAATTATAAATTCTAGCATGCCTTAGCATTGAGCTATGACATTAAAATAGTGTCAAAATCATTGTAACTTTGTAGTATAGATTCAATCCATGTCATCTTTAAGTCAAACTTTAGACATGACTACCTTAACTGAAAACAATAGAATATACATCTTACTGCTCACTCTACACGTTGCATGCCTAGGACTGGGAGCTAGAGAGTAAGGACAAGAATCTTCTCCACAACACTTAAAGAGTCTACATACCAGGGTTTAGTGTGAACACTTCAACAAAATTTTAATTAATTTGCAGAGTTTCAACAGAACACTACTTGGGGGCGGGGTTCATTTTCATCATTCTGAATATGCAATAAATCATTTTTAAGCCTGTGCTGAGTTTTATATTTGATTAGACAAGGAACAGAGAAAGCCATTTCTGAATGTCTTTATTTATGGGATATAGACAGGAATAATCATCCTTCTGTCATCTAAATGCAAAGTTGAAGAACACCTTTATTTATAGTATAGGTATGGTGATAATCATCTTTCTACCAATTAAATATACAATTGAAATTATTTCAAATGGCTCAGTCCCCTACATTCAGTGCAGATAAAATGGTACAGTACTTCTCTTGATATGCCAAAATGTTTCTACATATTCAGTGTGGGAAGTATCAGGTTTCCACCAAATACTGTATAAGATTAATCACATCACTAGGGAGATAGGAAAGCATAGCCTCTGTTATGTGCTATTATTCTGCATGCTATGGAATCTAGAAAAATTAAAGGGAAACTGGTCTAGAACTTTAGGTTCCTCCTTCACTCAAGAGTTGTGTCTTAATTAAGGATGTTATGCATACTCTCACATTTTCTCACTGTCAGTTGAAACACCCAATTGAAAATATCTACCGCAGTGAGATTTTTGCTCTTTCATGAGAACAAAAAGGCCAGGACTCATTTTCCCCATTAGCAGCAGATTAAGCCAAAAATCCCATTCATTGAATGAATAGCTTTTTTTCAAAAATAAAAATTCTGGGAGACAAATGAGGCTTTTGGGCCAACCTCATTTCTATGAATGTTTTTGTGTAGTCTAAAAATTAAAAAAAAAAAACAAAGAAAAAAAGCACACAAATGTTAAAAGCTATACTATATGAAATGTTTTGCTGTCACATGTAAGAAATAAATAAGCAAAAAATTATATCCCTAGTCCTAATATCACAGTTGGTGACCAAATGTGTCAAATGTATGTGCACCCTCCTCCTACATGAGACAAACATGTTTACAATAATTGTTTACATGTAGATATCTATCGAGGACTTTTAACATGTTTATTTTCTTGTCATCGAACCTTCTTAATTTGCAGTTCTTAAATATTAACATGCTTAATTTGCAGTTCTTAAATATTAACATGCTGTTAATATTTAAGCTCTGTGCTGTATGTTCATATCTTTGCATTCTACATATACATCTTCTTAAAAAGCAGAGGAGGTTCAGAACCGGTAGGTTATGAAGTAATGGGACAGCAACATCTTGTTCTTCTTTCATGTAACAGAAATAATAGGAGTTAAGATGATATAGGATTGTGTAAAGTAAGTGATTCAAGAGACTAGATAGTTTCCACTCAGCTTGGAAAAAGGATGTATGGCCTTCTTATCCCTTTTTTTATGACCCCCAATGTCCCATTTTTCTACATGTTTGACAGCTTTACTATGGTCTGGATGAGTCTGCACCATTGTCTTTGTGGCTACTTAGCTTATAGTGATAGAGATCTATATGGGTAACTCTGGAGAGACAAAGTAATATACTGTAAAGTAACACCATGAGTTATTCTGCCAGCCTTTAGACTCCTTACTGGAGTGAGAAAATACCAACATATCTCTCCTACTCTGGCCATGCTGCACTGGCTGCCCATCCGTTTCCGCATTGACTTCAAAGTGTTAATGCTTACATATAAAGCCCTAAACCAGGGGTGTCCAACGTTTCACCTTCCCTGGGCCACATTAGAAGATGAAAATTTGGTTTGGGCCGCACCTACATTTGGTTTGGGCCGCATGGGGGGGGGGGGCAGCCCTAGCCGTCCTCCGCAGCCTTGCTCCAAGCGCGCTTACCGGCAGCTGCGATCTCAGACAGCAGAGGCTGCCAGCTTCAACTCCGGTGGCTTTATGGGGCCGGGAGGGGGTCCACCTATTGACGGGGACAGCGCAATGCAGTCATGCAGCCCCCCTCTCCCCTCCCCTCCCGCTCCTTCCTTCCCTCTCTCCCCCCCCCACCGTTGTGACGTGCCCCAGCCGCATTCCGGCTACAAGCGCCAGCAGTGTAACTTGAAACTTTGGAATTTCTTTAAAAATAAAAAATTGCACTGGGCCGCATTATGAGCTGACCTGGGCCGCATGCGGCCCTCGGGCCGCAGGTTGGACAAGCCTGCCCTAAACGGTTTAGGACCTCGATACTTGGTGGAACGCTTACTCACAACTAGTTCTACCCGTGTCACCCGCGCGAGCCAGGGGGTGAGGCTGAGGAGCCTGACGCTGAGGGAGGCCCGGAAAGAAAGAACTAGAAACCAGGCTTTCTCGGCGGTGGCTCCTCGTCTCTGGAATAACCTACCTCCGGAGATTCGCGCTGCACCCTCGCTGGGTACTTTTAAGAACCAACTAAAAACATGGATGTATAGGCAGGCCTTCCCTTCCAGTTAATTCCTGTCCTCTTTCCTTTTTTTTCTCTTTATTTGATTTATTTTTATTTTCCCCATCTTATAGAATCATTTAATTAATTAATTGTTATAATTTTTTTTAGAACTTGTTATTCTTATGTTGTAAGCTGCCTAGAGTGGTCGAAATGACTAGATAGGCGGGGTATAAATGCAATAAATAAATAAATAAATAAATAAATAAAATAAATTAGACATTCACCAAGTATTTAAGTTCCCTCTGCAGCTTGCTTTCAGACAAGCCGAGTCATTTTAATATTTCCTTTTTATTTTCCCCTCACTGTTAATACAAACAAACATCAGAGAAAGGTAATGTTTCTTCTTTTGGCCCCAAATCTACAGTTTTTCCTCTTTAATTGCTCCTGTGGTTAAGAGCTGCATTACATTAACAGAAGTTTACTGCCTTATCTACATGTCCAAGACCTTCACCTTTTCCTCTCCTTTCCTTTTTTAAAAAAAGAAAAATTTAATGGAAACTTGGTTTTAAACTTTTATTTTTCCTGTAGCTCCTAATTTAAACAATCTCAAATAGGACAGTTGCAATTCAGTTGCAATTTATTTGCAACCCAGGAGTCTGTATAGACGATATAAAACAGTAAGTTGTTTGGAGCAATATGATCTTCTCTCAGCTGCTGAAAACATGACATTTGCAAACAGGCCACTGATATACTACTATGAAAGAGCATGGTTGCAATTTGATGCCAGCTTTGTTTGTTCAGTTGTTTAGTCGTGTCCGACTCTTCGTGACCCCATGGACCAGAGCACGCCAGGCCCTCCTATCTTCCACCGCCTCCCGGAGTTGTGTCAAATTCATGTTGGTTGCTTCGATGACACTGTCCAACCATCTCATCCTCGGTCGTCCCCTTCTCCTCTTGCCTTCACACTTTCCCAACATCAAAGTCTTTTCCAAGGAGTCTTCTCTTCTCATGAGATGGCCAAAGTACTGGAGCCTCAGCTTCAGGATCTGTCCTTCCAATGAGCACTCGGGGTTGATTTCCTTTAGAATTGATAGGTTTGTTCTCTTTGCAGTCCAGGGAACTCTCAAGAGTCTCCTCCAGCACCACAATTCAAAGGCATCAATTCTTCGGCGGTCAGCTTTCTTTATGGTCCAGCTCTCACTTCCATACAACACTACAGGAAAAACCATTGCTTTGACTATTTGGACTTTTGTTGGCAAGGTGATGTCTCTGCTTTTTAAGATGCTGTCAAGGTTTGTCATTGCTTTCCTCCCAAGAAGCAGGCGTCTTTTAATTTCGGGGCTGCTGTCTCCATCTGCAGTGATCATGGAGCCCAAGAAAGTAAAATCTGTCACTGCCTCCATATCTTCCCCTTCTATTTCCCAGGAGGTGATGCCAGCTACCTCAATCCTATCAAGAACTCAGCCTAGATTGTGGCATACTTAAATATAACTCTGTGAAGCACATACACATATACACACAAAGCAAAAGCAAAGCGTGCTGCTTATATACTGCCCCATAGTGCTCCAAGCACTCTCTAGGTGGTTTACAAGTTAATTATGCAGGCTACACATTGCCTCCCCAGCAAACTGGGTACTCATTTTGCCGACCTCAGAAGGGTAAAAGGCTGAGTCAACCTTGAGCCGGCTACCTGGATTGAACCCCAGGTTGTGAGCACAGTTTTGGCTGCAGTACAGCAGTTTAACCACTGCGCCATGAGGCTCAGACACCCTTGAACCTACCCCAGCCCCACACAGTATGTGGTTACCCACGACAGAAGACATTCCAGGATGTTTAAGCATCCCAGTATATGGGGAGGCATTGTGAATCATCTGCACTAAGTACACAAAAATTGTTACAGGTGACTTATTTTTTTTCCTTCTCAAGGCAAAATATATTTGTATGGCTGTTCCTATCTGTTAAACAATAACCTGATATCACCAGAAAAAAGCAGGTGAAGCGAATGTGGTCTTATCAGTTTTCATCTATATAACCTATGGAACAGCAATAGGCCAGGTACAAATAATGGTGGCCATCCTAGAAGCTGACATGTCTATTGCTATTATTAGCACTATACTGAATGTGAGTGTACAAGAGTCACTTACACCTGTTGACTACAGCCTCTCTGAGACTGGTGCAGAGAGAAGTCTGTCCTAGTCAGTAAGATTATGCAGAATACTAAGGAAGTTATTTATGCACTTCATCTTTGCAGTTACATTACCACTGCTCCCCTACTGTAAAGATTGGCTCAAATACCTTTTCCTTATTTCTCAACATACCAGTTCTTGGCTTTCATTTTTACTTTCCCTTTTGAACAGCTTAGGGAGGAGGAAGTGGGTTTTAAAAGACTTGCAAAGTATTATGAAAAGCTGGTTTAAAAAGAGAGAGAGGAGACATTAATGCGATGCCCCCTTCTTTACAATTAGAAGTAGGAAATGTCCCTTTCTCTGCTCAAGCCCTCTTTCAACCAGAAGAGAGAAAGGGAAGGCTGTCTCCTTCCGAGCAATGCATCATGCTGTTTTTGTGGCAGCGGCTATTAGCAATTTATCGATATCTCCTTTTAATGTTTTTTAAAAGGGCACAAGCACAATGGGCATGAAATGGCCCCAGCACCCAAAACCCTGACCTCTTTGCAAAGGAAATAAATCACCAGCAAGTTCACACATACTGAAATGATAAGGAATGAAGTGATATATGATTGGTACATTTTAAAACAACTCTCCTGGCAAGGAGGAAATAAACTGATTGCTGGGGTAAATGAATTGATGTTAGCCATGTGTTGTGTGAACAGAAAATTTTGAAACAGTCAAAATAATGGCAAAAATTGTGTAACTGGAGTTCTTTTGGAAAGTGTGACTGAGCTCTTATTCTGACACCTAGAACAGACGAATCTCACAAGCACCTCTTCTTTGTTAGTAGAAAAAATAATCATAATAAATAACTAAACAATGAGCTAGTAACAAACAATTTGGTGCTCTTTCATGAGACCCTAAATTCTGCTTGTAGGCCCAGCCAGCCCTACTTAATGTTTTAATCTTCAATCTATTTGGAGGATTTAAGTAAACATTTAGCTAAGCACTAAAGCAGAAAACCTCTTCTCTTCTATTGTGATTTTTTGAATTGTATCTTATTTCTCTTAAGACCTCTGAAGTGCACATATTATTTGACTCTTTTTGGAACATTAATGTTTCTTCCCAGAGAATAGAAGTGATTTGTTTCTGTAATAATAATTTTCTATAATGATTCTCTTATTTTGACATTGGGCAGAGAGATGTGTCGTTGGTTTTTGACAAGAGTACATCATTGGTTTCTCATTCTCATGACTCATTCTGGGGACATGGGAAGTACCAGTAAGGTAAAGGTAAAGGTTCCCCTTGACAATTTTTGTCCAGTCGTGTTCGACTCTAGGGCGCGGTGCTCATCCCCGTTTCCAAGCCATAGAGCCAGCGTTTTGTCCGAAGACAATCTTCCGTTCACATGGCCAGTGCGACTTAGACACGGAACGCTGTTATCTTCCCACCGAGGTGGTCCCTATTAATCTACTCGCATTTGCATGCTTTCGAACTGCTAGGTTGGCGGGAGCTGGGACAAGTGACGGGCGCTCACTCCGTCACGTGGATTCGATCTTACGACTGCTTGGTCTTCTGACCCTGCAGCACAGGCTTCTGCGGTTTTAGCCTGCAGCGCCACCATGTCCCTGCTTATGTTACAAACTGGATGGAGATTGGGTTCTTCCTTTGGTCCTGGACCATAAAATAGCACAGGAAACTCTTGCTTTATTTCCCTCCACAGCAACCCATTAGCATCCTCCTAATGTTCAGCTCCTCCTTAGCACTTCATGTGCTGGGCTACGTCACAGAAAAGAACAAGTTCCTTCTTTGAAAGTTTAAAAACCAAACAGGAAACAAGAACAAATGGGGCTTCTCATAAGGCAAGCATTGATCTCCACTTCCTACCCCCCAAAAAAGTAACACAGTACTGGCAAGTGATCCAACACACCGGCTGGAATCCGACTGGTTTCTGTGCAAAATTGGCACAACTTGCCAAAGCAAATTGTTGGCTCACTGATGAGGTGCCAGGGTGCATCTCAGTGGTACACTTCCACCCAACTGCCCAAGTGAGGGGTGCCCTGCCACCTTGTCAATTAGTTGCATTTGAACTCAACATGTCAAACCTGATGCAAATATCAATAGGATTCAGGCAATTTTCTCACAACCTTCACCAACAAGGAATGCCAATGATAGGAGGATGGGTGAGAAGAATGCAGCTGAAAAAGGCTACTGGGTAGAGGCAATAATTCCAAGTTCTTTTTCTCCTATTATGGGAAGAAAACTCAGTGTTCTTGTGAATAGCACAAGCTATTACACATGGCTATATAGTGTATACAGTATGCTCTTTGCAGTTTTATCTATATATAGGGGACTGAAACAAAATGCTGCAGTGTTCTATTCATCTTTTCAGATTCCCTATTCATAGACCATTTATTTATTTATTTATTTATTTATTTATTTATTTATTTATTTATTTATTTATTTATTTATTTCCCGCCCATCTGGTATATTCTACCACTCTGGGCAGGTTACACCATAACATAAATAAATTAAAATGGCACAAAAGCATTACAATAGAAACAATAAGATACCTAATAAAACATAGCAAATAATAAATAGCAAGAAGGAGTCAAGTGTTGACAGGAGAGAAGGCCTGGATGTGCAACCATGATTTTAATTGGCTTTTAAAAGTACCCAGCGTAGGGGCCTCGCGAATCTCCGGAGGGAGGCGATTCCAAAGGCGAGGAGCCACCACCGAGAAGGCCCGGTTTCACATTTTTTCCCTCCGGGCCTCCCTCAGCGTCAGGCTCCTCAGCCTCACCTCCTGACTCGCATGGGTGATTCGAGTAGATCTTGGTGGGAGCAGGCGTTCCGCTAAATATCGAGGTCCTAAACCGTTTAGGGACTTATAGGTAAGCATTAGAACTTTGAAGTCGATGAGGAAACGGATGGGCAGCCAGTGCAGCATGGCCAGAGTAGGAGAAATGTGTTGGTGTTTTCTCACTCCAGTAAGGAGTCTGGCTGCTGCATTCTGCACCACTTGAAGTTTCTGCATCAGCCTCAAAGGCAGCCCCATGTAGAGCGCATTACAGTGGTCTAATCTTGAGATTACAACCGCATGTACCAAGGTAGTGAGTGCCCCTGTATCAAGATAGGGTCGCAGCCGAGCAATCCGCCAAAGATGGAAGAAGGCGGTACGGACTACCGACACCACCTGAGTTTCCATGGTGAGTGTCGGGTCCAGATGTACCCCCAAGCTGCGAACCCCACTCTTGGCAACCAGGGTCACCCCCCAAATGTGAGTCACCCAGGCCACCAACCCCAGGGGCACCCACCCTCAGCACTTCTTGTCTGGGTTCAGCTTCAGCCCATTTTCCTGCATCCACTGCAATACGGCCCCCCAGGCAACGCTGGAGGGACAGGATGGCATCACCTGCAGTTGGTGAAAAGGAGATATAGAGCTGGGTGTCATCAGCATATTGATGACACGGTGCTCCACACCCCCTGATAACCCCACCCAGCGGCCTCATATAGATGTTGAACAGCATTGGGGAGATAATTGACCATGATTTCTTAATGGATTAACTCTAGATTGAGCATCCTCAGAGATTCTGGATTTAGGTACAACATACTGAGGATGCCCAGCTTTATTTCTCCTTGTCAACAGGAAGATGAAGGCATACAGATGCTGAACTGGCATCTGGAGTCAGTAATAAGTTGGATAAGGATCAATCAAGTGAAGTTGCATTTGAACAAAATGAACACTCTAATTGTACCTGCTTTAGAAGGAGCTGCTTTACTGCTGAAATAACTAGGGTGTGCTTTGGAGGCACTTCCTGATGTTGCATTATCATTTGAGGCTTAGCTGGCCTTCATAGCTAGAAGTGCCTGGTAGAAACATTCCTGGAGATGGACAGTCCAGCCACACCGGCTCATGCTCTCTCATACCTTCTCAACCTGCTTATTGCAATATGTTATACTGTATATGGAAGTGACTAAGAGGTGACTAGGATGCTTCAGTTAACACAGAATACTTTGGCCAGAATTGTAAGTGGTGCAAAACACATGGATTCCGCAAAAGCTGCACTCATTGCGTATTTGCTTCTGAACAAGTCTACAACTAGCATCTCCCCTTAAACCAGAATAGACATTACATAAATTAAGCAGGGAATAGCGTCTTCATATATGCTGGGCACATTACACATCAACATGGGAGATAGCTTCTTTTAGTTGTGGCGACCATGCAGAAAATCTTCCCCATGAAGATGAAAGTAACCATAATACTGCAGTTGCTTTGTCAATGTTTATGCATACATGTTAATTAGCTGATCATTCTGCTTTATGGTATTGACCACAAGTACCATAGACCACATCTCCCTCTATGAGCCTGCCAGCCATTAAGATACGGTAATCAGGAGAGGCTTTTCTCAGTCCCAGCATATTCACAGGTGTGCTTGTTGGGGACATGGGAGAGGGCCTTCTCTGCTGCTGCTCCCAGACTCTGAAACTCCCTTCCATGGGAAGCTAGGCTGGCCCCATCATTGCTGTCCTTCCGCAGGCAGGCAAAGACCCTTCTCTTCAGTTAGGCTTTTCCTTAATGACTGGTGGTCTGAGAGGGGTTTTAAATGGACTGTTGTGCTCTGCTGTTTTAAATGTGTTTTAATATTGATCTTAGTTACTATTTTAATACAATAGTTGTTTAATTCTTTTAAAATATTTGTATACTTACTATTTTAGCTTTTAAATACTCTTTTAGTATTATGTTGGCCCAGAAGCAAATCTCATACAATTCAGAATTTGCTTTATAATAAGTGTACAAGGAGTAAAAGATTGAGAAAGTCTGGTATCTATATATTTACAGTAGTGAGATTCAAGCAAACACAAGTTTGCTTGAAATAAAATATTTGGGTATAAACTATACATAGGGACTAGTTGATGAATGCAGCAAAAATGATAACTGCTATCCCTGACTTTCCATAGCACTGTTGTTGTAATGTGCCATCAAGTCAGAACCGGCTTATAGAGATTCTAATAGGGCTTTCAAGGTAAGTGACATATATAAGGAGTGTTTTTGCCAGTTCCACACCCCCAGTGAGTTTCCATGGCTGAACAAGGATTCCAGCCTTGGCCTCCTGAGTCCTAATCCCTCACTCTATCCACTATACCACACTGGGCATCCTCCTCCCACTGCACTAACAGTAAATACATTCTACAGTATAAGTTATTGGGGAAAATCTTGTTGCATAACTATATGCCAAGCATAACCTGGATTTGAGCTCCAGACACATTTTATTTACACTAATTAAAAGCTTCCTATCCTGCTCTCTTAGGTTCCCACTGTTGCCCTGGGAAAGTCTTTGGAAGCCTTGGGATAGCAGGGGGAGCTTTTAAAAAAGTCAAAAATTGCCACCCAATTGCCATTTGTGGGACTGCTGTTGCCAATCTGATAATAATTTTTGACTTTTAAATGCTCCTCCCCAATTCCAAGGTTCCCCAAAGTTTCCTCAGGACAGAAAGGGAAACCAAAGGAGCTTAAAATGGAGCAGGTGCTAGGAAGCTTTTAACTAAAGAAACTTAAATGTTTCCAGTGCCTGATCCAGGTTATGCTGGGCGCAAAGCATTTTGCTCAGAATGTTGCAAATTGATTAAATGAAGTTACCAAGATTCTGGCATACATGTTCATATGCATAATTTGCATATGGTTATAGCTGATTTCAATATTGATTTGATACAATGTTTACTGTGAAGATCAGTTAAAGTTCTTTAATTGATTAGGAATATTAATATACAATAGTGATAATCAAAGTCTTTCAAATGCAAGAACTAAGGCTATTAACAAGTCGCAGGATACTGCTAAGAGGTTAGTATTTGAGAGCCCATAAGATCTAAATTACAATAAAATCAATAGGTAGGAGAATTATTGCCTTAGGCTGCAGTCCTAAAGATGTGGTGGACAGAAGAAGCAAGGTTGACAAGATAGAGCTGAAAAGAGATAGATAGATAGATAGATAGATAGATAGATAGATAGATAGATAGATAGATAGATAGATAGATAGATAGATAGATAGATAGATAGATAGATAGATAGATAGATAGATAGATAGATAGATAGATAGATTGATTGATTGATTGATTGATTGATTGATTGATTGATTGATATCCTGCCCATCTGTGTATACTCTGATCCGCTTACAATAAAATATCATAAAGACAGTTAAAACAACAATTTAAATCAATAATATTAGTATTCATTCAACATGGGGAAAGTATAGAGCGAAATCAAAATAGAAAAACGAAAATCAAATATTTACAGGAGGGAAGGCCTGCCTAAAGAGCCAGTTCTTTAGTTGGCTCTTAAAAACACCCAGTGAGGGAGCCAGGCAGATCTCTGATGGAAGACTGCTCCAAAGTTGAGGGGCCACTGCTGAGAAGGCCCGGTTTCTTGGTCTTTCTTTCTGGGCCTCCCTCAGCGTTAGGCCCCTCAGCTGTCTTTTCCTGGCTATAGTGAGTGATTCGGGTAGATCTAGGTGTGAGAAGGTGTTCTGCTAGGTATCAAGGTCCTAAACCATTTAGGGCTTTATATGTCATCATTAACACTTTGAAATCAATGCAGAAACGAATGGGCAGCCAATGCAAGGCAGACAGAGTGGGAGAAATAGGCTGGTGTTTTCTCGTCCCTCTAAGGAGTCTGGCCGCCGCATTCTTCCGCATCAATCTCAAAGGTAGTCCCACGTAGAGCGTGTTGCAATGGTTTAATCTGGAGATTACAAGCGCATGGAGCAGAGTGGTGAGGGCCCCAACATCAAGATATGGACGCAGCTGGGCAATCTGTCACATATGGAAATAAGTGGAGCGGACCACTGATGCCACCTTGGTTTCCATGGTGAGCGCCAGATCCAGATGGACTCCCAAGCTGCGAACCTCACTCTTCGCGGTGAGAATCACCCCCCCCAAAAGAAAGGGAGTTTCCCAAACAACCAAAGAAGGGGCCACCCATCCTCAGGACCTCCATCTTGTCCGGGTTCATCCTCAACCCATTCTCCTGCATCCACTGCAGCCTCCAGACAGCGCTGAAGGGACAGAATGGCATCCACTGAGGTAGGTGAAAAGGAGATGTAGAGCTGAGTGTCTTCAGCGTACTGATGGCACGAAGCCTTACACCCCCTGATGACCCTGCCCAGAGGCCTCAAATAGATACTAAACAGCACTGGGGAGATAATCGAGCCCTGTGGAACCCCACAGTTGAGACTCCATGGGGCCGAAATACTCTCCTCAAGCTGTATTCTCTGAGGGTGGTCCTCCAAGAAGGATCGGAGCCAGGCAAGGTCATGTATGCATGCACATGCTTCCCCTTTACACAGAACAAAAATTACATAAAGCCAAATCTTTTGCCCGAATCTGAGGAGGGGATGTTAGGCAAAAAAGTAAAATTTTCACTGCTTGCAAGGCAAAGCACTAGTCAATAGAAACAGCAGGAGCAATGAATGGAGAATAAGAGGTTGACACAATAATATGTGGCAGATGAATTAACATAGGGTTGGGGTTATTGCTCCCCCCCCAGCATTGCTCTCATATCTTTAAAATGTCTCAGTGCTTCATATAAATGAAGATGCATTTATATTTGAATTGATGCTGTTTGTGTATGACCTAGTTTAATTTAATGACTGTGTTAAAACTTGCATGTAGAAAACCTTGTTGTGATGTAGATTCATGAATACAGAAGAACCAATGTTGCACAATAAAATGGAAGTCAGTCTTCAAAAGGTAATTTCTACACTCTTTAATGATAGCAGCAAACTTGTCATTACAGTAATGTATATACACGCAGTATTATCAAATAGTATGCTATACAGAGAAGAAAAATGAAAATGGGACCATCATTTGAAAGAACCTTCTCATTAAGGCAATAAATCCATTTTTTATGCCAAAACTCTGTACAGAAAAAAATTACTTCATAGGCAAGCAATTACATTACTATAAAGGTCTGTTAATCTACAATGTATTTCCCAAAAACACTGTGTTAGGCCTAGAATTTTACTTTGCTGGTGAGAATATCCACAAGAGAACATTTGCTCTGAATGACGGAGACAGAAAGAGAACGAATTTTCCAGATTTCCTTCTTTCTCTGCACTTGATAAAACTAGAGTACAAAAGGAGACAAAAATGAATATCAGCACCACGGGTGCCTCGAAAAACAGGACCCTGCCCCCAAGAACTGGCCAGTCCACTTACTGTGCACCATGCATGGCTGATATCGTTCCCATTGCACTGATCATAGCTGGTGCTTCCCCACCTCCCTGTGCTGCTAAACACTTCGATGAGGAGGCAGGCTGATGAGTCTCCCCGCTTAGCTGTTGAGTGGTTGGGTGTGGAAGGGAGGTGTGGAAGCATAGGCTAGACTACTTCTGCAATCGGCGCAATGGGAAATATGCTCTGCGCATGTTGCACTGTAAGTGGTAGGTGGACCATCCGCCTCTGGGGTAAGGGTCTGGTTTCACCAGGAACCTGTGGTGCTAGTATTCGTACCCATGTCTATTCTAGAGACTTCTTCAAACCTCTGGAGCGGCGTTTCAGGACATATACAGGGAGAGGCAGAACAGGCAAAGACTGCCTCCTTTCATATATATCGAAGCAGAAGAACCCAACTGAATCAAAAGCCTTCTGCTCACAGAAGTCTTTCTCCTTGTGGAAGGATCTGCTGGATGCAACCCACTGTGTATTAAGAGAGTCAAACAAACAAACAAACAAAACTGACAGAGGTTTTTGGTACTAAAAGGTCTTTTCAAGTCACTGATGAGAAGCAAATTCAGAAGGTGATTCCGAATCTCCAAGAAGTCATCTTCCATCTAGTTACTAATCTCCAGTTATTAAAAGGGCACTGAGTGATTGATGCTGTTTATTTTCAACCTGTGTGGTCATTTTTCTCAAAAAAAGAGAACAAAGTTGATTTTGGAAGCATCCAAAATCAGATTCATTTTTTTTTCACTCTTACTGCAATTCCTTTAAAAAAAATTCACAGCTCTGTGCTTTCTACATATCTGTGCCATCAGCCATTTTAGAAGGAAAAATATGATAACATCCCATTTCACCAAAGACTCTGTATTTCTGGATCAGGGGCAGTCGAGATGTTTTTCATTATTTATTAAGTTGCCATTTATATGAGCACTCCAGAAGTCGATTTCCTGCTGGTTCTCTTAAATCTTTGTATGACAGCCCGACCCCTCTTGGCTTAGTTGCGTATGCTGCTTGTTGGTTGTGATGTAACCACTACCTATCAAGTAGGAAAATTTGCTTTGGAAGCGAAGAAGATACATTCCAAGGATCAAAAATCTTACAAAAAGAGGGAGGTTATGTCATTTTATGCAACCATGATTGCATTTATATATAAATATGTGATGTCAGTGCTATATTGTGTATGTTTTGTTGTTGATGATGATATATTGTGATGATCTATGGGTTTTTTAACCAATAAAGCTTGTTCCAATATTCAAAGATTTATTTTATAAATGTTGTAAGTTTCCTTGCAAAATCACATGAACATAATAAAATGCAATACATTAAAAATATTTAAACATTTAAGGTGTTACATCCCCACTACTATGGCCATTTTCAAACACTTGTCTCCATATCCACAAGCTAATAAGACATTTTTGCCACAGTTTTATTATCAGGAGAACACCAACCAAACTTAGGATGTCAGTAATTTTAAAGAAATATGAAAGAGCCATAAGCAAATACATTAAAATAAACACTCATGCCAAATGATGATCTCAAGGTAAGATTTCCAGGTGACAGAAAATCATAAATCTTGAGCTAAGCCCGTTTTACATGATGTTGCAAAACTAAATTTCAGCAATAACATGCTACAAGGTCTGTTTCAGGAAAGGAGAACACAAGAGCTGATGAAATCCTTCTGTGATACTTAAACAAATCCAATTTTTCAAAGTCTTTTTACAAGCCTTTTGTACACTTCAACAAAATTTAGTGTTTGCTGCATTCTGTGTCACCACTTCTTTTTACGTTATCTTTCCCTATTCTTTTCCTAATTGAAAATACACATGAAAATAGACTGGAAACAGAGGTGAAGCAATATATTTCATTTCTACCCTTACCATGAAACCCTTCTCCACTAAGCAATGACTGGTAACCTACTGAGCTTCTGCTAAACATGAAGACCCGCCAGCATACAAATGCAGGATTATGCCACATATGCAAACATTGACACTGTGCAAGTGGAGGGTGAGTTTTTAATGGAGATTATGATCTCTTGCACCATGGCAAAGCTATCAGAAACTCTGTGATCCTGCCTTACTTAGTTCACGACAGTTTTTGCTCAGGAGAAACTGAACAGCACACTGGTCTTAAGTCACAAGCAAGCTACAGGGAATAAGCAGTGAGTGGGAGCAGCATTTAATTCTTTGCTTCATTTGAGCACTGAGCCTTTCTGCTCCTCTACAGACATAATTCCATGCCTGTATTTTCTAGCAGACACAAGAATTTGGAACCATTGCTGGAGGAAGGGTGACTGCTAGCTAGCAGTAGCCTCATGGGAATGCAACACAAACACAATCTTCATGAAATACACATGCCGCTGTTATTTTCTGCCCACTTTTCTACACAATTTCTGAAGACATGTATTTCCTACAGAATCAATGAAACATTGATTAACTATTTCAGAGTAGCCGAGTAGTCTGAAATACTATAGCTCTCATTTTGTTGGTAAATGTTCACTTGAACTGTTCTTCATGATTTAGAACGTTTAAGTTGCTATTCAGGGAAATACAACCTAGAAAGCAACTCTGCAATAGCTATATATAGCCAAACTGTATGATATGCAGAAGAACGATGAATGAATCATCCAACATGCTTTAAAGGGCAAAACACAGCTGCAAGCCTCCTCCTCACTGACCAGAGTTGGAAGAAGTAGTTAAATGTTTCCCTTCAACATCTTCCTAGTGAGACTGTTAGGCTTAGGTTAGGGTAGGATTAACTGCTTGGAGATTGTGTAGAGACTGTATGGGAAATGTTGCATGTGGACATATGACATGGCTGTGCAAAGTGTGACCCATGAATTTCAGGCAGTCCCCTTTTCTTCCACTGTTCTCCCAATCAAAAAGTGTTTTCTCCAGCAAAAACAGTTGGATTGTGAATAATCTTTTCAATAGGTCATAGGTCTGTACCATTTAGGGGGGGGGGGAGGAATTACACATTTTTGAAACCAGAAGTTGGCTTCTGGCCACTTCCAGATTTGTTTCAGATCTTCTCTTCTTTTCCTTGGTGCCATTTTTGGTGGCACTGGGAGATTCTGGAGGCGCAGAACTGGCCCCTGGATCTACTCTACTTGTCCAATACTGACGTGAAAGCTAGGTAGCTCTAAGGTCGTCCAGGAATTATGCCCCAATTATATTGGTGTGTGTGTTACACTTGCTTAAAAGCTTTAAAAAAGGAGACAGTAATTTATTTCTTGTATAATGTACAGCTTGGGCCTTCTTAATTCAAAACCACAACCCTTGTCCAGGTTTTAAATGTCTGTTACGTAGCTATATTTGAAAGACGGAAGACAGCATGAATCTCAGTAATACTACCAAGAAGTATTTATTTAGCTTTATAGCATATTCTGGGGAAAATAACAACAGCAACCTCTAAAATAATAAGAAAAAACAAGAATTCACAAATATCTTTGAGTCTTGTTCACCTACACAAAACGTATCTTCCTCAATACTATAAAGGTTTTAGACTTTATAAGGGTCATCGCTTGGTGGCACAGCCACTATCAGGCATGTTTAAGGAACTAGACTTGGTCTTTTATTAAGAGTAGGTACCCTCTTCAAGAATAAGCATCAAACTACATGTTACCTTGTATAACTTGGTGTTAAATAATTATTTTAAATATCAGCTAAGGGTATAAGGTGAGCACTCATGATAGGGACCAAAGAGGGGACTGGAGTAAATTCTTCAACCCCACATATCATAGTTCCACTAAAAACTGGTGCATGAAAAAGCTATATTCTCAGAACTGGAAGGAAACTTTTAGGCATGGGATTTGCAGATGTTTTCATTGTAACTAGCAGAATTCAGCAGCAATCCCTCCAGCTTGAAATTTAGCAGTAGCACAATTTAGCCAACCCCCCCCCCCAAGTTCTCTGATGAGATTCAGGATCTCTCTTGTCCCTTACCAAAGTTCTTTCTGTAGAAATGGCCACTAAGCATAGAGAAGGCTTTTGAAGCCCTATGGCATTAGGAGATTATAGTATCTGTGTTTCTTGGGCTCTGTAGAAGGGGTCTCTCAAAATGCTACTAGTCTTCTAAAGTTTTCCCCTTGCCATAGAGATTAGAAAGCTCCACCCATACCTAGAAACTTTCCCATCTGTGCAAACTGAAGCTCCAGAGGAGATTTTCATTAGCCTGCAGCATAGATGAAAAGGATTATAAAAGCCATCCCCACCTAAGGGAGATGTTGATCAGATCTCCCTTGACTGCTATTTAAAGTTTTAAAAAATGAAGTATATAATTCCAAACTACACATTTAACAAAGCAGGCAGGTCGACTGTAAGAGAGTTAATGTTAGAACAGACAGACCATTGATCTATCTCTTGTCATGACAATTCTTTATGTCAGGTTGTATAAAACAGTATCCCAGATGACGCTCTTACTTCAAAGAACCAATCCAGGGAAGTAGGATGCTCTTCCCAGAAGAGATAAATGGGTGATAGGTGACAACAGACTGAAAAACACATGTAATTTACAATGCCTCTGCTGACCTTGAAGCAGCAATCCCAGTTTATGAACAGCACCACTCAGTGGACTTATCTTTTCAATCTTTCTCAGGTTTACACCTATAAACCTCACTTCCAGAAACCAGAAACTAGGTGTGCAATTACAGTCATGAATCTCTCTCACTGTTTCCACCATGTTTCAGCAGTGTTCATTTACTGCAAATGTGTTTAAAGCTAAAAACTGACACAAATTTCTGGTCACAGTCAAGTTCTTTGACCAGTATTCTTGGACAACAACTCCCAGAAATCTTGGCAAGCACAGCTAGCGGTGAAGGCTTCTGAATGTTTTCATACAAGAACATATGGGGACCCAAGGTCTCAGACTAAGTTTAGAGTTAATTTTATTTAGGTTGGCAATGTATGCTGAAATATAGCAGAGGGAAAGGGAGTATATATCAGGTAGCAGGAAAGAGACACACAGTCCCTAACCATACTCTGCATTAATGAAAAGGATTCTGCAGTTTCTACACTGCTTCTCTTGACCTAAAGGGGGGAAAAATCACTGCACTGTATAAAATCATGAGGATTCTCTGCAACTCACAAAAGGTTAATAGGAGAGGCAAGTTCCGATGGAGGCTGCTTCCATATAAACTACATTCCATCCCTATCCTGCATCTTAACGTCCTGGTTCAGGTCTATACCAACAAAATCAAAGCCATGAGGAAGGCAGAAAGCCGAAGAATCAGGCCATGTTCAATGTTTTTTGTTCAATTTATGATCTTATTCACAAGGTACGAAGGCAATCCATTTCATGCATTTCATTATAATGCAAAATTCATCACAGAAAACAAATTGTTTGTAAAGAACAGTATCTAAATGTTTAAATCCAAAAAAATAGCAAAAACATTGGCATTGATCTTGACTGAAACATAGCATTCATATGAAACATTTTAAATGTCTATGAAAATCTATTAATTGTCTTCAATTGACCCCTCCCAGTAAAAGGTTCACTCCTGGAAGATCAACTGAAAACTACATATTCAAAGAGCACATGTTTGACTGCTCAGGCAATTGATGGATTGGGGTAGGTGGGTGAGAGACCCCTCCCTTTTTTGCTTGCAAAGAAGGGAGGAACTGCCAGTTGATATCTCTGTTATATCTATATGTGGAATGCAACCACATGAGACAAATAAAACCACCTTGGCATAATGAACCAAGGATGTTAGTTCAACAACTGGGCCAGACATATCTGCCATACTTCCAAGGTTTATACCACTGAAGAATTCTAGTCAACTCAAAAGTACATCTTATTTTTAACTTTTTAGCGACCCAATAAAGGTACTTCTCAACCTCATTGCTAATTTTGTAAATGATTTCCCCCTACAGCCAAATAGAAATGCATAGTAAGCAGACTTGAACTCATTCAAGCTACTACCTACACGAAAATTCACAAATTTAAGTGACACACAAAATTACTTATGTACAGAAAAATATAAATTACCTGCTATTCAATTATCCAACTCCTAAATCATAAAAAAGACCAACCCATCCATCCCCCACCACAATTTACATTTATATACATAGGAGAGGTAATTTTGCATTAGTCAGTAACTGATTTTGTTTACAGCCTACGAAAACCACTGCATCCATACTTGCAAATGAGAGTTAAAAGCATATACTGTACATTTCAGATTATCTACCTAACAACCAAAGAAGTAGTTAATACAAAATGGATGCTATTCACTTATACTGTGACCAAGCACCAAGTTTGCATGCACAGTTCTCACCCCTGGAAGGCCAATGCATATCAATCAACTCTGCAAAAGTGGGAAAAGTGACACTAAATTCTGGCCCGCTTTCCCCATCTCACAGGCAACTGATGCTACCTAAAATGTATGCAAGCAAGCACCTTTGTGGATGGCATTCTCACTAAAAACACATTTTTGTTCTCAAGGATGTTTAGACAGGAGACCTAACATTTCTTATAAGTGAATGTCATTCCCCATTTTGGAACTACAGAAGCACATAACCTTTCTTTGGAATCACTGTGCTTTAATGCAATATATTTATATATAAAAATACATATGAAAAGTTCAGCCCCTCTCTGCAAAGCATTATATAGCCTAACATACTTAATTGAAAGATATTTTTCTTAATTTCTTTTCCTGCTCTTAATAATTTCCTCTGCTATTTAAGACCTCTGAAACTACTATCACTGTCACTCCACCATCCAAATATAAAAGAACAGCACCAGCAGCTTTTAAGACCCAAAAGGGTTACAGAGTTAAAAAATATTTAGGAAAATAAAACCCGAAACAGTTCGAGGAAGATTGAACATGCTCTGTGGGCACAAAATGCAGAGTGCCCATTGGAGTATTAGGGAGTAAAATAAAACAAAGGGGAGGCGAGGAAGAAAATGGAACCATCTCTCCTGAAATAAAACATAGTTGGTTTTCTGCTACCCTGAGAAGCTCATTTTTTTACACGTACTATTTTTTTACATGTGCTATATTTTTTTAAAAAAATCCAAGAAGTAATCAAAGTATTAAAAGCCCTTTAATAAAGCTGCTAATTTTGTTAGAAGTCCCAGGCTGTTAAGTATTGCTTCCCCTGCATGGAACTGTAATGAAGCTGAGGCATTTTGCTTCTTACTCCTGTATAACAAAAGGCTAAGACTGTGATGCACAATTAGAGCATGTACACAGAAGAGAAAAACATCCACACCAGTGGGGCTAAACTGGTATTACTGCAGTAGCTCCCCTTACCAAGGAGGCAAGGCTTCTTAAACTGAACAGTGGCTTCATAATGCAAGGTCAGTTGCTTGTATGGCACCTTCGCTACTCTTCCCCTTCTTCGTTCATACAGGCACATGTCACCAGAATTATGTCTTTTAACATTTAAAACCCAACAAATGGAAAAAAAGAGACTCTCTTAACAAGGAAGTACATGTATATTACTGAATAAGGATGCGTGAATGGAATTGGTACCTATGCACAAATGGCAATGCATTCTGGGTTGGTTCAGCCCTTGGTTCTGAGTTTTGTGTCACTTCTGGAGTAGTTCTTTCATCATCAGTCCCATTAATGCTCTCAGGGGTAAGAGGAGATTGGATATCACCTGCAGATTCCTTTAAAAAAAAGAAATTTATGATCACACATTTAATTTTCGAGACAATGTATTCTCAAAATAAAGAACAAAAAAATTGATCACAGCTATCAGACCCATTACAACTACTGTACTGTATATAAAAAAGTAGTAATATATTCCAACTGGCTGTTAACATGCTTAAGTTAGAAAATCAAAAGATACTTTGAGGTCTACAGCCACTCTTCCCCATCTAGTTAGTCTATCAATGGCATAACACTTTCTCTTCTTTATATATCTTCTTTTCACACATCACTCTGTCCCAGTTTGTGGTGGTAATGCTGAAGTGTAATGAACAGTGGAGGGTTTCCTTAATGTTTATTTTTATTATTATTATCATAATTATTATTTTAAAAACTAGAACTGCTAGCTGTCCATCTGGACTATGCTTGCTCCCAGAGTCTAAAAAATTATCATACAAGGAACTGGTAAAAAAAATGTATCCTAACTGCTAAGAAGAGAACAACAAACATTCATTCATTCTCACCTGTAGCATCAGTCTTACCTTAATATGTGAACAATTATGCTACTTTTGTAAGTGTCTATCCTCAATTAATCTCCATTTTCTTTGTGGTATATTACCAAAAAATGCTCAGTGTAAAAGATTAACGAATGTACGTGTTTCATTTCTACAAGAAGTTGGACCAAAAAGCTTTCCTGGTTTTATTCCTCTACAGAGATTGTTCCTCTTTGTTTTATGCTTGAGAGCTAGGTTCCACATCTTCCATTGTAAGACCAAATTTAAAACAGTTTCAGCTTTGGCTTAAAAAAACCGTAAGCCTAGGGTGACATACTGAATTTCATTACTTTAACTGATAATGGAGTACAGTGGTGCCTCGCAAGACAAATGCCTTGCAGGACAAAAAACTCGCAAGACAAATGGTTTTGGCAATGGGGTTGATGTCTCACAAGACGAATGTTCCTATGGCTGTGCTTCGCAAGACAAATGTTTTCCAATTTTTCTGCCTCATGTTTGCTGATTTTTAAATGTTTTTCTATAATGTTAAAAAAGTTAAAGTTTTTTTACTTAAATTTCTGAAATCGTCTGCACAATATTTATGGCTTTAAAGAGCACTTAATAAACCCTTTGTAAACCAAAATTGACTTTTTTCTGACTTTTTGCCCATAGGAACGCATTAACTAGATTTCAATGCATTCCTATGGGAAAAAGCTTTTCGCAAGACACATTTTTCACAAGACAACATTAACCATGGAATGAATTAAATTCATCTTCTGAGACACCACTGTACCTTAATATTGCAGTAAAAGTGATGCCCCCTCATTCTTTGAAGGAAAGAGATATAGACGTCCAACATTCAATCTGTCCTAGTTAACAAGGTGTCTTGGACTACATCTGTTACAAATGTCTGTTTCCTGGTTGGTTTAGGAAGTATTTTGAAGTAAACTAAAGCTTCTCTGTTTTGGAGGAAAAAAAGATGCACAGGAGCACCTTGTACAGAATAGGCTCTAGAAATTAAGGCTACATATACGTTTGTATTGTGTGGAAACACCTTAGCAGCTCCAGTACACTCATGTATAATGCATGTGTGAGAGTATCGAATGTCCTTTATGTAAGGCTGCACATTTTGCAGATTAAAATGCAGTAGTTTTAACATCTGCTGCTTCTTAAGACCATATCAAGTAATGTAATAGGCATTGATTTAAACCATTCTTCCTGTATGACCTGGAAGAGCAGTTTTAATGTCAGCCAAAAAAAAAAAAAGCAGTATAAGTGTACTAGAATTCAATATATATGACTGTAAGGAATCTATGTTGAGACCCATATATTTGCATAATGCATGGAGCACATTTAACTTAAGGTCTTTATATGTCAGCTTGTCACAGCATACATTTCACCAAGAGAAGGGGAAAAACCTCTGTCACACATGAATTAAAATCATATTAACTGGAAAAAATGTTACCATTCAGTTGCAGCATATTTAATATACCTTATCTACTTCTAAGGCAAGGTTTGAATCAAATGGAAGTTCTACTTTAAAAGTGCACAGATACCTGAAAATCAATGATATATTCAGTGGTTCATTAGTTTAGGGTGCTACAGGCTGAACAACAACAAAAATCCATATGAGCATTTCTGTTACTAACTGAAAGATTTTTATGGAATGGAAATGCAGACCCAAATAAACAGGCAGGCTGAAATCCTCTTGGTGGATCTGCACAGTCATAAATGTTGATGATGTCAATAACTACAGATGTTAATATTTAATTAACCTCTTCGGGTTTTGAGGATCCCTAGGGATTCCTTTCAAACTGGGAAAGGCTTGGGGCTTTTTGGATGGTGGGCAGAAACCTTTAATACCTGAAAATCGCCACTGACAGTCTTGATCCCAGGACTGGTTTGAAAAGATCAATGCAATTTGCAGGAGGAAATAATGTGCTTCTTCCTCAGCAATTCATGCTGAAGTATAAGGGAAATCTTTCCCTCACATTGAACAAAACACTTGGAAAAGAACCCTAGGGCCATAGCTCCTGATGGAAAAAGAAATGCTTATGTAAAAATGAATAAAATTGCTGTCAACCAAAGAAAACAAATAACATAATCAGTAAGTAATATAAACTAATATTTAAAAGGAAAAAAATGTATTTTTCTCCTGTTTTTAATCTCTTTTAATTTTTTAAAATTAGTCAGTTTTTAAAACACTATTTAGGTTTAATCTCAATTTATTGTGATTTTTACATATATGCCTTTTTAGTTATTGTTCACTGTCTTGACTCTCCTCACCAGGATAAAAGTGAGATACTGTATAAATAAAGCAAGCAAACAAGCAAGCAAGCAAACAAATAATAAATAGTGGAGGAAGTGCTATTACTTAAACATATTCTCTTCATTTAGAATAGAGGTTCCCAACAATGGGGTCACAACATATTCATGGACTACAACTCCCAGAAGTCATGGTCAGCACAGCTAATGGTGAAGACATCTGGTAGTTCTAGTCCAAGAACAAGGGGGAACCCAAGTTTGGGAACCACTGATCTAGAAAGTTTTCAAGCGGTGACT
The DNA here is from genome assembly GCF_051106095.1 of Pogona vitticeps. Taxonomy (NCBI): domain Eukaryota; kingdom Metazoa; phylum Chordata; class Lepidosauria; order Squamata; family Agamidae; genus Pogona; species Pogona vitticeps. The sequence goes on from NC_135784.1 coordinate 279,359,710, forward strand.
CTGTGCAGGTACAAACTCCATGGTGTGAATGTAGACCACAATAAAGAACCAGATTTCCCGACATGGTTAGCCTCAAATGATTATAAGGGTAGGAATGTCAAATATTTCTATGCATTTAAAAAAATCACATTCTATGAATATTCTAAGCATTTAAGACATTCAGGTTAACAAGAATTTCTCCGTAACAAGAACAATTGGAAAATTCTCACTGAAAGCCCATAGCTGTCTCTCAAAGAATCCCACAACAAAGAAAAGCAGGACTGTCTATTTTAACATAAGGGTACATAATTTCTAGAAGGCAATTTCAGAACAGATTGAATGAAGTACTGTACTCTTCTGAAGTACTTAGAAGTAAATGAGAAAACTAATTGGGGCAACCATTTTTAATACTCACTGTCCATATTTGAATAGCTTCAGAAACAATTATTCTTAATTTGGTTGTGCCAAGAAACCTCTAGGTTAATAATGGTAAGGGACTAAACAAAACTGACAGATATAAGAACATAATAGGCCATTTCAAGTGGCTATTTAAATTAACAGACCAGGTAAAATACAAAGATCAACAGCACCAAGGACCTAACAATCTTCTTCAACAATGATAGCAGGGAATGTTCTGTGGTTGAATTCAAGTACAGTACATGTATACAAACCAATATTCCATCAGTCATCAGTCCATTTTGTCTGGATTCTGACAGATAAAATGACTGAGATGTTATGCTTTCCACAAATAAGAAATAAGGTCAGGGTAAGGTGGAAATACTAAATTCCATCCATGATGAATCCATTCATATTTATAAGCAAACTACTGCACCTACTAAAAGAGGTGAGATGCAGCACATAATCAATGTGTTAATACTGGAACTTTGTTCCTTGTTTTCCTACACGTGTATAGCATTTTTCTTTTAACCGAAGCACTTCTGTATAGATTTTCCTCATTAGAATTTATTGGTTCAGTATGGTAAAATGTCTATCACCCCGTAGTGAAGGGGGGAAAGTTTTCTCCTTGTTGCTTGTAAATTTTGGATTTGCCTTCTTCCATGCTTCAAGTTTAGCCTCCTGTGGATCAGCTAGGACAACTCTTCATGTCTAAATGTCTCAAACACTGGTCTCTTAATATGATATCTGTTAACAGATTTCAAAAGTGGTCTCCCACCCAGAATCTCTAAGGGTGGGCATGGGGAAGAACCTGCAAAAGAGTTCCACTGAAAGACAACTGGAAATACCATGAGTAGCTGTGCTTTGTGACAAACACTAGAGCAGTGGTTCCCAACCTTTTTCAAGCTGCAACCTCCCTTTTATAATAGCCAAGTAATCTGCAATACCGCCCCACCATGTTTGCATAAAAGGGCATTTTTAATGGGGTAAAGTCATCCGTTGTCAAAAAGTAGAGGCTTCCTTCTCTCCGAAATGACCTTTTCCTCATAGATACACATATATGTGATCTTTAATATCTGGCTCCAAAAGGACAAGGAAGAAATTATTTGACAAGGGCTGTGGCACAGAGACACACACACACACCCCGCAAGAAAACAGTTGATGGCCACCAGGTTAGGAAACACTGAGCTAGAGCAAATAAGTCAGGGAAACTCCAAAACAGATGCAAGAATACTCAGAATTCCAGACATTTCACAAATTACATGAGGCAATTAAAATGCTTGTGGCTAATTTATTTATTTATTTATTTATTTACACCCTGCCTTTCTCTTTAAGAGGACCCAGGGTGGCTTAAAATATTAAAATAAGAATCGACCAAACTAGATATATAAGATATGTAAGTTAAACACAGCAATTGACAGCAGTGCAAGACAGAAAGGGAGTACATTTAGAAACACCTAGGGAATTGTGCTGTCTTGTGACAGGAAGGAACATTTATCTATCTTTCCATTTCCATCTTCAGTTTATGGACTTGTAAAATTTAATGGCTTCCTTCCATAATCATTGTTGGTCTATGGCTGACTACTACTCAGGCTAGATACACACTTCAACATCAGACTCACAGAACCGAGTATTTGCGAATGTATAATGGAAAGAGTGAAGCAGTCATGCAGGCACCGGACTTCAGAATTCCCATACAGATGAATGGACCAAACTCATTTTTAAAAAAACCCCAGTTCATAGCAACCAGAATGCAATCTGAACAGGATTGAGAAGAAACGCACCTGTGAGGGTGTACTTGTTAACTCCATCTTTTCCTGGGATTTTTCCTTAGCTAGTCGTGCAGCTTCCTTAAATTCCTGAAATTTTTCTGCAAACTGAAGGCAAAAACCATATAATTATACACTATACAAAACAGAATTTGTCTAAACAAAACGTCCTCCATATGATACCTTGGCTAGAGAAAAACACTTTAATCTTCGGTAGAACTTTATAGAAAACATAAGGAATTGTCTGGGATCAGTCTGGAAAGACCATCTATGGCATTAGTGGTACCAAAAGTTTTTTGTTTGTTTGTTTAATCTGTCTTCCATTGTCTACAGCATGCAATGTGGCAAAGCTTTTCTTGAGTTGCAGTTATTCTTGAAGTGTGTGCACAGCAACATTTGACACAAAAAGAGGGGGGAGACCTATTTGCATGGTTCTGTGTTTGGTATAACAGTTATACTGAGTCAGTGCCCAAGATCTCAGAGAAGCAATCTTTTCTGGCCTTTCTGGGATTGAGTGAAAAGCTCCCTGGCTCTGCTAGACAAAAGCTTCTTCTGAAAGAGGAAGAATGAAGGGTATGCAGGGTTTGAATAAGACCTATCTGAATCTAACTACTATACATATTAAGTTTAGGGTATATTCTGCAAGCGTACTAAGTCTGACATTTGCTTCTCTATTGCTCCTGTTTATGTCTTGGCTTGCAGTTATTGATTCCCAAACATTTGTCACAAATGGGGTTGTGAAGCAGAACAGCAGTGGGTTCCTAAGGTTTGGTAGAGAAAGCTGAAGGAGAAAGCAGAATTCTCCCTTTTCTCTTTGGTTCTTTCTTTTATATACACTTTTGGCTTAGTTGCCTCTATTCCTTAGTTCTCCTGTAATTTGCCAGAGACAAATTTCCCATTTCACTTCCCAGTCCAACTCCTGGCTTATACCTACTTTTCCATTTAATCATACTTCCAATACCTGTGTGGCTCTACAGAACAATCTATTATGATGATTCAGATCACATGTCCAAATACTAATATACCTTCAAAAGTCAAATTTCATACCCAGATGCAGATGTACCCACTCATATATCTTTCTCTGTCCTCTAACAATGTACAAGCAACAAAAAGCAAAAGCAAAACGTGCTGCTTATATACCGCCCCATAGTGCTTCAAGCACTCTCTGGGCAGTTTACAAGTTAATTATGCAGGCTACACACAAGCAACTACTTACTAGGCTACATCTCCACTATTCAGAGATGCGCCCATGTGTAATTTTGTGCTCAACATAATCTGCTATTTTTCCTTTGGGTTGCATTTAGTTGCAAACCTAGCTTTATATAAACATGAGCATTATTTCCAATCAATTGTCTTTTAAGGATCTTGTGCCCAAATCTAATTCCTAGTGCAGCTTTATGAAGGATAAAAACTTGCCTGCCTCAGCAATGGCTATAAAGGCATGTAGTCTTCCACATTCAGGATAGCCAGATTCTCACCTCTGCTACTGTGGCCAGTGTAGGATTCAGTTTTCTTTTACATCAGGAAGTGAGAGTATATAATGTGGGGTCCTAGCACATATGCACTGGATTGGGCCGGTATATATTTTACTAGTGGGTCTTCTATTTAGGATCCAATTTTGGAAGATGCTAAGTAGCCCAATGAGCAAGATTATACAATTTGCTGCAGGGAGGTAACAGCTGTGTCCAGGTTAACAATGAAATGATTCCTGCATCTTCATTCGGCATTCGGTTTCGTTTTTGTTTTGCCAGGCTATGACTGATGATTTGATAAAAGTGGGTCAAGTGAAGGAGAATCCAGACAAGAATCAAGCAATTATAGTCCTCAGGTTCACCGACATGGTGAAAGAGGAAGTCATTGGCCTAGGAAGCCCAACATGCAAAAAACCCCCTTCTCTATCTTTTTCTGTCATGTTAACAAGAATGAAAATGAGACACCTTCAGGTCAAAACAACTACAGCATATAGTGAAGTACAGTATAGCCAATGTTTGTCCTTTAATTCTAGAACATCTTCCACCGCAAGGACTCACAGTCCAAACATGAACAAGTTAGTGATAGGGAAATGAACATGTGGTTCTCCAGATATCCTCAGACAACAATTCTCATCATTCACCATCATTGGCTTTGCTAGCTAGGGCTATTGAGAATTGCAGACCATCATCCTCTGAAGATTTACACATTGCTCTAGTGTACTTTAGCAACTGTAAATTGTGACTGGAGTTTGGATCAGCTAGGTTCATCTGGTACCTTGCTGGTAGTTTAAGCAGTTTAAATTAATAATTAAACTAACTTTACAACCAAACTTTGACTTAAATTGAGTTCACATTTAAAAGAGAATGCTATTTAAAATGTGAAAAAGAATGGAATGCAGAGTTAAATCCTTGTGTGTAGCCATCCTTCTCAGACTCACGTTAGTCTGCTTTTAGGCTTATGAACTGGAGAGAAAGAGTAGCAGCTACAAAGTCCATTTGGAGCTTTTTGCCCTCAATAAATTACTTCCTCAGGTACACACACCACTATATTCCATGGCCATGTTAATCAAAAGCAGTCAAATAGTTCCATAGCTGTACTTACTTTTGAGAGGTGATGTTCAGAAGAAAATCCTAAACCATAAACAGTATTTGCTCTGCTGTCTGCCCATTGACCAAACTTCTGTGATGTTTTTGTGAATGTCATGTTGGGAGTGATGGTACTATTTATTATTGCCTGCACAAAAAGAAATTGTGGAATTAATTAAATAAAAAAGCACAATCATAAAGCTACCCTTGACTTTTATATTAAGTGTTTGGCTATTAAGGAGCAGGTGTACAAATTTTTGGAAATGCAAAGTTCATTTCACTAAAAAGCATAACCCGAGCACTCATGCACACATTAGTAACCATGTCAAAATGTGTAACTTGTTCATTAAAATGGAATAGGACCCAGTAATTTATAAAAACTGTAAGTAGCAGGAAGTTGTATCACAGACTGCTCTCAGTTGAATATTGATGTTACATCAGCATACATGTTCCTTAAATATTATTATTGTGTGACTAGTAAAAAGCAAAAATTGCCAATCCCACTTTGTCATTGCATGGAGAGAAAGTGGGCCTACATCTCATTTCCAGGCGAAATTCTAGAACAGATCGTAAAATAGTCAATGTGCAAGCACTTAGAAAACAATGCAGTCATAACTAGAAGTCAACACAGATTTGTCAAGAACAAATCCTGCCAAACTAATATGATCTCGTTTTTTGATCAGGTCACCTCCCTGATAGAGGGAATGCTGTAGATGTACAGTGGTGCCTCAACTTACAAACGTCCATACTTACGAACATTTTGACTTATGAACAGCTCTGATCGCAACATTTTGCTTCGACTTGCGAAGGGAGCTTCCACTTACGAACAGAAAAAAGGCAGGGAAAAAAGGCGAGCAATTTGGATTTCTAACTACAGTGGTGCCCCGCATAGCGAGATTAATCCGTTCTGGATTAATCGTCGCTATCCGGAAACATCGTAAAACGAAATGGAAAATCCCATAGGAACGCATTAAACTCCATTTAATGCATTCCTATTGGGGGAAAACTCACTGTTGAGCGAAGATTCCCCATCTGGCCGCCATTTTCGCGCCCTCGGTAAGCGAGGGCAGGGAGTGAAAACGCTGCGGGCAGCCATTTTAGGCACCCGGCGGCCATTCTGGAACCACCGATCAGCTGTTTAAAAAAACATCGCAATGCGAAGATCGGTAAGCAAAACGCTTACCGATCATCACAATGCGATGTTTTGGCACTTAAAACATCGCAATGCGATTGCATTAGCGATCCCAAAAAATGGATCACTATGCGGATTCATCGTTAAATGGTGCGCTTGTTATGCGAGGCACCACTGTATAGGTTGTGACAAGGCTGCTTTGAACTGTAGCTCTTTCACTTTCCGCAGTTAGAGTGTGTTGTGGTCGTCGGAGGCTTGAGAGAGCCTCCTTCTGCTTCGGAGTGAGTGCGTATGTGTGTGTGTGCAGGGAGGTAAGCTGCTGTTTTCTCCTTTTAAAAAACTGTTCTGGGTGGGTTTTGCCTGGGGGCGGGTATGTTTCTGTGCTGTGTTGTTGGTGGCTTTGATGTTTATTTCTGGAGGATTTTTTTCTTCTTAAACCTCAGCAATGGAGGTGGCTTTAGTGTTTGTTTTTGGAGTTTTTTCTTCTTCTTAAATCTCACCAACGGAGCGCCTTCCGACCAGGCTTGCTGTGTTCTTTCAAAATTTTTGGTGATTTTTTTCCGGCTGGAACGGATTAATCAGTTTTCAATGCATTCCTATGGGAAATAGTGCTTTGACTTACGAACATTTCGACTTATGAACACTATGAGGAAAGGCTGAAAGAATTGGGCATGTTTAGCCTCGAGAAAAGAAGACGGGTGATATGATAGCATTTTTCAAAAATCTGAAAGGCTGTCATACAGAGGAGGGGCAAGTTCTGTTCTCAATCATCCCAGAGTACAGGACATGCAACAATGGGCTCAAGTTAAAGGAAGCCAGATGAATATCAGAAAAAAATCTTAATTCTTAGAGCAGTATGACAGTGGAACCAATTACCTCAGGAACTGGTGAGTGCTCCAACACTGGATGCATTCAAGAAAAACTCACACAATCACCATGCTTTGATTGTATTCCTGCATTGAATAGGCAGTTGGACTTAACAGCCTTGTAGGCCCTTTCCAACTTCACTTTTCTATGATTCTATGAAAGTACTGAGGTCTGGGTGATGAGGATGAGAGGCCATGAATGAACAGCAAACTTTTCTGTTGCAGACAATCCCCCACATGCAAACAAAAATGTGCAACACTGAATATAAAGTTCATTAGACATGGTATTCCTCTCTTTTCTTTCTATATAATTAATTATAACTGCATGGTGAACAACTCAGTAGAGCTACCCATAGTTTCTAGGAGAAGTGATGAATCTTGGAGATTTCGGATTACTATAATACCTTTGAAAATTGTTTAAGAACTTCAGCCACACTTGTATTGGCACCTGGAATCAGATATTCAGACTTATCTTGTCAGTCTTGAAACAGCTCCTCTGTTTTAATTCAGTTCATGGCACAATTCAAGTCCTAAACAACTTAGCACTGGCATGCCTCAAGGACTTTTCACTTCCACAAGAATCAAACCAGATATTTAGATCCCTTTTAGGGACATTTTGCAGGTCCCTCTGTCATCTGTGGCTGAGGTGAATGATAACCTAATTTGGTTTTTCCAGGGGTGACAAGAATGCCCCCCAAAAGGTTCACCTGCCACCAACCTTTCAGAGACTGAAGCCTTTTTTAGGCCTTTTTATTGCAATGTGGTTTGACTGTTTTGTTAGTGACTTTAGCTATGTGTGGTTATAAAGTTCTTTTAATTTTCTGCTGTCACATCTTATCCATGATGCTTTAAATATTAGCTGCTCTTCAGGGATGAAGAATAAGATACAATAAAATAAATATAAGACTGTTTTCCGTCCATGGCTTACTGCTTGAACACAGAAAAATATCTAAAAATGAAGTATAATTTCCTGCTAGGATGATATTTCTTCTCTATTAGAGCAACTAAATATTACTTGTTGGCTTAATTTAGGTACTGCAATAATATAAATTTTCTCCTTTGTTTGCTGGTCTGCATCTGTGTTCTCAATAATCTGCTGCCAATTTGTCAGAAAATACTTAATTAGAGCACCTGACAGAAGTACTATGTGAGCCTATTATTTCATTACTTATTCATGCAATGCCAAAATGGCAAGTACCAAAAGGAATTCCTCTAATGTAGCCAGCGATGTTGAAGTAAATTGGGAAAAACAGATTCCCACTTGGACAGTCACTAACGTCAGCCTCCCTGGTAAGGAGAGCCTAGTAAGTACAGGAAGCTGGATCACTCCACAGCAACAAAGGAGGGTCTTCTATAAACTTAATGGTGCTTAATTGATGATTTAAGCTTTCACCATCCTCAAATACTTGAAAACAATCCAACTGTTTGTACTCCTGTGAGGATTCCAGTAAGATGCTGAAGGAACACGAAGTACTGGGAGATGCCACCGTCTCGGCTAATTAGAAAACTGGGTGGGTGTGGCCTTGACTGCCTCATACCACTGATTTGTAACAATATAATTAAACTTTAAAAGGCTTGCCATACTCTTGACTATAATCAATATTAAGTTACCTGAAACTTCTGAAGGATTTTCCTTGGGGAAAAAAAACTCACCAAAATTCTTCCTCTCAAGAGAAAATGAAACTCGGTGGAAACAAATTTGGTTTATAACTGCCTGATTCTATACACACCTACTTAGAAATCAATTTAATTAATTTCAATTTCACAGCAAACAGGGATTGGCAGCAACCTAAACCTGTTCCCCTTAACAGATCAACCAAATAATCAGAGCTCCCTCCCGTAGATTTCAATTATTTATGGAAGATGCAACACCAAAGTAACATGTGCAACAGTGGAGAAAGGTAGGAACTGTTTTTAGAAAGACCAGTATCATCCACCTTTGTGCAGCATCCCTATGAAGGGCTTTCACATTTGCTGCATCAGTGGGAAGAAATACTAGTTACAAAGCAGGTGATAAGCTATACTTCATGTGAAGATTCTGAAGCTAATAATTGCTTTTCGTTTTAAAGTGTTGAAAGGAAAGTTCCACCTGTTATTAAAGCTAGGGCACCATGGTGCACTTGGAGGCTAACTTTGTGCTCCAAATATCTACCGTGAGCTGGAAAGGATCCTGAAATGATAGAAAAATCGAATCCACATCAAACCAAATTTTTAAAAAATAAATAAATCTAAAGTAATTGAAGTCCACCTCCAGTTTTAATTTTGTGTGTTTTGGTGCAGCGGTGGTTGTTAAGAGTTCAGGGCAAAAACTTCTACTTACATAGGTCTCTAGAACGCCCCTTCTCAACATTAAAAATTATATCAGGGCCCAGCACAAACATCCTTAGAGCCATATGCAGGCCAAAGATTGTACTTTGCCTGAGTTAAATCCACAGGACATGGGGAAATAGGATTTTCAGCATATTGCCATTTAGTGGGAAAATACAGCAAACCAAGACTGAGTGATTCCCTTACATTAGGTCATTGGACTTGGAATATTTCTGCAGTTGCATTAAAGTGAAAAAGTATTCTGCAATCCTGTGTCACATACCTTGTACAGTGTACTTTATAAGACAAACTTTTATAAGCGTAGTCCAATGAAACTTTGCTTTTAAACTGCCTGAGCAAGCAAGAGTACATTTTTTCAAAATTCTTCCTATAGCTATGCTCAAAAAACAAGTACAGTACAATGATTCATGTTGAGCCTATTCCAGAATTCTCACCAAACAAAGCCTATTTAATTAGTAGGCCTATTTCATAAACAACATTCTGTGCTTTATCCAGGTACTTGTAAAAATGCAGTTTGTATATTCTGTAATGCTTTACTTGTGTGAACTGTAGTCAGAGACAGGAGAAGGCTATTTTTAAACCAATAATTACCTCTGAATTTAGATCAGGGAAGTCTTACACTTATAGACAGATCAGTTCCTGCATCCAAAGGTCATCTTCCCAGGGATCAGAAACTGAGACTGTCTACTGAAGCCTGAGATCTGCTATTCAGCAAAATTGGAGAAAGAAATAGTTGTTCAAAGCTAGGTAGGTACTAATGGTAGTTCTAAAGCTGCAGCTTGTTGTGAGGAATAAGTTTTCAAAGAGGACAAGAGGCACTGCAGCCTTTGAAATTCAAATTCAAATATCTAGGTCAGATGGATAGTTGTAGTGGCTACCTACTGCCCCCTGATGAAGAGTTGCTATCATTTAACTGTCAAAAAAAGGAAGCAAGGATTCTAGCTTTCTACATTTAAGTCATCCAGTTGGTGGTGCTAGATAATAGTGTAAACTATAAACCAATTCTTGCATGAAACTGTGCCTGTTTTTTTTCTTGATGTTTGCAAGAACATGAATGAATTCGGATGATAGGACTAATATCCTTAAAAGACTTTTTTTTTGTGCCATACCAAAGCACTTTATTGAAGAAAGTGTTTGATCTTTTAGTGTTTGAATTAAATCATACATTATCAGCATCTTCTCTGCATAACACTCTCGATTAGCCCTTTCATGAATTAAGAGTCTGATATACTGCAAAAATACAAATTACCTATAATAATAACAAGCTGATTGGTTTTCAAAGCACCAGAACAAGATACTATTACAAGGCATCTCAACCTCAAAGATGATTCTCCACTGCAGGCCAATTAATTAAATGGGTAATTTTTTTAAAAAACCAAAGATTTATATTCATCATAGTGCACACATTGCAGGTGCTTTAACTTCTCCCTCAAATGTCTGTTCTGGTATTGGGGATACCACATTCCACAATTTCAGTCCCACTACTGTTGCTTATGCTTCTCATGTTTTTTTCTTCCACAGTCAAAAAAGTAGACTAAGTTGTGAGGAAATTGTGAAGACTTCTGTTTTGGCTTATACGTATTATACAAAATATTATGATGCTTTACTATTCATCATTAAGTTTCTCCTCCCTAGTCAGAAATTATTTATTTTGGAAAATGTTTTAAAAGAGGAACAAACTTACTTGCATACGTGTTGAATACAATTTATTTATTTGAACCATAAGCTGAGTTTTTAAAAGATGCTTTGGAGGGAAAGAAGATGTGCTAGGAAAAGAATAAATCAAGTAATGAATCTTTTCCCCACAAACATATAGTACCTGCAAACCTCCTCCTTTTTCCTCCAATCTCAAAACACCAGTTTGTTCTAGGCCAAACTGATAACATGCCTATACAACAATATCTGAAGCAGTCAAGCTCTTAATTTCTAGATAGTAGTTTAAATGTGAAGATTTCAAATGTACTTATGGTTACCATATGACACATGAATGGACTGTCACGTGGACAGTTCAATAAACATGTTTTAGAATATTCCTCCATTGTTTAGTCTTACAGAAAATGCTATTGTTCTGTAAAGAGTAATGGAAAATTACATTTGATTTACACCATGGAGTCTGATGTCAGTGACCCCAGTCAAATCTAATTCAAATTAATTGAAAGTTTCCTATCCCCACCTTTCATTTCAGATTCTGAGGCTCTGTAGACTCCTTTTTGGGGAAGCCTTCTGGAGCCTCAGAGTGGGGGTGGGTGGAGCACCACCAGATCACTTCAACCAAGACTGGGACCACCGGTGGTGAGGTGATGGCAATTTTTGGCTATTAAAAGCTTTGATTAAATATCTGTTACATATAAGAAATTTTAAGAACTGATGTCTTACTCTATTTCAATCAAATATCTTGATTTCTGCTAAAAGAGAATAGTATGGAAAAAAAGCATTTATACTTAAAAGTCAGTGCATTTCTAGAAGTTTACCTGAGATCAGCCAGTCAAAGAGCTTACCTTTGAGCCATCCAAGCTGATTATCCTATAGACATTTCTTGTGCTGTCATAGAAGTACGACACAGTAACAGCATGCTTGCTGGTGGGAACCCAGTTCTTCTTCGTATTAGGGTCAATCTGGAAGACATGAGCTCGGGTGCTGTAGATGGGTTGTTCCCTGAAGGGCAGAAAGTAAAAGTGATGAATCTGATTTGGACGCAATATGGTTGTGCACAAGTCATTTTGACAGTCCATCCATTGGCCCCTCTGGATTTCACTCTGCATGAATAATGTACTTGCCCCCCACGGACTTGTGTATATGAAGTGGGATATAGCTGTAGAGCACATGGAAAATACTCACGGGAAAGGGAAGCACAAGTCTTTTAAAATAAACTCCCTGACCAGCTGTACAGTCAGATAAAAGAGACATATCTAAATATAGAAACTCTACTGATCCACCACCTTTCCCCCCTCCATCTTCCATCTGTTAACCTCTTTAACAGTAGCTGTCAATAAAAGAAGCCTAATGTTCTTCTGTTCAGAGATATTTAGCTACACTGCTTTCACCACTTTTAAAGCCTCTCAAACACACCAGATGATCCATATAAATCATAGCTCACATGTGCAGAAATTGATCCCTCATATATTTTACTGTTAAATATCTGAGATGGCAACAGAAGACTATAGATGGTGATTTTTCCCTTTATGTAGACAAGTTCAGTCTTTATTGTATGGTCACAGACCCAACAATTTTATATAGTCATATTTCACACTGCAGTCTTACAGAGCATATGTACCTACATCTGTCTAGAAATATAAAAATGAGTAATGTGAACACGAATGTTTTGACTACTGTCCTGTTAAAACTATCATATGCAAAAAGGAAATAATGGAAGTGTCTGCAGTTATGTGGTTCAGTCCAGTCTCATGCCTGGTTGAGTAAATGGACCAAACCACATGGTCAAAGCCAGTTCTCTGATTAACCCTGCATGTGCAATACATTTTGGGTAAAATAAGGTACTAACAGTTAAAAGTCTGATAACACTGTTACTGTTGCAAATAATGTAGCATCAGTTTTTAGCCTCCATGTCCTCCTTCTTGATACAGCTTTCACACTGAATTTGAACACCCACTTGCACTCTTGATTGTCAAAGTTTTTTTAAAAAAGATTCCAATCAGCTAGAACTAGTTATTTCCAACAACCACTGCTGGCACTTTTATTAATACTCCTTCTATATATCTAGAAGGCATTTGCTCTGTTTTCATAGCCTAGCACACTGCAGTAGAAATCAGAGATGTGGAGTCACCAGGCTAGTCCTACTGTCTGAAGCGATGATATGAGCCACTGAAAAATAAATTGTCCCACAGTTTTTAGAAAACCAGCTATTCACTCAAACACAACACTTGTCCATGAAAATCTGTGAGACAGTATGGGTGATAATCTGATTTGCAGAATAGTCAGGCAATGAGATTAAGTATCCAGTGAAGGGCTGTGTGTGTGTGAACCAATCTCTCAGCTCAAATTGCTGCTCAGCCGCAAAGTCTGCAGGGAGACCTAATATAAGTTGCAGACTGATCACAGAGTTATTCACAGCCACTACAATATTACTGGTCATCTTTTTAACCTCTTCTGTCCTTTAGAAGGTGGAAAGACAAAGAGTCACATGACTGGTAATACTAGATACCAGCGTTCTTTATTCTGGTATTCAAATGAGAGCATACCTAATCACTAGGGGATTTATTGTTCCTATCCATCTGTGTATGTAGGAGAGAAATCAGCTGGTTACATCTGTGAGTTTTTGCATTAACCTGGGGGGGAAAGTGTTTCACTCCAACTGCTGCATTGTCTGGAAGTTGATTTCAGTGATTAGTGACACTATTTTTTTTAGCAGCTCAGCAATTTCACATATCAACAAATTTTGAGAAGTCCCAGATAAATTCCACTTGATCCCAGTAATATCATTTTTTTTACTTTCTCAGTTCTAATATTTTGTAGCCTCTTACAGTATAATGTCAACTGTTGCAACAGAATCATGCTTTCAAGTTAGTGCAGATTAAACAAAGCTAAGAGATGTGTTTTCTTTGACAGAAGCCTTCAGCAACATTGAAATCATGTCATCCAAGTATAAGTAATACTGTTTAGAGACGCCTTCTGCACCTTTACCCAACCCTCTCCTTCAAGTACTGAAAATATTCTACCCCCCCCATCAATAGAATATAAAATATAGTCAGCATAAAAAAAAGCCCAGATCCTATTCAACCTGTGCTTAATGTAAATACCCTTAACCAAAATTGTGCTGGGTTATACCATTGTCCAAATGAACGTATACCAGGAATCCCAAATAAGTAATCTGTGGCACAATGACTTAGACATCCATCAGGGGATGCATGTATGCAATCACAATGGTTCACACTAATGTGAGGAGCCAGGTTTATTTCTGGGACTGGGAGGTTTGATTATCTCTCCCCAATCCTAGCTTCTCTGCACTGGCTTTCTGTTAGATTCTGTGTCAAATTTAAGGTGTTAAGTTTGACTTACAAAATGCTGAATGGTTTGGGACCTTGTTATTTGTTGGAGCACCTCTCTCCAAAAATATCTACCCTGTTAACCTGATCCTCTCAGGCCTCATTATTGATGATACTGATCCTGAGGGAGGTAAAGAAAACTTACATTAGGAATTGGACATTTCCAGTAGCAAGACCTTCCTTGTGGAACAAGCTCCCTATAGGAACCAGACAATCCTTCCCACTACAAACGTTTAAAAGACTACTGAAAATGGAACTCTTTTGGGAGGCCTTTGAAAATATTTTATATTATTTTTTTCATGACCCATATTTCATATTTTGTTTTTGTTATTCTATTGGATTCTGTTATATTTCTAACATATTTTGTTTTATTTTTTATGGTTCACTGAAATTTCATGGACCATACCTTTTCTGTTAATAGTTGGATTTATTAAGGATAATAAATAACATTTTACTTTGGATTATTTTTAGTTTGGTTTGTATAGTTTGTTTCATATTATGTAAACTGCCCAAAATAGCAATTTCACTAAACCAGACAGCATATAAATTAAAAAAATTAATACATGGATGGATGGATGGATGGATGGATGGATGGATGGATGGATGGATGGATGGATGGATGGATGGATGGATGGATGGATGGATGGATGGATGGATGGATGGATGGATGGATGGATGGATGGATGGATGCCAACCAACTGGATTTAGGACACTGCCTTTCCATGCTTGCCAAAAAAGTGAATTCGTTTGTGTAACTGAGTTGTGCATGTTTAATGTCTTATAATCCTGGTGAAAAACACTAATTAATATATGCAGACAGAAAGGCCCAAAAGTCCTTGGGAAAAGAGGGCTCGAAGATGTATAAGACAGAGCAGGCCTCTTCTGGGAGAGAATTCCACAGGCTGTATGCAGGACTCTAGTATGAATCACATGAATTCTGTGTTGCTACAAAAACAGGTTTAGATACACAGTTGCTGAACTCCAGCAGTAAGCTGCAACTAGAGTAGGCCCACTGATTCATTGGGTCTAATGCAGGGGTCTCAAACATGCGGCCCGGGGGCCATTTATGGCCCGCCGAAAGATAGTTTGCGGCCCCCGCCTTGCCTCCCCCCATAGCGCCCACGCATCCCCTGCTGTCAAGAGTCAAAAAAAGCCTAGCCTCACTCGCCGGTTCTCTCCCAAGACAGCGCCTCTGGCACCCTCCAACCGGAACTGCAGCCTGCCAGCCAGCCCAGATGGAGGATGCAAGAGGCGCTGTCTTGGGGGAGAGCCGGCGAGCGAGGCGCGCTGCCAGCCCTTTTCCCTGAGTGCCTGAGCCGCTGCCAAGTGATGCCTGAGAGCGGAGCTCACTCCCAGCCTGTACTCAAAGAGCGCCTCCAACAGCACCGCCAACAGCAGTCGCCGCCGCCGCCACCTCTTCCAGGGAAGCGGCTCTCTGGCTCTCTCTCTCGGCACCCCCAGCACCAGCTTGGCCAGTGGCCGCCTCAGCACCCAGTGGTGCTTCCTCCTCCTCCTCCTCCTCCTCCTCGGAGCCTCACCCGGGCTAAGGAAACTCCTGGGTGGCTTCCTTGGGCTCTTGCTCCACTTGGCAGAAAATCTGATGCAGCCCAGCCTCACCCAGACTCTGCCTCCAGCGGCCCCCAGGTAAACTGAGTTTGAGACCCCTGGTCTAATGTGACTCATTAATGGATTTTCAGCCATTATCTGTATAGTGTATACAGTGTGCTACATTCCCACTGCATCCACTTAACCAACTCAGTTGTACTTTTTAAATCTAGCCTCAGATAAGAGAATGCAATTGAACTGACAGGAGTCCAGTCCCTGAGAAGCTTCACTGCCTATCAGCAAAGCATCCCATGGTCCACTGTTAGAAGAATGGTTTCTTCCTTTTAGCTAAAATCCAATTTATTCTCCAACACAACATACTCTTTGAGTAGAGGAATGTCAAAGGTTACAATCCATTAACTGGCAACAAGTAGTATAACACAACAAAGAGCCTTTGACGAAGCAAGCGGTTATTCTAGTTCTGTAGTTTCTATTGTTGGAATACTACAGTTGTGTGGTTACACTTAAAAGGAAATTTTAGAAAGAAAATTCCACCATCAGACCCCTACCAGCAACAACAGGGATCTACTATCACCATCTATATGCCTCTTTTATTCTACCACCAGGAAAGGTGGGTGGCTATGTTCATTTTTCTGATTTCTACTTGCACTTCAAGAGCCATTCAGCTGCCTAGGAAAAAGAAAAAGCTGTATCATTCTTGGACATAATTTGAAAGCACGAGTTAGCGGTACTTTTATTAGACCACAAAAATCTCACAACAGAACCTAGATTTCCAGTCCTATCATCAGGATGGCTTTTACTGAGCTGGGGAGGTACAGAAGAAATACAGAAGTTTCAAAAATCATGGCTAAATATATGGGCCAGGCTATCTACAGTCATGTTAAGAGACGCGTCAAATACTCCGCTCTATTTAACATTAATAAAGCTGAAGTAATATGTCCATTCTGGGTTAAGTTCTCTTTGAGATGAATGGTTGATATACTGGAGACATTATCTATAAAGAGAGACAGAATGGAAAAGGTTTGGAAAACAGAGGAAACAGGAGCAGAGAAGATGTAACAGTAAAACTAAATCAATAATTAGTAACTTAGTTGTCCACAGGTTTAAATTTACTAGGTTGCATTGAAATGCGAAGAGTTCTCTAAAAAGTAAGACTGCTATAAATAAGTACAGTAAATGCCACCAAATCCCAACTTTTGACTACCTTCCCAGGGTTTTCTATGAATACAGTACTCAGAAATGTTCACCATTTCCTTCTTCTAAGAGCACGCTGGGACTGTGCAGTGTCCCCAGGGCCAAACAAACTGACTTTTCTTACAAGAGGCTCGGTGGGAACCAAGCTCACACTCTCTGACTCTGTCTAGCCAGCTAAGACTGCTACAAAGATGAAGATAATTTCTTTCATTGCATAGAGTAAACAAAGTTACTATTGTTACCACTGACCTCCCAGTTCCTTTTAGGTACGTTCGCAGCACTAAATAGCTGAGAGTTTTTAATGGAAGTTAGTTGTTAGAAGACTGCTCCATGATCCAGAAATGGGTCACGTTTGGTATGACAGGATACAGCCTCTCCAGTTAACGATGTGCCCATGCACATGTGGCTGTAGGAAAAGCATTTGGGGCAATTTGGCAACAGGAATAGCAGAAGAGAAAGAAGACCGAGGGGGCAACCACATTAACAAAAAGAAAGTGGGAAATGCTCTGAGACTGTGATGGCTGAGTCACATATTTTCCCCTTGACCTCATGATGCAAAAGGAAATGCAAATCAGCCCAGAGCCCCCCCCCCCCCAATTTTTGCCATCACTGCTGGGGCTACTACTTTTTCTGAAAGATGGATATGTTAGCATCAGTTCAGATGTGTGATCACTTGAACTGACACAGAAATGTTGCCGCGCCAGCACACACTAATAGGAAAGGAGAATAAAGCTTCAATTCATGAGCAAGAACAAGACTCTTCTCTTTTTTTTACAGCTTCTCCTCCCTCTGTCAGCAGGTTTTCTTTATTTTTAAAAAGATAATAAAATGACAAAATAAGGAAGTTGTTTACAGTTTATTAGGTAGTTCCTTTGCAACTGTGTGACCTGCAGGGCTATAAATACAGTTTCAAGCAAAGCTCTCATCCTTTCTGCCTATGTGGCCATATAAAACAGAGACCCAGGGAAATCCCAGTTCCCTTATAAAACCTCACACTCAGTGTGAATGGGAATGAATTTGCATTTCTCTCACTGTGCAGCTACACTCTCTGGGTTGTCTGAAAGCATTGTGCAGTGGACGATCTCGAACAGATGTAAGGAAACGAATCTGCTGCCTTCCTGTATGCGTTACTTGCACATTTGTAGAGAAATAAAATATTACAGAACTTCTACAAATCTCCAGTATGCTTCTCTTCCAAAAAGAGATCCAAATCCAGCTGTGGTGTCCACTGAAATTCTCACAGCCCAACGAAAGAGAAACATACAACAATATACTAATGAAAGTGCATGCTATACATGTAGTGCTCTATTGTCCACTATCAGACACCTATCGCGAAATACTCCTTAACCCTATTTTACAAAACCACTCTAGTAATTCTGAACAAGAAAAACTCAAGATTCTACTTTCCAACAGAGACAGATCTGTCACTTTCCGAATGGCACGCTTTATCTCTACATTGATAAAAATGAAACCCGTATCCCCCGCTTCTACCAATTAAGTCAATACTTAAGTAACTACATATTTGAAGTTATTCCCCCTGTGATAGGTGCTTGCTGCTGGCATTGGTTAATGTTTTCCATCTGTCTTTGTCCTCTCCTTAGATGTCAAAGTTTTGTGCTGTAATAGAAATCAACCTGATTTTCTAAATGGCTTTTAATATTTTATTGTACTGTATTTTAATGGAGTATATTATATAGTTTCTAGTGTTTTATATTGTTTTATCCAATGTATGTTGCAATGGCCTGTGTGCCACACAATAAACTTATTTTGCTTGCTTGCGTGCTATACAGTAATAGCTTAATTTAAAAAACAATAACAAAAACCAATAGGTGGTTGAGATAGTAGTACATAAGGACATAAGAAGAGCCCTGCTGGATCAGGCCAAGGGCCCATCTTGTCCAGCTTCCTATATCTCACAGTGGTATAGTGTTGCTATCAGTGTCCGTATGTTCTCCCTCTCCCATCTTTCAAACTGAAGAAAGTGGAAAAAAATCAGAATAGGTAAAAAATAAACATTTGCAGGGTTGTGGTGAAGGCAACTTAGCAAATGTTTAAAAAACTGCCACCATCTTGGTCATAACATACATTTCACCTACAAGGGAAGGCAGAGGCAGGAGGCAAAGAGGGGAAACCTGTTTGCTTCAGCAACTTTGCTACAGAAATTGGTTATATCATTGACTCACTAGCAACAGCAATGTTGCCAAAAGAGCATCAGCAGAGGAAATATTTAGAATAAAGCATGAATTCATACCTGGGGGAACAAGCATGTAGAGCTTAAGAAACGAAGTTCATGGTGGACTTGAGAAGAGGGACAAGACTGACATCTTAGGTTCATTGGGATGTATAGCCAGCCAAATTCAAACTAACAAGCCAAGAAAAGGTCCCCTTTCTGTGCTCTTCAAAAGGAGCAAATTTGTTCCTTTTTTCTTTTAGAAAATTCAACTTAATGCAAGAGACTGAGGGTGTAGTAGCCCTTATGGCATTCAACAATGATATCACTATTAGCTGGGAAATTATGTGGAGAGTATAAACAGTAGCACCTGTACTTGGAAGCAGAAGCGTTTTTCACATATCTCAGTCTATTACAGTTTGCTATGCCAATAAAAGGAATTTTGCTACAGCCAAACACAACAAAGCAGTCCCACATAACTCTACCCTAGAGAACAGGCTAGAGAGCAATCTAGACAGGAAGCTCCGCAGTTGCTAAGGTCATTGTGACCTAGACTGATGCATCATGTCCTTGTTTTCTCCTCTTGTTGTGTTATTTTCTTACACCATATAGAACATGCCAAGACATTCAGCAAGGCAGTTTCAAAAGCATTATTTGGTATTAAGTAGACATCAGTGCTCCATATTTATATCCAGGGTACAAATATGAAGCACAGCATCACAGGTGCGACAGTGGTCCATCTCTGCCTCCCAGAACCAGGCAGGTCCACTCACCAGGCTCCTCGTGGAACGCATGCCCATCAGCATTGTCATCACACCAATCGCGGATATCATCTGGCCACATTTCCCTGCCTTTCCCCAAAGCTGACCACTCACAGCAGCTGAGCAGGGAGACTCATCTTCTTGCTTCCGTTGGAGTGGTCAGCTGTGGGGAGGTGGCTGGACTACTTCCACAATTGGCATGACAACAATGCTGACAGATGCACACATTCAGTAGAGCCCAGTGAATAAGCCAGGCTGGTTCTGGGGGGGGGGGTAGTGGTAGTGGTGGTGGTGGAGATGGACCACCATGGCATCTGTGATGCCATGCTTTGTATTCATATCCCTTGAATGAATATGAAGTGCCCATGTCTAGCATTAAGGCATAAATGGATGACCAGGAGCAATAGTAAGGTATACCAGCAAATAACATGGACAAATCAAAGTGAAAGCTCCTTACAAGACTGCAGTTCAATTTCAAGTGTACTTTTTTATCAATTTCATACCAAATGCAGTACTCTCCCATAAAGAATTTGGATAAATATCTCAAAGTATGGTAGTTGGATATATCTTTTGGGTTCTTGCTTCTTAGATCGGTAGAGTATAGTATATAATGCTCTCTTGCTTAACTTGAAAATAACTGCAATCAACATACCAATCACTAACCATGAACAACTCCATCTGTTTGAACTGCTCTATAATCTATCCAGCATTACAAGTCAAATTCCTAAGAAAGAAAAATAAGACCCTGATTTTACAGTGTTTTCAGGCAAATTACCATTGTCTTGCTTTATTATGGAGTTTAAGAGCTGGAAGGTAGAATTTCTTGCCTATTTATTGAATTGACTTATACAAGAAACAGGCAACTATGACCTTTGAGATGATTTTTACTGCAATTATCACAATCCCTTACCTTTGGCTACATGGGCTAAGCTTGACGGTGGCTACAGGCAAAATTTATGAGGGCATCAAGTGCTTATTCCTGTTTACTTGATTGTAATTCCTTTTCCTTAATGCTTAGGATAGGTAGCTCACTTTATTGGTCAACCCACACCTAACTCCCCTGATTTCAAAAATATGTGCTCTTTGATCTGGAAAATTACAACACACATGGAAACCAATTCTTCAGAATGATTTCTGACAGTTATGGGTCTGTGTAGATGAAATTCAGGAAGCACGACACAACATAGACATTACTTGTTTTTAAACTATCACTGCGAATGATGCCCCAGCTTCTGAAGGTATTATATTAGTTCAGTCATTTTCACACACTTAGATCATTACTGTAGAAGGCACAGACTCCTGCCCCTTCTTTGCTCCTGTTGGAGTGACAGACACATCACGGACATTGTGTTCAGACTCAGAATTAACTGAAGTTCAGAAGAGTCTGATTGGGTTGTATGTATTGCATCTGAGAACCACTATTTAATTTCATTCACAGAAGAATGCTGGGTATAACCCAATTACCTTTTTGTTTCATTAATATATGTTTTGAATTTAGATAGTCTTCAGCTAATAAATGCAATCTACTGCTCAACTGCTCAGTGTTAGATTACATGATTATTAGATCTATACAAAAAATGGTACTTGAAACTGCTTCAGACTGCCAGCTTTGAGTATATATAGATTCTATGGTCAACTTATAGTATTTCTAATCCATGAGTACATTGATAAACATTTTTTTACTTTATAGAGAAAGAATTAAGACTAGAAAGATTGCCTCAAACAACCTAACTACACTGAGCACTTCTTTAACAATTAGCTACTACGACACCTACTATTCAGCCAACATTAGACAGATGACTAGTACAGTTTTTTGGCTCAGTACCACCATTCTTCAAGTCAAAATATGCTCAACTGGAACAAAGAATGTCACTCCCCTTTTAAATGTAGTCACATCTTGCAGAACTCAAATGTCCAAGCACCTGTGAGGTAGATTGATCCAATCTAATTGGTTTCACTTTCTCCTTGCCAGTGCACGAAAGCTCTTTCAACAGTTTTAACCTGTCACTGCTCAGAGACTGAACAGCTGGTGGTACTGAAATCCTTTACTCACGTGAGCTGTGGAAGTATGTAGTTGTAGGGGAAGAGCTAATGAGTAACTGAATGGCAACAACTGCAGTGAGAAAATAGTTGATATATTACACTGCTAGTGTCAAACACAGAGCAAACCGTTCTGTTTGCTTTACATACCCCAGCTTTCCTTCAAAGACCTCAAGGCAGCAAACATACATCGTCCACCCCCCGCCCCCGCCCCATTTTATCCTCCTAACAATCCTGGGAGGCAAAATGGGTTAAGAAAAGGCCAAAGGGCATACAGCAGTGCTACTGACTGCTATTTCAGGTCCACAGCAGATAAAAAATATTTTAAAACAAGATTAGTTTAAATTTAAAACTTATTTTTAAAAGTCACTGCTGTTTCTAAAAACCCTATTTGATAAAAGATTTAAGTATGAAATATGGCATAATTCACTGTAATCATTGTGAAATGCGGATTGTAAATTCTAATTCAATGTTATAAAAAAGCATGTTTTTTAAAAAAAGCTTTATAACCAAGATCCAATGTTTATTGAATTGCGGCCTCAATTTTATCGGGTTCCATAGGTTTTTACAAAGTTTAGTTTAGCCAATCTTTCCTTTTCACCAACTGCCCAGTCTAAAATCACCTTCTTAAAAATGTGTAGTATGGGCCTTCTAAATATAAAACCGGTATCCCCAAGGAATTGAAAACATGTATTGAAATCACAGTAAGCAAGAAAGCATTTGGGGCTGAGATCACGACTGAATCAAGTCTTTCTATTAATTTAAATCATGATATAAATCAATTTGATTTTTAATCAAATGAACACTGCTTTAGTTGTTATTGTTAAGCTATATGCACAATTACCCCTGGGGGAGAATGATATGCAAAACACTTCACACATGCTAGCAGTAGTAAGATTGAAAATGGATTTCCCCATTTCATTATCAACTTGCATAATTAACTAAGTGGGAGACACCCATACTGCAGTTTGTTCTTCACAAGCATTATCTGCAAGTTCTACTTCAGACACTCTGTCATATATTTTTCTGTTAATCTGTTTATACAGAATACTTGCACTGGATGCCTGTTCCTAAGCCATATTGACAGAACAGTGCCCTACAAACATATGCAAAGGCAAAAAACAAAAACAAAAGGCAGCAAAGAGAAGCAATAGGAAACGTACAATCCTCCAGATGCTATTGGACTACAATCCCCATCAGGCACAAGCAGCAATAGCATAACCACTGGAGATGGCTAATGGGAACTCCAGTCCAGCCACATATGAGGGACCACATGTTTCCTACTGCTAAAAAAGCAAATGCTAGGTACACTTTAGGAACTGAAATGATTGTGTTTCAGCTACCAGTTAAGCACTTAAACTGCACAGAGCCCCACTACATTTCTAAATTTACGCAAAATGTTTATTAAACTCTGACAATTCCTTCTAGGCTAGAAAGCTATTTAGCACTGTCAGGCTAAAAAATTCACAAATCATTTGCCATGCATTTTCTGCTATCATAAGGAGCCTGGAGCGCACCTGGTGTCCTCCAGGCATAAAGGTAAAGGTTCCCCTTGACAAATGTCCAGTCATGTCCAACTCTAGGGGGCGGTGCTCATCCCTTTTTCCAAGCTGTAGAGCCAGCTTTTGTCCTGAGACAATTTCCATGGTCACGTGGCCAGTGTGACTAGACCCAGAACGCTGTTACCTTCCCACCGTGGTGGTACCTATTTATATACTTGCATTTGCATGCTTTCAAACTGCTAGGTTGGCGTGAGCTGGGACAAGTGAGGGGAGCTCACTCCATCGTGGGGATTTGATCTTACGATGGCTGGTCTTCTGACCTTGCAGCACAGAGGCTTCTGCGGTTTAACCTGCATTAGAATTTATATCACCCTGACCCTGTAGGGTGAATAGCTGCACTGGGCATGCTGCCAGCTGCACTCTAACGTAGCTAAGAGGCACCAGTTTGAAGAAGGCTGGCTTAGAGCTACTGCACCTAAAGTCGCTTCCCCAACTTGGTGGCCTTCAGATGTGTTGAACTCTGACTTCCAGTCCAGGCTTGCTTTGGGAAATCACTTCCTTTTGTGCTTAGGTAATATGTGAAAAAGGGAACAGTCAAGTAAAACATGTGAATATAGCCAAGTTAGAGACAGACCAGGCCTTCCCCTCAAGCACTCATTTAAGGAAAAGCGAAAACATCTGTATGGCAATGACAAACACATTCCTGGAAAGCTGCCCACACCTGGAGGAGGCAAGGAACATGCTCTGAATTGCAGCATGGAATGCCCCACCTGGAAGGGGTTAGAAATAAAGCTCAGAATCTGTGCCAGGTCTCTCTTCACTTCAAACTTTTATAAGTCCCCATGCACCAACGTGCCCAGCCTGGTATGTGGCATGCTGGAAGCCAAAGATGATGTTGATAATGAGAAAGAGAGTGAACAGCTGATTTTGTGTTTCAGGAGCAACAAAATGATCTCTTCCAACAGACTAGTGACTGGTATGAGCAAATTTGATCACATCACCCCAGTTCTGGCTCATCTTCACTGGTTACCCATTGTTTCCTGGATCAGGTTCAAGATTCTGACACTCTCATATAAAGCCCTCCATGGTTTGGGACCATGTTACTTGTTGGAGTGTCTCTTCCCAATGCTATCTGCTCAGCCCACCAAATCTTCCCAGACTAGGTTCTCCCATAGAGCCACCCCGAGAGAGGCCTGGAAGTCTTCTACAAGAGGCAAGGCCTTCTCCACAGTGGCTCCAACCTTATAGAACCAGTACACGGAAGAGCTATGCCTGGCTGCCTCCCTGGTGTCATTTCTTTTCAGGAAGGCTTTTCATTTCAACCCTGGTTGATGGATTGCTTGTTGTTGTTGTTGTTTAGTCGTTAAGTCATGTCTGACTCCTCGTGAGGCCATGAGCATGCCAGGCCCTCCTGTCTTCTACTGCCTCCCAGAGTTGGGTCAAATTCATGTTGGTAGCATCAATGATGCTGTCCAACCATCTCATCCTCTGTTGTCCCCTTCTCCTCCTGCCTTCACACTTTCCTAACATCAAGGTCTTTTCCAGGGAATCTTCTCTTCTCATGAGATGGCCAAAGTATTGGAGCCTCAGCTTCAGGATCTGTCCTTCCAGTGAGCACTCAGGGTTGATTTCCATCAAAATGGAAAGGTTTGTTCTCTTTGCAGTCCAGGGGACTCTTAAGAGTCTCCTCCAGCACCACAATTCAAAAGCATCAATTCTTCAGCAGTCAGCCTTCTTTATGGTCCAGCTCTCACTTCCATACATTGCTACAGGAAAAACCATAGTTTTGACTATGCTGACCTTTGTCAGCAAGGTGATGTCTCTGCTTTTTAAAATACTGTCTAGATTTGTCATCGCTTTCCTCCCAAGAAGCAGGCATCTTTTAATTTCGTGACGGCTGTCACCATCTGCAGTGATCATGGAGCCCAAGAAAGTAAAATACAGTGGTGCTTTGCTTGATGACGTTAATTCGTTCCAGCAAAATCGCTGTAGAGCGAAATGCCGTCAAGCGAAATTTTAAAAAACCCAATTGAAACGCATTGAAAACCGTTCAATACATTCCAATGGGTGAAATACTGCCTTCCCCTTCTATTTCCCAGGAGGTGATGGGACCAGTGGCCATGATCTTAGTTTTTTTTTATGTTGAGCTTCAGCCCATTTTTTGCGCTCTCCTCTTTCACTCTCACTAAGAGGTTTTTTAATTCATTCTCACTTTCTGACTTCACAGTGGTATCATCTGCATATCGGGGGTTGTTGATATTTCTTCCAGCAATCTTAATTCTGGTTTGGGATTCATCCAGTCCTGCCTTTCGCACGATGTATTCTACATATACAGTGGTGCCTCGCTTAACGAGCGCACCGTTTAACGACGAATCCGCATAGTGACGCGTTTTTTGCGATCGCTAATGCGATCGTATTGCAATGTTTTAATAGGCAAAACATCGCATTGGGAACAGCTCATCGGCAGTTCCAAAATGGCCGCCGGGTCAACAAAATGGCTGCCAAAATGGCAGCATTTTCGCACCCTGCCCTCGCTTACCAGGCGCCGAAAATGGCGGCCGGATGGATGATTCCCTGCATAGCGGTGAGTTTTTCCCCTATAGGAGTTTAATGCGTTCCTATGGGGTTCCCCCCCCTGCATAGCGATGAATCCGGATAGCGACGTTAATCCTGGAACAGATTAACGTCGCTATGCGGGGCACCACTGTAAGTTAAATAAGCAGGGCGACAATATACAATCTTGTCATACTCCTTTCCCAATTTTGAGCCAATCAGTTGCTCCATATCCAGTTCTAACTGCTGCTTCCTGTCCCAAATATAGATTTCTCAGGAGATAGGTAAGGTGGTCAGGCACTGCCATTTCTTTAAGGACTTGCCATCTTCTGTTGTGGTCCACACAGCCAAAGGCTTTTGCATAGTCAATGAAGCAGAAGTAGATGTTTTTCTGGAACTCTCTGGCTTTCTCCATAATCCAGCGCATGTGAGCAATTTGATCTCTAGTTCTCTGCCCCTTCGAAATCCAGCTTGTACTTCTGGAAGTTTTCAGTCCACATACTGCTGAAGTCCACCTGCTTCTGATGTCTCCTGCTTCTGTGAGGTTCCTTCCATTTTTGTCCTTTATCATGTCCATCTTTGCACAAAAGGTTCCTTTAACATCTCCAATTTTCTTGAACAGATATCTGGTTTTCCCCCTTTCTATTACTTTTCTCTTATCTTTGCAGTGTTCATTTAAGAAGGCCCTCTTGTCTCTCCTTGCTATTCTTTGGAAGTTTGCATTCAATTTTCTGTAACTTTCCCTATCTCCCTTGCATTTTGATTCCCTTCTGTTCTCTGCTATTTGTATGGTCTCGTTGGACAGCCACTTTGCTTTCTTGCATATCCTTTTCTTTGAGATGGTTTTTGTTGCTGCCTCCTGTACAGTGTTATGAGCCTCCATCCATAGTTCTTCAGGCACTTTGTCCACCAAATCTAGTTCCTTAAATCTGTTCTTCAACGGATTTGGTTTAGATTACACCTTGCCAACAAAAGTCCGAATAGTCAAAGCTATGGTTTTTCCTGTCGTGATGTATGGAAGTGAGAGCTGGACCATAAAGAAAGCAGACCGCCGAAGAATTGATGCCTTTGAATTGTGGTGCTGGAGGAGGCTCTTGAGAATCCCCTGGACTGCAAGGAGAACAAACCTATCAGTTCTAAAGGAAATCAACCCTGAATGCTCACTTGAAGGACAGATCCTGAAGCTGAGGCTCCAGTACTTTGGCCATCTCATGAGAAGAAAAGAGTCCTTGGAAAAAACCTTGATGTTAGGAAGGTGTGATGGCAAGAGGAGAAGGGGACGACCAAGGATGAGATGGCTGGACAGTGTCTGCGAAGCAACCAACATGAACCTGACACAACTCCGGGAGGCAGTAGAAGACAGGAGGGCCTGGCGTGCTCTGGTCCATGGGGTCACGAAGAGTCGGACACGACTAAACGACTAAACACACACACACATACCTGACTAGCACAGTGGTTTTTCCTGTTTTCTTCAGTTTAAGCTTAAATTTTGCTATAAGAAGCTGATGATCAGAACCACAATCAGCTCCAGGTCTTGTTTTTGCTGACTGTATAGAGCTTTGGCTGCAGAGAACATAATCAATCTGATTTCGGTATTGCCCATCTGGTGATGTCCATGTGTACAGCCACCTCTTGTGTTGTTTGAAAAGAGTGTTTGTGATGACCAGCTTGTTCTCTTGAAAAAACTCTATGAGCCTTTGCCCTGCTTCATTTTGAACTCCAAGGCCAAACTTACCTGTTGTTCCTTTTATCTCTTGACTCCCTGCTTTAGCATTCCAGTCCCCTATAATAAAAAAAGAACATCTTTCTTTGGTGCCTGTTCTAGAAGGTGTTGTAATTCTTCATAGAATTGGTCAATTTCAGCCTCTTCAGGATTGGGGGTTGGTGTATAAACTTCAATGACTGTGATGTTGAAAGGTCTGCCTTGGATTCATATTGAAATCATTCTATCATTTTAAAGACTGTATCCCAGTACAGCTTTTCCCACTCTTTTGTTGACTATGAGGGCTACGAACTCTATTTCTTCTACAGGATTCTTGCCCACAATAGTACTGTAGACATGATAATCGTCTGAACTGAATTCACCAATTCCCGTCCATTTTAGTTCACTGACACCCAGGATGTCAATGTTTATTCTTGCCATCTCCTGTTTGACCACATCCAGTTTACCAAGGTTCATAGATCTTATATTCCTGGTTCCTATGCAGTATTTTTTTTTTTGCAGCATAAGACTTTCCTTTCACTTCCAGGCACGTCCACAGCTGAGTGTCCTTTCGGCTTTGGACCAACCACTTCATTAGCTCTGGAGCTACTTGTCCTTGTCCTCCGCTCTTCCTCAGTAGCATGTTGGACGCCTTCTGACCTGAGGGGCTTATCTTCCAGCATCATATGTTTTAGCCTTTTATTTCTGTCCATGGAGTTTTCTTGGCAAAGATGCTGAAATGGCTCATCAGTTCCTGCTCCAGGTGGATTGTGTTTAGTCAGAACTCTCCACTATGACCTGTTCATCTTGGGTGTCCCTGCACGGCATAGCCCATAGCTTCTCTGAATTACTCATCAAGCCCGTTCTTCGTGACAAGGCAGCAATCCATGAAGGGGGATGGATTGCATAACTCTTGCCATCACCGGGAAAATGTTTATGTTACCATTGTATGCTGTTATGTCTTTTTATCTTACTGTTTATTATTTATTTAATATATGTTTTAATCTACTGTTAAACCACCTAGAATAGTGCCCTCTGCACCAATGGGGTTATTAAACAAACAAACAAACAAACAAACAAACAAACAAATATTCTCTAAGGCTTTCATGGCCAGGATCTGATGGTTGCTGTGGGTTATTCGGGCTAGTTAGTTAGTTAGTTAGTTAGTTAGTTAGTTAGTTAGTTAGTTAGTTAGTTAGACAGACAGACAGACAGACAGACAGACAGACAGACAGACAGACAGACAGACAGACAGACAATCCAGTCCCAAGAATAAACAGCCCTTTCAGTATAAATAATTAACCCTGAATTCCAGGTGCCTTCTGCCATGTTCAGTGTGTTAACTCTCCATGCTTCTGAAGTCAGGAAGAGCCTCTGCTCCCTTAGCTTCTGTGCCCAGCTGCAATACTGGAAATTAAGAATGCAAGGGCACTTTGGATCAGACCAAAGGAAGCCCACAACCAGGGCATATGTGCAATAACATCTCCTGCTCTTAACTGGCATATGGGTGCACCAATCCTGGAATAATATAAACTCTTCATAGATAGCTGCCAGCTCACTGAACTTGTTTACTTCCCAGATAAGGCTGTGTAACTCTGGCCATAATGTCTGAATACACCCCAAGAAAATTATTTTCACATGCATTACCAGAGCTGGCCATTAGAGGGCACAGGAGACCATGCTATGTATAATTCGCTAACAAGTATTCATAGTACAGTTTCTGCCTCCCTTTAGTGGCTCGTTCTGGTAATATACGTGAAAATAGTTTTTCTGGATCTTTTTTTTTCTTGCAATATTTTTAATATTTTCAAGACCATGAAGATTGAGAAGAGATACTGCTCCTCCTCTGTATGACAGCCTTTCAAGTATTCGAAATTTACTATAATATTTCCCCTTAGTCTTCTTTCCTCAAGGCTAAACATGTCCAATTCTTCAAGTCTTTCCTCAAAGGGCTTGGTTTCTAGCCCCTTGACCATCCTTGTTGCCCTCCTCTGAACTTGTTCCAGTTTGTCTTGAAGTGCAGTGTCCACAACTGGATATAGTACTCTAGATAAGACCTAATTCATACTGACTAGAGGGGAAATAGCACTTCTCAGGATTAGGACTCTGTGCTTTTAATGCAGCTTAAATAGCATTTGCCTTTCTTGCACCCACATTCAGTTTGGGATCTTCAACAATTCCAAGATTTTTCCTGCTCATAGTATTACTGAGCCAAATATCCCCCATCTTGTAACTGTCTTCCCTTCTAGGTGCAGAACTTTCCACTTATTCCTGTTAAATTTCATTCTATTGTTTTCAGCCCACTACTCCTGCCTATCATTTTGGACTTTCTTTCTTTCTTCCAGGGTACTAGCTATTCCACTCAAGTTTGTGTCATCTCCAGATTGAATAAGCCTTCCCTGCACCTTCTCATCCACATCATTAACGCCAATGTTGAAGAGCACTGGCTTCAGCATTGAACCCTGTGGTGCTTCGCTTGTCACCTCTTCCTAGTTTTGAGAAGGAGTCATTGATAAGCACTCTCCAAGTAAATCAGTACATTGCTTTCTTTTATATTTGATATCTAAATTGTAATATTCTGTACCACTCAAAAGCCAAAAACTTATTCCCAAAGATAAAACAGAGGATAACAAATCCAACTGTATTTCTTTTTTAATAAGAATTGGGATACTGTGTAATTCTTAACATTTCTTTTGGAACCGATTTGATAGTAGCTGAGTCTTTCTAGAATACAAGAAGGAAAGTTCTGTTCAGTTCTGAGTTTGGGATATTTTGAATGGAATAATGATCAACATAAAGGCAGTTTCCCAAGCAAAGTTATTCTGGCATTATGCATTCTTTTGTTACAGCCTTTTAAGATACTGGAAGATTTTTAAAACAAGAAGCACCAGTTTCCTGAAGGGGAGACTCAATAAATTTTCTATAACACATTTTTATCAGCTTGAGGACATGTTTCCTTATAGGTCGTCAGCTTTGGAAAAATGACAAACCTGGAAGAAAACAAAATTCTGACCTTTAATCTTTACTACATAATATTTCATTGTCAACCAGCATTTGTTGGGAGGCAGCTGTAGAGTTTAGTGTGTTTAGAATTTTAATGAAGATGAAATTTATCATTCTTCTCCTAAACAGAAGAGACATATACATCTGGTTTAGTTACATATTTCTGTTAGAACAAAACAGTGCAATAGAAATTTCGGTAGTTGATAGTGCTTTGCTTTAAGGAGCTACTGGGCCTAGTGGATTAATCAGCTTTAGAAGAGTCCAGTATTGCTCTGCTTATTGTTTTCATAGCATTTATTTAGATTTTCCAAGTGCTTATCTAAAGCCTTAATTTCTCAAAAATGTGCCTGGCATTACAGCTCTTAAAAGGTCAGGTTCAGAATTCTTACACAGAACAGGATGACTATAGTTTGCTTGTCCCACTTAACTTGCAATCTGTTGGTTTTTCAGTATTTCCACCCCTTAAAAGAGCTAAATATTCAGTTTTTAAACCTTTTGGTGGAAGGCTCAGCTCACTCAGTCATAGCCCCAACTCACTTAGATCAACACAATTCCAAATTGTCAAGAGATAGCACATACACACCATCATGTTTACCACAAAAAAAATAAATAAATCATTATTCCTTAGTGGGAATCACATAATGGGCAACAACCAAATGTATCCTGCTACAGAAAGTAGTATTATGCATTTGTAAATCATAGTCTACCTTAAGTGAATGAAGTCAGTAGCATGTATCTATATGCAAATTCTGATCTGAGACTCATTTTTAAGAAGATGATATATGGTACCAATACCTCTAAGTACCAAAGGAAAAATAAGACTTTCATAAAATGTATCAAGTTTTGGGGCTTGTCTATTAACAGAGTCAGCATTCCTAAAATTGCTCTATACTCTGTTTTCTCGAGATTAGTTCTCTACATGCTGTTTTCCATGGTTCAGTTTCTAAATAAAACAATCTAAGAGACAAATTACAAGACCAATTTTTTAAAAACAAAAAAAAGTCATCAAGAGAAGATGAGCAGCTGCTGAAATCTTCCCTTTTTGCAGCTTGCCTGTTAAAAAAGAAACCCATTACACATTGCTCCCCGCTTAGAACTTGAGATAGCAGGTGAGGACTCACAAAACTTAATGATCAACCACAAACATGCACACAGAAATGCAGGTGAGAAGGATACTATGATATACATCACTCAAGCTGGAAAGGGGTTAGCTAAGGTTTACAAAAAGAACAGCCATTGCTTCCCCTCAGTCAAACACACCAACACCCCTCCTCACTATTTGGAGAATGGAACTTAACCAGCAACACTCATCAAGTGGTGCAATGGTTAAACTGCAGTACTGCAGTTAAGTCTCTGCTCACAACCTGTGCTTGACCCCAACAGGTTCAGGTAGCAGGCTCATGGTTGATTCAGCCTTCCAAGGTTGGTAAAATGAGTACCCATCTTGGGGGTGGGGTGGGGAGTGTTCCTTGAATAACTATGTTGTAAACTGCTTGGAGAGTACTCTAGTTCTATGGGGGCAGTAGGCAAACTGAAGCAATCATAATCATCTTCTAGTCATTGCTCCTGAAGAAGTCAAAAGGATATCTCTTTTTTTCAGCCCAAGCCTCTTAGTACTTTGTTATTTCACGTACCTTTGGTAGAACAGAAGGATAAGCTGTTTTGTGAAAGGCTGGGAAACAATCCCCGTTGTTTCCATGTGTCAGGAAGATTGCCCACACTCGTCTCTATGCCCTCTACT
Organism: Pogona vitticeps; assembly: GCF_051106095.1. Lineage (NCBI taxonomy): Eukaryota > Metazoa > Chordata > Lepidosauria > Squamata > Agamidae > Pogona > Pogona vitticeps. Next base: position 279,391,973 of record NC_135784.1, read on the forward strand.
AAGCACAGCAGATTCACACGGATTTCAATTTAGCCTAAATTCAAATTCAAGAAACTGACTTTAACTGCAGTTGTTAGCCTTCAAGCAAGTGTTTCCACTGCAGTTTATTTAAAGGGTCACAAAAAACATGTGTCTTGAGGTAAATTTAGCAATGACCATTACACAATTGTTTATGAATGCTACTGTTGTTTAATCAGAATTGACAGAGGAGGACTGGATTATATTCATGCCTCCCAAATGGACTGTTTTGATACACTATGGGACACTGTTGGAGGAAAGTCATGCTAGTGGGAAAAATATAACCACAGTATTTTTCTATCACATGCCATTTTCTATCACTTCCACTAGGAAGTAGAGATAATATCATAGCCAGGCTTGAAGTATAATAAATTTGTGTAGCATTTGTTGCAAACACCTATGTTTCTGATTTCCAGATTCTGTTTCAAACAAATTCAATGAGAAGTGTTGTGCTATATTAAAAGACTAACAAGTTATTTTGGGGTAAGCTTTTTGTGAAGCAGAAGAAGCAGAAGAAGAGTGTGCCGCCCAGTTGATTCCAACTTATGGTGACCGTTTTCAGGGTTTTCTAGGTAGAGAACATGCAGAAGTGGTTTACCATTCCCTTCTTCTGAGGGCATCCCGAGACTGTGCAGTTTGCCCAAGGCCATGCAGTTTGGCTCTTCTCCCTGGAGAAACAGTGGGGAATCAAACTCCCAACCATACCTAAACCACTGAGCTATCCAGCCAGTTTTTGTGAACTATAGACCACTTCATAATATGCAACTCATCAGCCAAAACTTATGCATAATACATTTAAGGATACTTCTGTTGTTTTTCCTCTTCTAATGTTGTCTCTTCCCTCCACTAAAGAGATGTATAATATTATTCATATACGATCGCTGCTCCTTGAGAAGTTTGAAGTGAGGGCCACATGCTGTGCCTTCAACAATGTATGGTATTGATGCACTGATACCAGTTCCTTCAAGATTTATGCTTAGCTTGTATTAGACTCTTGTCAATATTCAGTTGCTCATATTCCTGGACAAACAGAGTGGGGAGACTAAAAGACTGCCTAAAGTCTATTTTTTATATGCTTGTTTTTGTCAATATTTTAGGTGCACCACCAGCACTGCAGCAGGTTACAAGCTCAACCTATATTGCCCTTCCATTTTGTTTTTGCATTCCACAAGTTCAATGCCGATAGCTACAAATGAATTATGATCATTTCTATAGTATGAAAAAATCTGGCACAATATTTAAAAGGGGAATATTGCCTGAGAAACAGAAAACAATTTGACTTGGGACCAGTTCGCATGACAAGAACTGCCACACTGAAAATAAACAATTCTATGTGATTATGTTTATCACAAAAAGCTGAGCAGTTGGGTACTTTAGGGTTTGAACTCCACCTATGCCATCACACCAAAAACTCATCAAGAGATGGGACAGCACTGCAGAATCAGATGCATATTAGGACATGGTAGGAAAAAAACAAAAACAGAAACACATTCATAACAAGATGTATTCAAAACAGATCAACATTTATTATTCATTAATTAATTACATTTATATCCCTCCCATCTAGTGGCAAGCCACTACTCTGGGCAGCTAACAACATATAAACGCACAAATCACCCACAGAAAACATCCAGATCATTAAAATGACTAGAAATGAGACACCTCCCCCCAAGACAACTGCAAATGAAATTCAAATATAATCACACAGGACAGCGAGATAATAGGGAGAGGATGTTTCTGAAGGCCTCTGTAAACAGCTTTGATTTCATGGTTTCCTGAAGACTGAGGGAGTCTAGTGTATATGCACAGGCAATGTGTTCCACAATGTTGCGGCCACCACAGAAAAGGTTCAGTTCCTAGAGGTAGATTTCCAGGTCTCTCTTGGGATGACTACCCATAACCATGAAGTCTAAGAAGACTGGGTAGTTTGGGTAGATAATCTTAGGGAAAGCCACTCCAACAGGGAGCAAGGTCCCAATTCGTTAAGAGCTTTATGAGTTAATACTAGTACTTTGACTTTGGCACATGTCAGTTTAGTTATGTAAACTGACACTTCATATAAATATGTTGTTAAAAGCAATTCATTCTCAGTTAATACATATCTCTGTGCAGGAGGGCTAGACATTTGACATTCTTGCTACTGAACATAAAAGTCTTTCCTTGCTTCTGCATTATGATCTATGTTAGCAACTCCAAGACATGCAACATGGTAGACGGAAAGCATCACTGGCCCGTTTTGTACATCATAATGATATAAATGTAAGGCAGGTTTTGTTCTTGGTTTATAATTACAGACTCTCAGCATGGCATGGAGTCCGAGATCTGATTTGGATCAATACTAAACAGACCATAGACAGAGATTCTGTAATTTGTTCAGCTTTTCCTACTGGCAGGAGCCAAAAAGGAGAAATCAGGCACCACATACCACTACACTTGCTCATTCATGGTAACCTGCTACATCTGTACTGACCTGCTGTCTGGAACCCCTGGAGCCTCCTTCAATTGCATAATAATTGCTAGAAGCATGCAGTTAATAAAGATGTGTTCAGAAATTACCCAGCAGACAACATATATTTGGGAATCTTTAAAAAGCTTTCAACAGAGCACTTCTCCAAAGTCTCTTGAGCAAACATAGGAGTCAAAAAGTAAAGCTAAAGATCTACTTTATAGAATAGGAAAGTTCACCTAGTACCGAACATTTGTAGTCCATCCATGCTACAACTGTGCACTTCTTTGCTAGCTACTATCAAAGACAAAGTGCTGCAACTTAGGTAGGCCACTCCACTTACGCCACTCCATCTTACGTTTATGTATAAATTACAAAGTATTGGTTTGTGAGGTTAAGTATGACAAAAATCTGCTCCGAAACTGAAGTCTTATAACAGACTCTGACCAAATTTAATACCTTAGTTCCTTTTTGCAACTGAATCCCATGCACAATTTTAATTAGCTGTTGAAAAGAACCAGTAATATGTGTCCAGAATTGATAAGTACAATACTTTTGAAGGTTTAAGAATGCCAGCAAATAACGTAATTCTCTTTGATTATTGGGGGGGGGGAATAAAATACAATAAAAATAATACCTATGTGTATCTTGGATGTCTAACAACGCTAAACAGGCATCCCAATATTCAAAAATCTACACTAGGTTCTTTATCTTCAACTCACACTGTTGCCCTCCCTTTATAATTATCTTGGACTGTCCTCCAAATTTATTTCCCCCACATGTCCCTGTTTCTTTTCCTTTTCTGTACACATCTCATTAACCTCAAATACCTTGAGCAGATTCACACATATAACAATAAGTCAGAATTCCTAGTGGACGCAGACCCTACACTAACAAATTTCCTTTGTTTGGGAACTATAAGCCAAGATCCTGGGCCTGGGCATAACAATAGGTTATCCTGATTAGTTTTACCTTGTTATATGCAGAAAAGAACTAAGCAGGAATGAACATTCTGCAAGACTTATGTGAGACTATGGCCACTGTATGTAAAATTAAAAAAAATCCCAAATGAAGAGAGCAACTGTTGGGAAATACCCATAATAGGATAGACATATTCTGCCTGGCAATGACAAACCGCCATAGATGCTGGGAGTAACTATCAGTCTCCAAAAGACCCTATTGTGTATATTTCCCTTGAGAATCCACCAAGCTGGCAAAAGCATCTTCTGACTCCTACTCCTTAACCCATCTTTGCTTTATTTCTGAATTATGAATGTTTATGATTCCCTAACAGGTGCAGGAATCTGAGTAGAGAGCTTGTTAACCTGATTCTGTGCAGTTCCTCTTATCTTTTGGGTTGTATGATTTCAGTAAACAGAGGTTATGAAATAAAAATGTTAGATATAATGTGTGCAGTATGTATCACCTTCTAGTTAAGTTCTACTGTAACAGGACAAAAAAGATGAGCTACAAATTATGTATTGTATATGTCATTTTCTATATTAAACTAAGAATCTTGCAAATTAAATGCTTTTTTCTAAGTGGTAGTATATAAAGACTACCAAGTGTGTTATATCAAGCTATTATCCCTCAACATAAATGTTCGCTATGTGAAGCATACAGAATAGGAACCCCAATTTTAAAACCTACTTTAATATTATTAGTGAGGAGCAAGTATTTCAACATGGTTCTTCCCAGTGAACTCCAACACTAACCACTACGTCATACTGACCATTGGGTTCTTGTACATAGAACATCTATGACATCTCCTCTTCTTTAAATCTCTCGTCAAAACCACTTCACTTAAGGTTTAATTTTCAGTTTCCACCCTAAGCTACAAGGATCTAAGCCCACATCACGCGTTGCTCTACATTCACTCTCTTTACTTTAGTCTGTTAACCTTCTCCTTCTTTCTCTTCTTCTCTCTGCTAAATTTTACTCTGTACGCTCCAATGGACCAGGTAACAAAAATTGTTGGCAAGAAGGTGTATTACTACAGACCTGGCAAAACAGATTGACAAAGAACAAGACAGACATCTGAAGTAAGAGTAAGGTCAGTTAAATTGGAGTGCTATTTGCAAAAGTGGTTGTGTATAGACAGTGGTCTTTAAAAGAAATCTAGTCCCTTTTTGTACAAATGTCAGTATTTAATTGTAACCATCAGACATAGGTCTAGAAATAAGTATTTGCCTGTCTTCTAGAAAGAGAGAAAATGTAAAGTTCGTGGACAGCAATTTTCCTATTACCTTTCTTTTCTTCTTCATTTTCTACAATACACAGTTGCCTTATTTGCTGCTATATCTGTGATGCTAAGCACATGTCAATGGATATACTTCCAAATTACATACTTCCAAGTAATTAGCTAGCAGTTGGGGGAATACATTAATAAACCATAGTTCAGACTGTCTAGACTATCATTTGTCACACCAATTAGCTCAGTATGGATGAAGAGATGGGACACACAACACTGCCACAAACGTATGCAGGCCAGGCATTCTCCTAGCTGTTCATCTTACTACTACCTTATAAGACATGGTCAGATTAGGTATGTCAGTGGTACTTCCTTGCATTTAAATACAGAGCTGTCCAAACTCCACAGAAAAGTGGAGGTCATGTTAAGACTGAAAAAGGACCACTTAGGGGTACCAAAACTTCAGACCAAATAATTTAATTAAATAAAAATATATCACATTTGGGACAGAGAACCAGGGGGGAAAGGCTATGGTGCTAAAGATTAAGTGGACTATGCATGAAATTTTTAGCTCAAGACAGATTTACATCAAAGCCTCACAAAATTCCTTTATTCTTATGTGACTGGAATAATTGTTCTAGTCACAAAGAACAGCCAACAGAATGTGTAAATTGGTCTTTCTAATAACATGTGTTAAAGCTTTGATAATCATACTCTGTACAAACATGAAATATTAGCCAACTGCTGGGTCAGTAACAGCTGGCTATCATGTGCACCTGAGTCAAAATTAGAGTAACCCAATGACTGATGGGAATCCAGCCAGGTGCCACAAAGTGCTCAGCACAAGGTTAGAACACACTTGTTGTGAATGTATACTCCATTTGTATTGGATTATAACATACATACATAGTCAATAAAAGGTTTTCTAAACAACATATATCAGCAGATGATGCAACATGATCATTACAAAATTTCATACCACAAGCAGTAGCAGCTGCAATAATAAATATTACTACTTTAACAGTGGATGACAGTTATTTTATCTTATGGTACCAATATAATTTTAAAAACTCATCCTAGCATCACAGTGAAAGCCTACCGACACCCCACATATCTAAACTTATTAAGGGCTGCCATTCAATGCCAGTTCTGCCTAGTAACATGTGGGACTTGTTCATCACAATTAACTTGGGTACTACTGATTTTATGAACCTATATTACTCTCAGAGTAACATTAAAGGAAATTGCAAACAGAAGTACAGAAAGAAATACTTATTTCAGCATTCCATGCACTGTATCATCACTTCACAAAATAATATAGAATTGTTAGTCCACTTCGCCAGTCAATAAGACCATTTGTACCATATTAACAGTCTCAACAAAAACAAACAAATACTGTGGGTGTCATGAAAGGTCAGCAAATCTTATAATAATAAGAATTTAAATAGTTTTTTTAACCTTAAAAATTCACTTGTGGGATTTCAGCTGCAAGTGCTAAAAGTTATTTTGATCAGACTTGAATATACTCAATTTACTCTAGATGTTCGGCACTACTTCCTGTTCTGTCTTCAATAACAAAATATATTTTGCCAGCACCTGGTTCCAACTCTGGAGTTCTAGGTTTGCAAACCACTGATCTAGCAGATGGTCCCAGAGCCACATCCACAACATGCCCATAGGGTGAACATACATGACCCACCCTGAGGGGTCAATCGCACATGCCAAAAGAACCTCAGTTATACTGATTCTTTAAATCTCTCTCTTGTATTAATAATTTTTTCCAGTGGTTACATGGTGTGTGTATATGTGTGTGTGTGTGTATTTGAACTGCTATAGCAAACTATACTGCTGTTTAATTTTTTGTATCCATTCATTTTCTCTACTGTTTCTTGGGGCATTCAGGCCCTCCACTGTCCTTTTTTTAAAGTACAAAAGTGATATGTCAATAAAGCCATATAAGCCTTCTTTCCCCTCTTTTACTCACTTGTCCCCCTTTTCCTTATTTCCTTGCATATCTCTCCTCTCAGTTTTTGGCTTTCATTTTTCTTTTCCCTTGTGAAAGAACTGGGAGGAGGAAGCAGGTTTTAAAAGACTTGAAAAGTATTGTGAAGAGCAGGGTTTAAAAAGAGATATAAGATGCTAATCTCATATCTCTTTTCTTTAGAGTTCAAAGCAGAAAATGTCCCTTTCTCTGCTGAAGTCCTTTTTCACCTGTAAGGGAATGTGGAAGGATGCATCCTTCTGAGCAATGTATTCAAGTTGTTTTTGTGGTGGGGACAGTGGCTGCTAATATCTCTTTTAAAAAAATAAGGTAAAAGCACAGTGGCCATCAAGTGGCCACAGCGTCCAAAAACCCAACTCCTTTGCAAAGGAAATAAATCGACAGCAATATTCACACATCCTGATATAATATGGAATGAAGAAATATATGATTGGTACATTTTAAAACAGAGAGGAGGAAATAAACTGATTGCCAAGGCAAATGAATCAGCTGTGTGTCACGTGAATGAAAATTTTTGAAACAACAGCAAAAATGGTATAACTGGTTCTTTCAGCAGGTGTGATCGAGCCCTTAATCTTCTTCACAAAATTCCATCCTGCTTGCAACTATTTTACTGCCTAGTATCCAGGGAAGATTTCCACCCAATGCAAGTAGCTGCTTCAGAGGAGCAACTTGTAGGAGAACAGCAAGAAATTAAAGCATCAAATGTCCTTAAGAATCAGCCCAATAAGAACTGAGCCTCAGCAGCAGCCACAATACTCTGAATATCTGTTGCAAACGAAAGAAATGTAAAGGTGATGGGAGAAACTGGAATATACTAGGAAATGGCATAGCTGGCTGGCATCCTGACAAACACCTGTTTTGTTTATAGTACTTAAGTACATCATTGAGTGTTCTAGTAATTGTTACATAGCTCAGTAGTTCAGGTATCTGGGTGTGGAGCCAGAGGTTTGATTCCCCACTGTTTCTCCTTGACAGGGGCTGGACTCAATGATTCATAGGGTCCCTTCCAGCTGTGTAGTTATAAGGTTAAGATTATAGATAGCCAGATTCAAATAAGGTAAGCAAGGCTTCAACTTTGGGCATGAATTTCCTACAAGTGGAAGCAAATATTTGCTTCTGGGTGTATCTGTTCCCAAAAGAAACAACTTACTAAAGAATATATACCATCCAAATCTCACCACTGCATTTTATTTCACAGTTCTGGGTATCTGTTTTTCTTCCACATGTAACAATTATAATAACAGATGACTAACAAATCAGCCATACTGCTTGTGGAGTGGATGGTTAGACCTCAGTTGGCGGATACAAACAGAAAAAGAAACCACGCTGGTTTAATCACTATACTTGGCATGAGGTTTCTGAATCAAGTTATGCCAAAAATGGCAACTCTTTTTGTAATTGTGTAACTTTGTTTGTACTCCAGACTCACTACCTGAATGTTTATTTCTTGTGTGTGCTTCTATATGTATATGTATGGAAAGGATCTTTATAGCTATATGGTATATGGTATATGGGGGAAAAAATCTTAAGATTTTCAGCAGGCACTGCCAGCATTGATTGATCATGGTGGTTGCAGCTGCAGAACCCATTTTGACTTACTTTCCATATTACACTAATTTTTAAAAAATAATAATGGAAAAGCTTCACAGTAAGCAATAAAATAAATGTGACATGCAAGTGACTGTTAATTCAGAAAGTATTGTCAGGGCTAATACACCTTGGCACACACACACTATATTTAAGTCTTTTGATTTGGGATAAATAGACTTTTATCACAGTGGTATTATTCAAGACCAGAAACCAGTTTTCTAAAGAAAAGTAAAGCAAGTGGCAACCACCTAAGCTCATATATGCATAATATATAAAAGCTCATATATATATTAAAAACCCAACATGAAAAGCCACAAAGTCTCATAAATGGAAAAAAAAACCAACCCCAAGGAAATCTATTGGTGATAGTTGCTCTAATGAATAAATTGTAAACAAAAATGTTATATCTTTATGATGCTTTGCAGACTGGAATAGTTGGTGCCTTACTATTTATCTCAATCATGGTACAGTAGATCTCAAACTTACCCATGAAACAGAGTTCTACAATTCTTTCTTCTGCCTTTTTTTTCAATGAAATGCTGAGAGTATGAATCTGAATAGGTAGGGAATAGCTATTTGTCCTTTCCTCTGTTCTTTCCAAGTCAAAATTACCTTTCCTACATTATTTCCTATTGGTGTATCCTGTCTGTATCTCCTTCCTTCATAGAAGAAAAAGCAGTCTGAGTAGGGAAATTGTGAGCTTAAAAAACAGCCATTTTTTGCCATGCTCCTTCCATTCAGATTCCTCCTCCCCACACACACTGGTAAGGGAGGAAGAATACACAACTCCATCTTACACAGTCTGAGCTTCAGAGGGAACAGAAAAAACACATTCTTCCCTACTAACGTGGCTGGCACCCTAGTGAGGCCTGCCTCCTGTTTAGGGCACTGTGAATTAAGGATGCAGACTAAAATTCACATGGACACATGTAAAACAGGTTTGTATTTTCCTTCACACAGACCTGTACACAGAAAAATTACATACAGGTTGCTGCTTCTGTTGAATTCTATCACTTTAGCCTGGCATAACTGGGTATTACAAGTTTACAATGTATACCTGAGCACACAACTCAAATCAGTAATTAGGGATTCCAGGCCAAAACCATATACCCCAAATCACCATCTGATTTTCCTAAAGCCCAGGCTGCAGAACTGCTTCTTTAAGTTGTATTTGTGATGGCAGAACTTCACAAAGTTAAAGATGCTGGCCTCTCCATTTTGCATAGGCTTCTTCAAGTGTCTCTCCAAGAGAAGTAGACTAGAAGACCTTATTAACAAAGCTCAAAACACAGCATTTATCTTGCCCATTATTAGTTAAATATACCATGCATTTTGTAAAGAAACCTGATCACATATGTATCTTCTTGATCCATAGGAACAGAAAGGCCTCTATTAGTATTTTGCAAAGAATCCTAAAATCATTTTTAAAAACAGAAAGCAGAAAAGCCCTGTTTTAAAACTTATTTTAAAATAATACTAGACAATTTAGAATCTATACTCTAACCATGGGAAATGAAGAAAAAAACATTAAGAGACATTTGGCTGTATTATTCGTCACCTCGAACCTAAGGACAATAAAAACTTTTAAAGATCTATTCAACAAAACCTAAAAATTGTTAAGGAGCCATTTTCCTCACTTCTGAGAGCAACCAGCAGGGCTAAAAAGAAACAGCAATTTTAAAACATGTTTGCCCACAAAGATGTTCTCTGAGGATTTATTTACAGAGAAGAAGGATAAGGACACTCTTCCCACACCAATAGCTAAAGAAAGCAGTAGCACCAATCAGGGCATGTCAGACACTTCTATTTGAAAAAAAAAAAGAGAGCAACAAATGTTTCCTGCCTTGTGGCTGAAACTCCTCAATAACGTTTTTAATGATATCGATGTCCACACCAGAATAGATCACTTGATTCTTGGCCCCTCTGATAGTTCTCTGCACTGTGGTATCAAGTAAGCTATCTATTGGGCCATGAGGGAACAGATTCTGAAGTTAAGCTGTAGATTGCAGCATATTCATCAGTTACCACGACCCTTTCCAGGTAATGGGGAATGATCTGGCCTGCCTTTTAAAGACAAACACGCCACGGGAATCAGACCTGTCAATCCCCCCCCCTTTTCCCTCTTTTACAACTCCTTGATCCAGTATGAAATCCTTACCCCATGATGATCAATGAGACGTGCACTGTGAGTTGTTTAGCTGACCAAGTCCTTAAGGAATCTTTTTTTTTCACCCTTCTACAACGGTGGAAGTGTCCCCCAGCCAGTCAGCAATGCTGACACTCCTCTCCGTCTGAATTTTCAGCCTTCTGCCGCTGTAGATCCCAGGTGTTCCCACGAAAACCAGGTGGCCCTCCGTTCTTTACTCAGCAGGATCTTAAACCCTACAGTCTATCTACAGGCATGTGGGAGCGCGGCCAGAACGCGCGCGGGAGGGTGCGGGGGGGGGAGGAAAGCGGGGAGGGAAGGATGCGATTACAACCCTTATGAGGAAGAAGGGAACCTGCTTAGAGAGTCAGCCCAAGAGGACTCGCCTCCATAGCCTTCCGGATCCCGTCTTCTCCGCACCCCCTTGCACCGCGGGCTCCAGGGGCAGCTCCAGCTCCCTGCCAGGGCAAGGAGGAGGTAGTAGCAGAGGCGGCAGCGGCAGCGGCGGCAGTAGCACCGAGCCAACCCTCCTTCCGCAGGGAGAAAGGGAGGCACTCGCCCGCCTCGAGCAGAGAGGATTAGAAAACCCACAGAGGCAGCGGTGGCGGCGCTTACGCCTCCGGCAGTTAATTTAAATGTCCTGGAGCAGCCCGGGCTCCGGATCGTCCTCAGTCCGTTTCAGGTGCAGAGCGGGATTCGGGGGTTTGCAGTGTGCGCAGCGCTCCGCGCCGCCCTTCCTTCTAACACTCCCGCCGGCGGCGGCAGCAGCAGGATGGGGGGTGTCGCTTCATTTTCCCAGGCAGCAGCAACAGCAGGAGCAGCAGCAGCAGCAGGCGGAGGGAGCCGCTTCGCCGGCGCTGACATCGGGCTCCGGTAGAACGGCGGCTGAGGCAGGGCACCGGCCGCGCATCCCCCTACGCAAGGACGGGATGGGGAAAGGGGGTGGCGGCGGCGGCGTCGGCGGGGTGGGCTAGGAGGAAGAGGCAGCAGGAGATGCAAGAACGCGGGCGGAAGAAGAGGGGGGGCGCCGCCGCAGCTCCTGATCCGGGTGAGGATGGGCTAGTCCCCTTCATTCACGCCCGTTTCTGCAGCGAGAGCGATTCTGTCCATCGGCTCTGGGCTGGCAGATCAATCACTCACAGTAGGAGCAGGAGCAGCAGGGAGGGAGGCAGGGAGGGAGGAAGAGAGGCGGCGTCGGCGCTGATAAGCAGCAGAATCTCTCTCTCGCCCCTCTCTGCAGCAGCAGCAGCAGCAGCGCCACAAGGCGGGCTGCTGCACCGGCCACCACAGCAGCAGGAGGAGGAGGAAGGCGGCAGCGGCAGCTCCTGCCACCCAACAGCGACAGGCACCGTCGGAGGCGAGACGCGGCGCTTTCCAATCCCAGGCCGCCCCCCCTCCCCGATCCGTGCTCGGTCTCTCTCAAGCGCCTCTTCTCCAAATGCCACTCAGCGCTGCAGGTTCACCGACTCCTCGCCTTCCTTCCTCCCTCCTTGCCTCCCGCCCGCGCACACGCCTCTGCTTCAGTCAGGCTCCCTTTCCACTCTTGACGGTTTCCCGCGCAGGCGAGGCACGGTGGAAGAGCGCCTCTCCCGCAGTACCACTCCGGCTCCGAGAGAGGAAACGACGGGAGGAGGCGGGCCCCGCTCGGTGTGTTCGCTCTGGCCCTCCCGCCGGTGCCCTCAGCCACCCCCTCCGAAAAGGGAGGAAAAAAGTGTGTTGCGTGGGGTGAGGAAAAGGGAGAGAACGGGCGACAAGGCGGCGGCGGCGGCGGCGTGTGAACAACCCGAACCAGGCGCTCTCTACCCGCCGCTCCACACAGGCCCAGCTTTTCCTGAGGGGAGGCGCGGCGCAGTCTCCCCTCAACTACTCCGCAGCCACTACTCCTTCCCAAGAACTCGACAGCAGCACCTGCTTAATTCTCTCGCCATCCTCCACAAGAGGACCTTTAAATAGGAGACGTCATCACGTTCCCCTACGCACTAGCGTCACACACCGCTCCCGGCGCTGACGTCACCGGGTGCGGGGGATGATGTCAGAATTCTCCAAGCCGCCGGAAGCGCTTCTATAATAGGGAATGGAACGGAGGGGCGCGTGTGTGAAAATAGAAGAGGGATAGGCCCGGATTCTAAGTGCAAGCCCGCCTCCAGTAACTGCTTTTTCCCTTGGTCATTCGACCACCCCCGTTATTATCCTCAAAAATATATGTCAAAAATATAGGAGTTTCTTCTGGGATTTTCACCTAAAGTTCCAAAAATGAAAACCTACCGTGAAAACAAGAAGTATGTCTCCTGCAGCAAGACAAATCCAGATTTCGGGTGCTAGAAACCAGCGTTGCAATCAGAATTAAGAGCTAGGCAACACCTTTAGTCTCACTTTCAGATTTTTTTCCACAACTCTTCAAATTAGTAGTGGGATCCTAGTTCTGGAACCACCTCAAATAATGATGTGGGGTTTTTTTAACTGTATGAAAGGCTTTTACTAGAAAAAGCAACTGGTAAAAATGCATTTAAAAACTAAGTATGATTCACTCCTAAATCTAAGTTGGGAAAAAACACAGTAAAAGCATTTTTAGGTGAATCCCAATAAATGTGTTTAAAGATAGCTCATATGAAATTGGAAAATAGGTTGGCCAAGTGGCCAATGTTTGGAAAAGACAGAATTTCTTTTACATCTTGGATTGGTCACTATGAAGAACTCGTTTTCTGATTATTTTTTGAGTTTTGTTTTCCAAACTGTGTTAATGCTATAGATATTTCCAAGTTCCTTAAGGTTATTTCTCTCGTAAGATTATGAAGGCTGTAGCTGTGGAAATGCTAAGAATCAAGTTCTGTCTTTGAGACACCAAAGGCTAAAAATGCACATTTTGCTCAACAATAATTTATTAGCAGCTGTTCCACAAGATTGAAGCTGATAAAAAGGTAGGAACTAAACAGCCCAACCATCTCTGACTGGGATAGACTGGCAGTTGACTCCCCTCCTGGAGCTTCAGCTGTCATCAGCTTCTTCCTGGGTATAAGCTAATGCAACCCTTTCATCTCTGACACATTGTTGTGTCTGTTGAAGAATCCTCTTGCCGTAAGAAGAGGTTAGAAGACCAAGAAATAATTGGGTGAACTGGAAATATAAAAGAGATTTTGGGAGGAGAGGGATTTTTTTTTTTATTTTTATTTTTTTGGTTTAATATGATTCAAATAGAAAGCTGGACAAGGGCATGGAATAGTAAGGAAGGGAAAAGTAGAAAAATGACAAAATTTGAAGAGATTATTGAAAAAAGATTGAAATTAGAGGAAAAGACAGAAAGAAAGGGAACCGTAAATCAAATATATAAATTATTAATTCGGGCCGAACAGGATACACAAGGATTAAAAACAATGGCAATATGATTTGGATAAAGAATAGGAGAAGAATGGGATAGAATGCGGGATCAAAGAATTATGAAGAACATGTCTGTAAGGATAAAAGAAAATTGTTATAAGGCAATATGGAGGTGGTATTTAACATCAGTAAAACAAATACAATAAACAAAAATGTATCATCACTATGCTGGAGGTGTAAACAAAGAGAAGGGGACATATATACATATGTGGTGGTCCTGTGAAATAAGAAAGCAAGAATGGAAGCAAATCTTTAAAGAAATGTGGAAAATGAGGGTTTTAAGATTTATGTCACTGAGAATAAGAGAAAAAAGATTAAATTGGGCTAAAGATGGTATTTGACAAAATTAAATAAAATTAATGCTAGTTATCTGAATGTCTGTTGGAAATGTGAGAAGGAAACTGGTACATACTTTCATATATGGTGGGAATATGAAAAAGTACAAAGATTTTGGAAACTAATCTTTAAAGAACTAAATGACATGTGAAAAAGATATAGAATTTAATTCTGAGATAGCTCTTTATTAATATTTGAGAATGTGGAATATGATAAGATGACTAAAGAATTGATTACCAATTTGTTAACAGCAGCTAGGTTAATAATAGCCAGGCAATGGAAATCAAAATCTGAACTTTTGAATGGATGATTAGTATAATGAAATATGGAATATAGCTATAAATGATAAGCTAACTTGTAATTTAAAGGTTAAGAAAGGAGTCTTGAAAAAGAATAATTTTTATGATATATGGGGCAGATTTTTGGAATATGTGTTAGCAAGAGGAAAAGGGAAAGCTCCAAATCAAGAATCAATGCAGTTCTGGAGAAGAGGACAATAATAGAAGAAGAATATAGATGGAGGAAGAAGAAGATTATTGCAAGAGGTCTCGTATGGTGGTGAGGAACACAGTTAATTTGTATTTTGGTGTATGTATTTTATGTTTATAATTATGTTATAGTTAAATGAAAATTTAATAAAAATACTTTTTAAAAAAGTATTCAGTATTAATCTATTTTATATACTCCTGACAACAATAATTAAATCCTATTTATTTCAACAGATCTAACCATAACTATATCTAGATCCAACCTACATATCTCCTCAGAAGAAATAAAAGATGGAGATTAATGTTTCAGTTCTTTCTACCAGTGACCAGTTTCATTTCAGCTTAAAATATCCCTTCCTCTCCTTGTCGTGTCTTTGTCTCTTGTTTGCATTTCTCTTTTGCCTCAGCCATTCGTGGGTCATATTTACCCTTCTTTGGTATATCTGATTCATATGTTTCTGTCTATTCTCTTAATGTTCTGATACTGACATTACACATTCTTCAGAACTCTCAACAACCTAATAGATCTCAATTGCCATCCCCATGGAAACCTCTAGAACCTTCTAATTCCAGAAGCATAGAGTAGGAACATAGTTTACAACAGCACCTTCTTTATTAACAACAACATTTCGATAAGGCAAAAAAAAAGGGGGGGGGGTCTGAATTGTCTTGATAGATGCCTTCAGCAAGCATGGGCAGAAGTAGATTTCCCCACATCTCTAAGTCATTAGTTAAGTCTAATCTACTCAAGTTCTGATTAGGTAATGAAACCAAAATGTCTCACAGGAAACATTCACACCACTATTTATAGAGCTGCTTTTCCCAAAAGTGTTCTAAAGAGTATAAAAAAAAGCTTAACGAAGAAAATAAGATGGGAAAGCAGTTTTCAAGCTTAAGCACAATTTGAATGAACTGCATTTCAATTACATTATATGTGCTCTTTTACTTGCTCGTGCATCCATTCAAAGTTTCAACATGTCTAAACCTTAACTACATGACCAAAAATCATGGAATCTGGGCAATCTTTTCATCCTTCTCTTCATATGCAACCATGTTAAACTTCCTAAAGTGATATTTTACTATTAAAAGCACAAGGCACTGTGTCACTAAACAAGAAATTGTGTTACCAAAGGATTTCAGATGATCAGTCTATGCTTTATAAAATACAGAAAAATCTTTGAAGCTTTGGAGGACTCGGCTATCAGTGAACACTCTCTACAGATAATGGTGGACCTTTGCTTTAGATTTGGCACTATTCAGGTGTAGGAGAGAAATAAAACTGGAAATGGATGGAATGGAGCTAAGGTCTTCTCCCATACCCAAAGTGAGTACGTACTGTATATACAAAATTTACAACACTCCTGGACAGGCCTAAGCACACATGAGTATGTCTTTCAAGCATCTGTGTCCATACTAGTAGACATAGTATTCACTGTACCCTGTTTGCCCGAAAATAAGACCTAACTTGAAAATAAGCCCTAGTATGATTTTTCAGGATGCTCATAATGTAAGCCCTACCCCAAAACATAAGTCCTAGTTAAGTGAAACCCCACCCTCCACCATTGTGCAGCATTGTGCGGCAACCAGAAGAAGATTACATGACTGTAAAATAAAGCATCCCCTGAGAATAAGCCCTAAGGCGTTTTTGGAGCAAAAATTATAAGACCCTGTCTTATTTTGGGGAAAACATGGTATTAACAAAACACGGTATTGACAGAAAACCCGGTGTCGATAAAGTGGAGATGACTCATTATATTTTGCATTTCCCCATGACCTCGCTATCAATACCCTCATACTCAACTATGTGTATTATGTAATATGCATTTATGCCTGAACCTCTGTGTAACACTTTATGCCTCTGATAAAGCAAATTATATTCCAGAAAAGCTCATGGTGCAATAAATACATGTTAGTCTTTAAGATGTTACACAACTCCTTGTTGTTTTGTTTGTTGAGAACAATTGAACAAGTGCAGTATACTTAAACTTGGTTTTTAGTGGCTCATGCTCAATATATTTCAAAGAAACATCTCACAATAAGTTTAACAAAACTTCTTGAAGACAAGTAATACTGTGAATTATACTTAGAGCTAATTAAAAATATAATGGAGCTGCATATATTCCATTCATGTAAACGCAGAATGTTTGCTATTTTGAAACAAAAAAATATGGCTATCCTGTTTTTTGAGTCCATGTTCAAGCTATCAGATGGGCATTCGGTTCTCCACTGCCTCCTTGAAAGGTTCTGTCTGTGGCAAAGGAGGTTGCATTAAAGCCATGCAGCAAACAAGACAAAATAAAAACTTGCCTCTCAAATCTCACAGAGGGAAGGAAAAAAGAATGTGTAGCTTCTGTTTCCCCTGCGCCCAGTTTGTGTATATTGACTTGGAAATAAACCCCTCCTATATTCTGCAGAGCTTATTCAAACATAGGATTGCAGCCCAAGTTCTTGAAAGGGACTGGGGTGGGTGTTAAAAGTTACTGCCCTTAATTTTATTATTTGTATTATGACAGGACTAGGTGGCTGAGGATGGGAAGAGGACAGTTTCACCAAGGAACAAAAAGAAAATAATGTATGAAGGACTTCTAAAACACATCAACACAACTGTGACCGGCCATGAGTTTAGTGGTCAAAGCTGACCTCATCCCTGCAGGATCTTATGACTACACAGATAAATAAGACTCCACAGTAACACTTCAACAAATACAGTACAGTATTTTTAAGCAGATTTGTTAGATGTTCTGATCCATATGTGGACAGCTTAGCAACCAAAATAAAAGATAGTTGTATGAGTATTATAGTTCTATGGAAAATATATATGTACACTGTGGTCAGAATAACAGAATGTTATACAGCAATGGTTCCCAACTTTGAGAAACTCGGGTGTTCTTTGACTGCAACTCCATGAGTCTTTTTCACCACTAGCTTTGCTGGCCAAAGTTTCTGTAAGTTGCAGTCCAAGAACAGCTGGGTTACTCAAAGTTAGGAACCACTGCTATATAGGGAGCTCTTTTAGACCAGGCGGATTATTAGCCCATCTTGCTCAGTGTTGTCTGTTCTAACCAGATCAGGGATTGAAAAAAATTGTTTTTAGGGGGACACCAGTCTACTAACACTTGCAGAGCAACAGGTTCAACATGCCTGTTACAAATTATGAGGACTGGTCAATCTGATTGCATAGGTATGTTGGAAAACATGCAAGGATTACGGTTGAATAACAATGGCTTCTGGAATCACAGTTAGGAACATTATATTCCAAGAATTATCTGAGACCACACTCTATGCTGGGTAGAGGATTCTGAGAAATGTAATACAAAAAGTAAAATACAGAGTCCCATGGCATATTAAATGCTAATGATTCATGGATGGCAAAACTATTCATGGATGGCAGCCTACTGCTTTCCCCTGCTCTATCTGGACCTTCTGCAAAATGCTGTGAATAAAGTAGGAGATTTTACACTACTATAAAAGCCTCATCTTGATGTGTCTGTCATCTTTGATTTGTAACCCTCCTGATTTTTCCTGTTGCCATTTCTGTTATTTCTTTTTCCTTGCCACAAGATAAGGATGAACTATTAAGAAGGGTAAGATGGAACAGCTGCATTATGGGTCATCTGTTTGGAAACATGGTTAAACAGAATGATTCGCTTGTCTGATGACATGCTCTAAATCCGTGTTTCAAAAGTGGAACCATGCATCACTGGTGAGGAACTGCTTATTCAGAAAACAGAGTGCATGAGGAACCTAGAGCTGCTTCCATGGAGAGGTGGTACCACTGAAGAACATAACATGGAAAATACTGCAGAATCTAATAAGGGACTGTGGAGGCAAAAAATGTTGTTACATATTATTCTCTCGCAAATGCAAAACCTATACTGCAAATAGAACCGACAAAAGCAACTGTTTATGATATTCTAATAACACTGTCTAGTTCACTTGTTTTCTTAAAGGGTGTGACAGGATTCTTGATTCAGAATAGGCAGCTCCTTCTCTTTAGTATAAATCATCACAGGAGACGGATTAACATTAAACAATGGTTTATTCTCTTTTAACGATTCAGAATGGACAACACCTTCTGTGGGTCCAATGGGACCGGCAACTATTAACGCCTCAGGCCACCTTTCTAATAACCTTGGTATAACTAACAAGTCTTTTAACATAGGGACATCCCAAACCTCTTCCAGTCAGTAGGCTTCCACAGGGGCTGGCTCCTCACATCACAGATAATCACACAACAAAGGTGTCAAGCCCAATCGTCCTCATGAGATGGTGAGCCCAAAGTGACCGGATCCGGGTCTACCACCTTCTTCCAGAGACCTTTCCCTCTCAGATACACATAAACAGTCCATTCCAAGGGTTCCTGTTCTCCCAGCTGTATCTCCAAACCTGCGTTTTCCCGACTCTTTTGGGGTGTCTTCCCCAATTCACTCTTTGTCTCCAGTTGCTGAGGAAAAGAATGCACAGGGTCCTTCTGCCCCCCCCCCTTGATGGCAGTTCCCCTCCTCCTTCTTTCTCTACCTCAGGACTCTCCCACTCCTCTGGACCCCAACTCCTCTTCATCCCTCTTATCCCCCTCACATCTTTTTCCTCCCCTGTCTTCAGAAAACCTTCTACTTTTGGATATTCCTTCCCCACCAAGGTGATCCCAGTTTCTTCTCTCTCTGACTTCCCACCTTCACCTTTGGTCAGGTTTTTAACCATCACAGGTAAGGCTGTAAAGATGGTGTTGAATCCTTCAGCTTCAGACATGTGAGGGGACAGCTAATTTCTAGGTTCAGCCCTTCTCACTGATTCCTCTTCACAAAGGCCCTTCAGGAGGATATATTGTATACATCAGTAGTCTGGGCATGAGGCTGTGCTAATGGACTCATGTCTAGAAAACATTTCAACTGCTACAAAAGAATCTACACATTTTTAACAATAGCAATGCAGATTTTGTATTTTTTTAAAAAAAGTTTTACATTGTCTAATGGTTCTATTTCAGCTGGATTTATGAAATTCCAAAATTGCTTGCTAAGCAGGCACATCAACATGCATTACCTGAAATGCATTAATGGACACATATTCTGTATTCAAGACAAGATCATCTTCAAAATAACAGAAGACATATGCAGACATGGTTGCACTTAACTTATTATTAGATGTAACTTCCCATACAATGTGATGAACTTTTAATATTTTCTGCTGGTAAAATTAATTCAGTGTTAATTGTATCAGTGTTGCCCAAATTTTATCTTGCTGTTCAGTTGAATTAACTCTAGAACTAAATGTAAACAAGGAAGCAGCACTGACACAGGGTAGCACAATAAATACATTCTCCTTTGCACTGCCAGGTATGTTCTGTGTGGCTTTGTGATAGGATATCTGTGTCCTTGCTGACAATATCAGACAAAAACAAAACAAAAACAGCCCCCCCTGAACAAACAAGCCTATGATTTAAAAAAAAATGTTGTGGCACCTTGAAGACTAATGCCTATTTTATAGTGGGAGCTTTCATGAAGAAGCAGACTTGATCCATGAAAGCTCATGTTACAATATACTAGTTAGTCTTTAAGTCTTGTTTTCCTTTTTCCCAATGTGCCTCTGTCTGAATGAGAGATGGTGGTTATTATTTCATGAGAAGTATAAACAACAACGATGATGACAGGGGGAGGGAGCCTAGGTTGCCCTAGGCAGATCTGCATTGGATGGAACAGGGATCTAACTAACAAGGTGTTTATAGGGCCAGTAGAAATAGAGACTGAGAATTTGAGTTCCATAGTGTTTTCCATTTTTGTCTGCTGTGCTCTATTGCTTTCATATCCATAAAATAATTTTCTTCAATCTGATTTCACTTCCTCCTTTCTAGATCTTTTTCACAGTACAGTCATAGCAGCAAACTCGTTCTCCCCTGCCCTATCCACTTATCTCTCTATACATTCCTCAAGCAATTTCCTTAATAAATGTTTTATCCTTGTTTAAAACAGTCAATAGCCAGCTTCCACACAAAGCCAACAATTCAAATCAATAGTTCTGTGATAATAGGCTCACCTACATCACCAAGTCTGCCTTGTTATCATATTTCCAGGGATTTTCTCTATAGGCAGTGTCTGAGTGGGGATACCACTGACAGCTTGAGAGTGGGTGTGGTGCTTTGCAGGATGACACTGGGAGAATATGATGCTCTGTGGGCCATGATGGATGCCTCCTAATGGATCAAGAACCATGGCTTTCCTGATGGCTTTGTTTTCTTTTTCTTGGCAGCAGTCTCTTCTTTCCAAGCAAAGGGTGTTACAGCAGGAGAAACTCAAACACATCTTGTCCATTGTGGATCTGCATGCTTAGTATTTCTCCACTAAACAGTAACATAGCAAAAATGGAGCTTTGGGAAGTAACTTTTTGAGTCATTTCCATTCAGGGAACAGGGGTAAATTACCCCAAATGGGGTAAAAATTAAAATCCTGGGGGTAATGAGCAGAGCACTAGCCCCCCACTCCCACCCCCTGCAGCTGAACCTCTAACTGAAAGCACCTCTCCCTCCTTCATTGGTTGCGGCACTTGTAAATCCTCTGTTCTTTTAAAGATCGGAGATAAGGTGGCTTGATTGGTTACAGCTGTAGAATAGTCCCCGGGTAGTCAATCCAGCTTGTAAATGACTGCTTCCGCTGGAGGTGACTGCAAGAAGGAGGAGGGAAAGCTCCAGTTAAGGAGGGAAGGAAGGTGCGAGAGAGAGACGGGTGGCTTCATCAGCTTGTTTAAATGTATGTAGAAAATTGAGGGAGGGAGGGAGGATGTGTGTGTGTCTGTGTCTGTGTATGAGAGAGAGAGAGAGAGAGAGAGAGAGAGACTGACTCAAAACTATGAAAACAGGAACATCTGCAGTGATCATGGAGCCCAAGAAAGTAAAATCTGTCACTGCCTCCATATCATCCCCTTCAATTTGAGTTTCAGGCCATTTTTTTGCACTCTCCTCTTTCACCCTCATTACAAGGTTCTTTGATTCCTCCTCACTTTCTGCCATCAGAGTGGTATCATCTGCATATCGGAGGTTGTTGATATTTCTTTCAGCAATCTTAATTCCGGCTTGGGATTCCTCCAGTCCAGCCTTCTGCATGATGTATTCTGCATATAAGTTAAATAAGCTGGGGGACAATATACAGCCTTGTCGTACTCCTTTCCCAATTTTGAACCAATCAGTTGTTCTATATCCAGTTCTAACTGTTGCTTCCTGTCCCACATATAGATTTCTCAGGAGATAGATAAGGTGGTCAGGGACTCCCATTTCTTTAAGAACTTGCCATAGTTTGCTGCACTCAAAGGCTTTTGCATAGTCAATGAAGCAGAAGCAGACGTTTTTCTGCAACTCTCTGCTTTCTCCATAATCCAGCGCATGTGAGCAATTTGGTCTCTAGTTCCTCTGCTCCTTTGAAATCCAGCTTGTACGTCTGGGATTTCTCGGTCCACATATTGCTGAAGCCAACCTTGTAGGATTTTGAGCATAACCTTGCTAGCGTGTGAAATGAGTGCAATTGTACGGTAGTTGGAGCATTCTTTGGCTTTGCCCTTCTTTGGTATTGGGATGTAGACTAATCTTTTCCAATCTTCTGGCCACTGCTGAGTTTTCCATTGTTGATGATAAAAAAATCTCACTGGTCCTTTGATATTGGGCTGTGGCACCAGGGTGGGTGACATGACATTTAGCCTGGTTTGTTCCTTTTTGCACACCACACACAGAATGATTAAAGTGGTAGGAAAAGCCCCCCCCCCCCTGCATTGGCTGTCTCTAGCAAGCACATCATTGCTAGTAGCACTCTGGCAGCCATTGATGATGATTAAATCCTCTGCTAGCTAACAAAAATTTAATGCATCTTGCTAGGCACGTTGGACACCTTACTGCTCCCTATAACACCCCTTGGCTGGAGTGCAATGTGTTCCAGCAAAAAATAATGCACATCTCTATTAAATGTGGTTCATCCTACTAGTTCGGTACACAGCCTGTGTAGATTCAATAATTTGAATTCAAATAATGTATGATTTCCTTCCTTTCAAATCCAGGGGGTAATGTCGGCGTATATAATTTTTGGGGGGAGTAAAAGGTAAAAAGGTTCCCTGACCCCTCCACTAAATGATAGCTTAATTTAACAAAATGGCCAAAGTCAAACCCTAGCTGCCAAACGAAACCCAGCAGCTTTTTGCTACAGTGTGATCCTTAAGAAAGGCCCTAAAAACAATTTAAATCAAATGGGAATGGAAACATCTCCAAGGTTGTATATAATACCTGCTTAAATGCTAATAAGCCTCATAAGAGGATGTATTTTGGAGTAGGGGTCTTATGTTTAATATTACAGACAAATTTCAGCTTAATATGTTCATGGACTGTAATAATTATAATTACAGCAATTTCAATATAAATAATTTAGTGATTCCACCACTAATGAACTACTTCTAAATACTTTATTCTTAGGAAACTCTTAGGAGGGTTGTCATAAGTTAAAATTGACTTGCTGGCAAATAATAATAATAATTAATATTAATATTAATAGTACTACTACTACTATTACTACTACTACTACTAGTAGTAGTAGTAGTAGTAGTAGTAGAAACTAAGTACTTTTCAAACCCTTTGAACTATAACTCTAATTACTTTCACCCCTCTTTATTCACACAACAATTCTGCAAGTTTCTCAGGTGAAAGAATGTGACTGACCCAAGTGATTCACTGAGTTTCACAATCAAGAAAGAATTTAAATCCAAGTCTCCTGAATCTAGTCCAGTACTCAAAAAGCAAAAAACAATGCTGTTTATATACCGCCCCATAGCACTTCAAACACTCTCAGGGCGTTTTACAAGTTAATTTTGCATTGCCCCCCACCAGCGAGCTGGGTACTCATTGTGCTGACCTCAGAAGGATAGAAAGCTGAGTCAACCTTGAGCCAGCTACCTGGGATTGAACCCCAGATCGTGAGCACAGTTTTGGCTGCAGTACAGAAGTTTAACAACTGCGCCACGAGGCTCAAATGGTACTAGCTTTTTTAAAAAATAGAAAGAGCAAATATTGTTCTAGTTCATGAACAGGTTCCCAAAGATGCCTTTAAAGGGAAAACTTAGTGAAGTTACCTATTGGGTTTTGGGAAGTTGCACCTTGCTACCATTTTTTATTCACACTAAGCTTTCATATTGTTCTCTTTCCCTGTGATTGGAACATGTTATTTCAAAAAGCAAGGTCAATATCAGAACCAAGGAAGGAAAATCATATTCCAGTCATAATGCTTATCTGCTGGACCATGTTGTTGTTGCGATTTGCTGTCACATTGCCTCTAATTTATTTTATTTATTTATTCAATTTTTACCCCGCCCCTCTAGACAGCGTCTAACTCTTGACGACCCTATGAATTAATCTCCAGAGATTTGTCAGAAAAAATAAATTGGTTGTAGATCACATCAAACCTGAATTCTCACTATTAGTTAAAGTGACTAAACTGAGGCTATCATATTTCACGGTAGATCAGGAGAAAACAAAATTCACTAGAAAAGACAATATATATTGGAAAAAGAAAGGCAGTAGGAGAAAAGAAAGAACTAATTTCAGATTGGTTGCCTTAATAAAGAAGCCACAGGGTTTAGTTTGCACAACCTGAGCAAGCTAAGTTACTGACAGGACATTCTTGAGGTCATTAATTGTTATAATTGCCATATATTGGAAGTGACTTGACAATACTACAGTGATACGTACTGTCATCCTCACTACTTTGTCCTCAGGATGGAATGCTCTTTCCCAGGCCGTTCCTTAGCAACCATGCTGTGGCAAAAAGTAGCTTCAGCTTCAATGGCCAATTGCTGTGCTTTATTATGCTGCACACAGAATACCCTTTTACGTTGACTGGAATTTCCACCTTTGTGCTGGTCAAAATCCCTATTCTTTTGAGTTTTACACTGTGTCCAAAAATGACCGTTTTCACCACAAGCATAACACTGTTTACTGGTTTGGGGTTCAGCATAAAGGGCCTTGTTAACCTTTCCCTCAGAACTATTTGGTTTCAGTTGACTGTGCTCTGTGGATGAGGGCTTGTTTCTAAAATGGCTTCCAGTAGCTTGGGTACTTCTGAGGTAATCTATACTGGGTGGGGGCCCTCTCCTGTCATCCCACACTTGTCTACCAATTTTTACCTTAAAAAATCGAGGATCTCTGATCTCACTAATTGAATCAGCATATTCAGACACCTGTAATACATTTTAGGATCTTTGTCCTTGACCAGATAACGCAATTCCCCTGGAAAAATGGAATAAAACTGTTCTAATCCAATCACATTTTTCATTTGTTCTAAGGTAGAGCCATATGCCTGTTCCAATCATTTATTGCGCAATTGCGTCAAACGTGCTCCAAGATGGATAAAAGACTCCTCAGGTTTCTTTGAAATGGATCTAAATTTCCTCTGAGGTACTCTGAATTAATTCCAAATCTGGAATACACAATTTTTCTATATCCCTCAAAATCTCTAACCTGCCCCAGAGGCATATGAGAATAAAACTCAGCTAACACCTCACTTATTTGTGATCTCAGAATTATCATCCTCTTATCATCTTTTACCTCAAAGCCCCAACAAGCTCTCTCAAATGAAATCAGGAAAGATTCAGGACTATCTCCATTCCTATATTGGGGAAATTTCTTTAGGTCTACCGTATTTCCCGGCGTATAAGACGACCCCCCCCAACATTTCCACTCAAAATATAGAGTGGACAGCTCTGCTGCGGCGCCAGCTACCCGGGACTCTGCCCGGGCCCTCCCTGGAAGTTCAGTGGGCAGCGGCAGCAGAGGAGGAGGAGGGGAAACGGCTCTCCGGCGGTGGGCGGGCAAGCGAGCAGCCGGCTCACCGGTGAGGAAGAGGAGAAGCGGCTGGGCGGGCCCGAGGAGGGCGAGGAGGAAAGTGGGCGGGTGGGCAGCAGCAGCGGAGGAGGAGGGGAAGTGGCTCTCTGGTGGCAGGCTCTAGCTGCTCAGGCATGGCCAGCTCTGCTTCCCTCCCTCCATCCGGACCAACCGCCTGCCTGCCTGCCTTCCTTCCTCCCTGACCGGCGTGGCCCTGTGTCACTCACTCAATGGCAGCGGCTCCTTCCTGGCCCAACTGAAGTGCACCCGTCATATAAGGTGAGCCCCCCCCATTTGGAGGCATGTTTTTTGGGCCAAAAAAAGTCATCTTATACGCTGGCAAATATTTTGGACAGATTTCCCACAGATAAATTATTATTATTGTTTTGGGCATCTAATTCCAGTTTCTTCATCTCTATTTGAAATTGTATTTCTCTTTGCCTGTTTTCCAGCTCAAATTCCCTTTCCCTTTCTTTTAATTCCATTTGCCTGGCCTCAGCTCTCTCTCTCCTTAATATCTACCAGCTGACATCAATTGTGACGCGGCTCTCATGTGTCCCCAGGTTGTTTCACTAGCCTGAAGCCCACAACACATTCTCTCCTTTACACTGCCACCAGCTGACCTCTGTCAACACCCTTTAATTAGAAAGGTTGAGGTATAAAGTTGAACAACACAGGTTTATTGATTAGTTTGCTTAAACAGGTCCTTCACAGACTTTAATGTATTCATTAGATTAGTAATAACTTGTTTCACTCTTAACTCCTTTAGCTCTTTATAAGTTCCACACTCCTTCATGGATTGCTGCCTTGTCGTGGCGAAGGGGCTTGAGTAACTCAGAGAAGCTATGGGCTATGCCGTGCAGGGACACCCAAGATGTACAGGTCATAGTGGAGAGTTCCGACTAAACGCAATCCACCTGGAGTAGGAAATGGCAAGCCACTCCAGTATCTTTGCCAAGAACGCCCCATGATCAGAAACAAAAGGCTAAAAGATATGACGCTGGAAGATGGGCCCCTCAGGTCGGAAGGCGTCCAACATGCTACTGAGGAAGAGTGGAGGACAAGTACAAGTAGCTCCAGAGCTAATGAAGTGGTTGGGCCAAAGCCAAAAGGACGCTCAGCTGTGGACGTGCCTGGAAGTGAAAGGAAAGTCCAATGCTGTAAAGAAAAATACTGCATAGGAACCTGGAATGTAAGATCTATGAACCTTGGGAAGCTGGAGGTGGTCAAACAGGAGATGGCAAGAATAAACATCGACATCCTGGGCATCAGTGAACTAAAATGGACAGGAATGGGCGAATTCAGCTCAGATGATTATCATATCTACTACTGTGGGCAAGAATCCCGTAGAAGGAATGGAGTAGCCTTCATAGTCAACAAAAGAGTGGGAAAAGCTGTAATGGGATACAATCTCAAAAATGATAGAATGATTTCAATACGAATACAAGGCAGACCATTCAACATCACAATAATCCAAGTTTATGCACCAACCAGCATTGCTGAGGAGACTGAAATTGAACAATTCTATGAAGATTTACAACATCTTCTAGAACTGACACCAAAGAAAGATGTTCTTCTCATTCTAGGGGACTGGAATGCTAAAGTAGGGAGCCAAGAGATAAAAGGAACAACAGGGAAGTTTGGCCTTGGAGTTCAGAACGAAGCAGGAC
The DNA here is from genome assembly GCF_051106095.1 of Pogona vitticeps. Classification (NCBI taxonomy): domain Eukaryota; kingdom Metazoa; phylum Chordata; class Lepidosauria; order Squamata; family Agamidae; genus Pogona; species Pogona vitticeps. Next base: position 279,419,081 of record NC_135784.1, read on the forward strand.
AAAGGCTAATAGAGTTTTGTCAAGAGAAACAAACACTCTTTTCCAACAACACAAGAGGCGACTCTATACATGGAAATCACCAGATGGGCAATATCGAAATCAGATTGATTATATTCTCTGCAGCCAAAGATGGAGAAGCTCTATACAGTCAGCAAAAACAAGACCTGGAGCTGACTGTGGTTCTGATCATCAGCTTCTCATAGCAAAATTCAAGCTTAGACTGAAGAGAGTAGGAAAAACCACTGGGCCACTCAGGTATAATCTAAACCAAATCCCTTATGAATACACAGTGGAAGTAAAGAACAGATTTAAGGAACTAGATTTGGTGGACAGAGTGCCTGAAGAACTTTGGATAGAGGCTCGTAACATTGTCCAGGAGGCAGCAACGAAAACCATCCCAAAGAAAAGGAAATGCAAGAAAGCAAAGTGGCTGTCCAACGAGGCCTTAGAAATAGCAGAGAGGAGAAGGGAAGCAAAATGCAAGGGAGATAGGGAAAGTTACAGAAAATTGAATGCAGACTTCCAAAGAATAGCAAGGAGAGACAAGAGGGCCTTCTTAAATGAACAATGCAAAGAAATAGAGGAAGATAACGGAAAGGGAAAGACCAGAGATCTGTTCAGGAAAATTGGAGATATTAAAGGAACATTTTGCGCAAAGATGAACATGATAAAAGACAAAAATGGGAGGGACCTAACAGAAGCAGAAGACGTCAAGAAGAGGTGGCAAGAATACACAGAAGAATTATATCAGAAAGATTTGGATATCCCGGACAACCCAGACAATGTAGTTGCTGACCTTGAGCCAGACATCCTGGAGAGCGAAGTCAAGTGGGCCTTAGAAAGCCTGGCAAACAACAAGGCCAGTGGAGGTGATGGCATTCCAGTTGAACTATTTAAAATCTTGAAAGATGACACTGTTAAGGTGCTACATTCAATATGCCAGCAAGTTTGGAAAACTCAACAGTGGCCAGAGGATTGGAAAAGATCAGTCTACATCCCAATCCCAAAGAAAGGCAGTGTGAAAGAATGCTCCAACTACCGTACAACTGCACTCATTTCACACGCTAGCAAGGTTATGCTCAAAATCCTGCAAGGTAGGCTTCAGCAGTATGTGGACCGAGAACTCCCAGAAGTACAAGCTGGATTCCGAAGAGGCAGAGGAACTCGAGACCAAATTGCTAACTTGTGCTGGATTATGGAAAAAGCCAGAGAGTTCCAGAAAAATATCTACTTCTGCTTCATTGATTATGCGAAAGCCTTTGACTGTGTGGACCACAGCAAACTATGGCAAGTTCTTAAAGAAATGGGAGCGCCTGACCACTTTATCTGTCTCCTGAGAAACCTATATGTGGGACAGGAGGCAACAGTTAGAACTGGTCATGGAACAACTGAGTGGTTCAAAATTGGGAAAGGAGTACGGCAAGGCTGTATATTGTCCCCCAGCTTATTTAACTTATATGCAGAATACATCATGCGGAAGGCTGGACTGGAAGAAACCCAAGCCGGAATTAAGATTGCCGGAAGAAATATCAACAACCTCCGATATGCAGATGATACCACTCTGATGGCAGAAAGTGAGGAGGAATTAAAGAACCTTGTAATGAGGGTGAAAGAGGAGAGTGCAAAAAACGGTCTGAAACTCAACATCAAAAAAACTAAGATCATGGCCACTGGTCCCATCACCTCCTGGGAAATAGAAGGGGAAGATATGGAGGCAGTGTCAAATTTTATCTTCCTGGGCTCCATGATCACTGCAGATGGAGACAGCAGCCCTGAAATTAAAAGACGCCTTCTTCTTGGGAGGAAAGCGATGACAAATCTTGACAGCATCTTGAAAAGCAGAGACATCACCTTGCCAACAAAAGTCCGAATAGTCAAAGCTATGGTTTTTCCTGTCGTGATGTATGGAAGTGAGAGCTGGACCATAAAGAAAGCAGACCGCCGAAGAATTGATGCCTTTGAACTGTGGTGCTGGAGGAGGCTCTTGAGAATCCCCTGGACTGCAAGGAGAACAAACCTATCAGTTCTAAAGGAAATCAACCCTGAGTGCTCACTGGAAGGACAGATCCTGAAGCTGAGGCTCCAGTACTTTGGCCATCTCATGAGAAGAAAAGAGTCCTTGGAAAAAACCTTGATGTTAGGAAGGTGTGATGGCAAGAGGAGAAGGGGACGACCGAGGATGAGATGGCTGGACAGTGTCTGCGAAGCAACCAACATGAACCTGACACAACTCCGGGAGGCAGTAGAAGACAGGAGGGCCTGGCGTGCTCTGGTCCATGGGGTCACGAAGAGTCGGACACGACTTAACGACTAAACACACACACACAAGTTCCACACTCTTAACTCCTAACTCTGCCACACTCTCTAACTACCAGGGACTAATTTATCCTTTAGACTCCATCTCTGACTCTCACCAACTGAACTCCCCAGACTCCGACTCACCCCTCCCTTCTAGTTTATCTGGCTCCGCCTCCCAACAGCTCTCATTGGTGTATGCAAATAATCTCATACATGAGCCAAAGCAGGGTGGTCGCCACGGCATGATTCTATGAATGGTTCTGCAGCTTGTGATCTGCTTGCCACTCCTGGCAGGACAAGCCTCGCTGCAAGGTTGAAGAGTGGTGAGCGGATCGCACACTGCTGAGCCATTCATAGAATCACATTGTCTGCATCAGATCAGTGAGTTAACACCACCTGTGCGGGAATATTCGTTATCATATACAAATACCCTCATCTCTAATTGAAAGGCAAAGGGAGAAAGGCAGTTCATTCTTGTTGGGGATAACAATTGGATTCAGATGGTGCCTGTTGCACTGCAAATACATTTATTATAGCATGAGCTTTTCTAGACAACCAGCTGCTTCATCAAATGCAAAAAAAAAGTTATCTAGGATTTCAGCATATACACAGTAAACATGATCTGAAATACCATGTTAGAGAGATCAAACAGAAATGAGAAGCAAAGCATTGGCAGCCAAAATTAATTCTTCAACACCCGCCATTTACAATACAGCTTTTATAAAAATAATCTGTGCTCCCCTCCCACAGCTGGGCATACTATATACTTCTTTCAAATTGTTGACATTACTTCCCACACCTAATGGACTATAACCTATGAAAGCTTGTTTCATCATAAATTTGTTAATCACTCGTTATTTCTCAAATATGCATCGCCTACAAGACATATTTTTATTTTCACTTCAACGCCTTCAAGGTAGCTATTTTGAGGTGAAGTGTTCCCTCTGCTCAGACCACAGGCCGGCCCAGGTTTAAATTTAAAATCTTCACTCTCCTGTAACTTCAATTTTATCACATTCTTGTAGTTCCTCAACGGGTGACCAACTGTGAAAGCTGATCCTTACGCTCAACGGGACAATATTAAAGCCCAAACGCACGCGCTGCTCAGGGCGCACGCGCCACCTGAGATTATGAGCGTTGACGTTAGTGAAAAAGAGATAGACGAGGGGAACGGTCACGCTCAGGCGCGCCCTCTGATGGCGTCACTTCCGGTCGTCCTCACTCTGGTTCCGAGACAGAACGAGAGCTCAGCCATAGAGATGGCCTCGTTCAAGCAGTTCCGGTGTACTTCCGGAGGGCTCCGCCTCCTTTCTCTTTCTCTCCGGAGACGGGGGGGGGAGGGGGAAGACGACAGAGGAGGCAGTGGGCCTGCGGCGGGCTGAACTGCGCCGCTCTGCGCCGGGGCAACTGTTTCTCCTCGCCTTCTCGAATCACCCGTCTCCGAGTAAGTTGAAAGAGGCGCTTGGGCTTCGGGCTGCCGGAGCGGAGGAGGCGAGGCGTGTCGGGCTTCTCTCGAGGCAGTCGTAGATCCTCTTGGGGCTTCCTTTCCGCACAGGCGAGGCTCCAGTTCGGGTGGGCGTTTGAGGGAAGGGCGAAGGAAGAGGAACTCGGTTTTGAAGTATTAGGTATCCGGCTCGGGCTCCTGAGGTGGGGACGCGTGGCTCTCCACGAAGCCTTTGGATGAGCAGAGTTCTGGCGCAGAAGAGCGGCTCTAGTCGTGAAGGGATGGGCATCTTTACGGAGTTGTGTCGTTTGTGGTCTCCGGGGGAGTCGGGCTCCCATCGCCGCCCCTCCTGTCCCAGATCTTTTGTGTTAAAAAGTAACGACGGATCACAAGTGAAGTCTTGACGTTACTGCTTCTCTCCCCCCCCCCGACTTATTTACTCCATTTCAATTAGGATCTGTGTTACTTGCCAGAGAGAGTAGATGTTCCCTAAACATTTAAAGCAAAAGAACTTTGTGCAAGACTAGCCTGGATATGCACAAAGAAATTACTGTACAGGCTTTGTTGGTGGGATTTTTAATCATCTAGACTCCCCTAGAGTGAACTGTGTTAGGAAGACATTGTACTTATGAAATCAATTGATAGGTGTGACATTGTGAAAATCAGTTTGCCTCTTGCTGTTAACGGAAACCATTCCATCATTTTATTAATGATTGCAAACCATTCCGTCATTTTATTAATTTTCCCTTTTTAAAAAAAATTGTAGAGGGGGCAGTATTAGGTTCAGGCAGCCATGTGCCTTATGAATGTTTTTGGAAATAGTATTTAAGGGCTTTACAGCAGCAGTGAGGTAGAACTTGCCTCAAGCACACACAGGGATATGACAAATTGGAATTTCCGAAGGCAAGGTATCAGATATACATGTTTACATGCTAAAACTGGTTATATTGAATGATTACTGGGCTGGGTGTATCAGAAACCTGGTAAAATGGGTTGGGTAAAATGATCTATCAGAGAAAAGTACAGTATAAAATAAACTAAATCACCTGATTGATTGTGATGAGAGCTGCTGTTTCTATTGGTTAGTGTTGTGCTGCTGTGAAAAATCAAGGTTGCTTTAAAATTATCTGTTACTGCTTCACAGAAGAGTCTGCTGTACAAGCTTGTCTTACAGAACAAGAGCCAGCACAATATTATTGGGAGAGAAAAGCAACTACATTTTCTTTCTTCTGGAAGAAAATTGAACTAGTCTTTCCCTTCATTTCACATTGCTTTCCAGGAGAATAGCATCAAGATGTCACTTTTTAAAAAAATATGGTTGGGAAGGGCCAGTGTTTTTAATCAGCAGAGACTGGGCAGCACAAGGGGAAATCTCTGTCCTGTCATCTGGGACTTGGGACAAAGTAATACACATGTCAGCACTGCTTCAAGAAAAAAAGATGAATGAGGAAGGAGTGAATCTCAGGAAAGGGTTTCATTTCTTTTATATAGAGGCATGGCAGGCACTTTCTGCAAGAAAAACTTCTCCTTTTCTGTTTTCTCTTTCTCCTTATTGCACTTTTTGTAAGTAGCAGCACTGAGACACATCTGAAGCAGTCACAACATATGAGAGTAACTTCACTTGTACTTCGTCCCACAGAGGATGAGGAGGAGAGCAGAGGTGGCTTCCTCCCTCTTGTAAATCCCTTGATTATGGTCTCTGGCAAAATCCTAATGAGGAAGTAAAGGTGCTGCCTTCTTGAAGCAAAGAGAGGTTGTGCAGAACAAGGCGTGATTCTGTTAGTTTGTTTCATAGATTATGGTATCTTGCTGATCCTTTCTGCAAAATGACAGCTTGCAGGAAACAAACCACCTCGTCCCTCTTGACACAAAACCAGATTATTTAATAAATAAAGATGTAATAAGGGCAATCCTCTGTTAGGACGCCAGTATTGAGGTGTCTTAAAGTAAGTCCACAGTGGCTGCATTTGCTGTGCTGTTACCCCTGAACAGTTCCATGTTTTGAACTGTTCAGATTACGAAAAATAAAGACATGTAGAGGAGATGTAAACAATCTTCTTTTTACTACAGTTTTCATTAGCTCCAGCTATCTAATCGGTGAGATGATGGAGGTCATAGTGCAAATTATATGGAGAATGCCAGATTGCCTTGCTTTATAAAACGGTGCCTGCTGTGGAACAAATTGGCAGATATCACCCTTCCCCACATTTCTGGAAGTTATTCTCACCCAGTGACACTGAAAAGCAGTAGATTCAGGGAAGAGTGCTATTTCATATCAGTTTATGGAATTCACTGCCATTAGATGATGATGTTTGCTTGTTTAGATGACTCTGGTTAGACAAATTCATTATGCATAATGACTAAATGGAGGTTGTATTTTCAGAGGAACAAATAGAAAAGGTGATTGTTGTCTTTATTTCGTGCTGCAGGGTTTCTGTGAGTATTTGCCTGTGTTTGGTAGGAACCAGGAGGCTGCATGGAGTATGCTCTGGGGCAGATCAAGAGTGATTACTTTTATATTCTTTGCACTACAAGGAAAGATTTTGTTCATGTTAAACAGCTGCAAAACAATTGTGTACTGGGAAGAGTCTTCACATCAGTTGGAGATAGAATGCAAATAATATACAATAATTGTGGTCTAAAAATGGACCTTGGTTGTACATTTTTTTTACCAAATTCTCAAATCCCACTAGATTCTATAGAATAGAAGGCATGGGATTTCATAGGCAATATACATTCCAACTATTTGTTGCTATATGAGGTAGGTAGGTAAAGCAACCACCTTCCCTTCCTCAACTTCACAGTTATAATAGTCATGAGCTGGCAAGTCAATTCTGACTTGTGGCAACCTTTTTCAGGGTTTTCCAGATAGACAATACTCAGAAGTGGTTTGCCATTCCTTTCTTCTTGAGGATGCCCTTGGAATGTGCAGTTTGCCCTAGGCTACACAGGTTGGCTCTACTCGCAGGAGGCACAGTGAGAATTGAACTCGCAACCTCTGGCTCAGCAGCTGGATACCTAAACCAGTGAATTATTATAGCTGAAATAGTCATGTTGAAGCACTAGCATGTATGTGGATTTCTTGGACGGTGAAGAGGCCAGGGTCCCTCCAACCTATTCTGCAATGAATTTCTTTTTGAGACTTTGCCTTCCACCTCTGTCCAATTTCCCAAATTCATTAGATAGAGAGAAAGTTAGAACTTTCCCATCCCTGCCTTCTGAGGGAGGAGTCTTTGTGTCTGTAGCCTCTGCCCACTCAACCAATATTTGGTGCAGCCCTTGAAACAAAAAACATTGTGAATTCTTGCCTTAAAAGTTTAATTTTGAAAACAGAATTACTTCGCTTTATTCTACATGTATCTAATTCTTTCTTCAAATTATGCTACTCTTTCTTCAAATTGTGCTATTATAGCAGACAGTAAATAATATCATGTTAAAGTGGTGATATGTTTACTTTCAGAATTACTATTCTTAGTTTGTGTAATGGTGTTGTCAGTGGTGTTAGTGAATCATAAGTATTCCATGATGCAGTAGCATTAATGGCATCTGAATAGATTCTGAGTGGTTGAAATAGCCAAGTCTGCTTTGATCTTCTGAAAGTTTTTGGAAACATGGAATTTATGTTTATGTATCTGGATATTAGCAGGAAAAGGATATTCTGATAATGTATTGATTGCCAGAAATTTGACTGAAGTTAGTAGCTTTTAATTCAGATGTTAGCATTTTGAGTGGATTTATTTTAGTTGCCTAATTTTGTTGTTTTAAAATATTTCCTGTAGGTAGAAGAATACATGTTTACTTTCAGCACAGAAGAGCATGTTCCCAAATTCTTCCATCTTGGGTTGTCCACCCCATCCACTAGAACGCCAACAGTACAATTTCCTCATTAATCTTCCAGTAAACATTTCTCCTGCTCTTTTTCACCAGCAGTTCCAGAGAACAGCGTAAGTATGGTGGAGCTTGAAAAAGAAGCATGAAAAGCTTGTGCTTTCGAAATAAACCTCAGGGTTTTTAAAGCCTTATTTATTTTTTATTAAATTTATACCCCACCCATTTAGACCATGTATACTCTGGGCGGCTTACAATAAAAAATAGCATAGGAACAATAATTAAAACAATTTAAACAGCACTAATGATATCATTCAAGATGGCAAGGTAGAGATCAAGATAGAAAAGTAAAAAGTAAAAATCAAGTAGTGATATGAAGGAAGGCCTGCCTAAAGAGCCGGGTCTTAAGTTGTCTCTTGAAAGCATCCATGGAGGGAGCCAGGCACATCTCTTACAGGAGACTGTTCCAAAGTCAAGGGGCCACTGCCGAGAAGGCCCGGTTTCTTCTTTCTTTCCAGGCCTCCCTCGGTGTTAGGCCCCTCAGCCGTCTTTCCTGACTATAATGAGTCGAGTACAGTGGACCCTCGACTTACAGACTTTTCGAGTTACAGACTTCTCTGGCCACAAAATTTAGATTCGACTTGCAGCCAGAGAATCGACTTACAAACCAGAACAAAGCCAAAATGGAACAAAAATAGAATAAAAACTGCCAGTTATGGGATTAATCGGTTTTCAATGCATTGTAGGTCAATGGAGATTCGACCTACAGACTTTTCGACTTGCAGCCACTGTTCCAATACGGATTAATTCCGTAAGTAGAGGGTCCACTGTAGATCTAGGTGGGAGAAGACGTTTTGCTAGATATTGACGTCCTAAACAGTTTAGGGCTTTATACGCCATCATTAACACTTTGAAATCAATGTGGAAACGAACAGCCAGCCAGAGTGGGGGAAATAGGTTGATGTTTTCTCGTCCCACTAAGAAGTCTGGCCACCGCATTCTGCACCATTTGAAGCTTCCGCATCAGTTTCAAAGGTAGCCCCATGTAGAGCGCATTGCAGTGGTCTAATCTCAAGATTACAAGCACATGGACCAAAGTGATGAGCGCCCCCCATCAAGATAGGGATGCAGCTGGGCAATCTGCCACAGATGGAAATAGGCGGAACAGACCAGTGACGCCACCTGGGTTTCCATGGTGAGCGCCGGATTCAGATGAACCCCCCAAGCTGCGAACCTCACTCTTCGCGGTGAGAGTCACTCCCCCAAAAGAGAGGGAGTTTCCCAAACCAGCAATGGAGGGGCTGCCCACCCCTCAGGACCTCCATCTTATCCGGGTTCAGCCTCAGCCCATTCTCCTGCATCCATTGCAGTACAGCCTCCATACAGCACTGAAGGGACAGAACAGCATCCACTGAGGTTAGTAAAAAGGAGATGTAGAGCTGAGTGTCATCAGCATACTGATGGCACGAAGCCCCACACTCCCTGATGACTCCACCCAGTGGCCTCATATAGATATTAAACAGCATTGGGGAGATAATCGAACCCTGTGGAACCCCACAATTGAGACTCCACGGGGCTAAAACACTCTCCCCAAGCTGTACTCTCTGGGGACGGTTGTCCAAGAAGGATCAGAGCCAAGCAAGTGCCAGCCCACCGATTCCCAACTCAGAGATCCTCCCCAGGAGAATACCGTGGTCAATGGTATCGAAGGCAGCTGAGGTATCAAGGAGGACCAACAAAGACAGCCTCCCTCAGCAGGTCATCCAACAGTGCGACCAATGCTGTTTCTGTGTCATGGCATTATTACAGAAGCCATCTCAAATTACTGTAATAACATTTCCACATCCAAATTGGGCTTTTAGCCCAGTTTGCAGGGTGGATAAAAATCAAGGATTTTTTTTTAAAAAAATCAAATTAATTTAAATTACAATTTAAATCTTTTTAAAAAATCAAAATTTTAAAAACCTGCTTTTTTAATTCAAACTGTGACTTAAACTAATTTGATTTAAATCAGACCCACCTTACTCAGTTGAGACATTAAAAATCCATTTGAGCTATGTGATTCATCTGTATAAAACAGGTGAAAAAACACCTGTTACAAGGACAGGTAATTCTTCATAGAGCTGCCATATTTTGAAGGTGATTTGATGGCATGAAGGACAGATCCTGAAGCTGAGGCTCCAATACTTTGGCCATCTCACGAGAAGAGAAGACTCCGTGGAAAAGACCCTGATATTGGGAAAGTGTGAGGGCAAGAGGAGAAGGGGACAACAGAGGACAATATGGTTGGACAGTATCACCGAAGCTACCAACATGAATTTGACCCAACTCCGGGAGGCAGGGGAAGACAGGAGGGCCTGGCGTGCTCTGGTCCTTGGGGTCACAAAGAGTTGGACACGACTAAATGACTAAACAAGAAAAACAACAGCATGTGCGTGTGGTATCATTAGAGGCAAGCATGAGCTTCCCCCATCTGCCTGGCTAATCGCCTCTCACTAGTTGGAGTGCACTTCGCTCCTTTTGTATGGCTGTTTAGCTAGTCCCTGACGGAGCACGGCGTTGCCTGTCCCACCTCCTTATCTGAGTGGATGATCAGCCAAGGAGGAGGCAGGAGACTGGCTAAACAAAAGGAGTGAAGTGTGCACTGACTGCGGAGATGGGGGAAGGTAATGCATGGCATCTGTGGTGCTGTCCATATGAACTGGCTGAACTTCCAAACTGAGGTTCGTGCCCATCAATCCAGCCCCTCATATAAGCAACTGTGTAATTGTTTGCATTTTTAGAAGACCTCAGTCTTGTGTAAGTGATACCACATTTTCATTTTCCTAGAGGTTTGGTGAGTGGAAATCTTCCAAGCATCCCAACTGTTTCACCACCACCCTTTGCCTATAGAAATGGCAGCCCAGTGCATGCATCAGCTACACCTACATCATTCAGAGGCAGAAAGTAAGTACATTATATATATGTTTAAGGACAATTTTATAATTAGGGACAAGTTATAGCCATATTGTGTTGGAATAATATATTCAGGGCTTGAAAAATTTCAGAATGTCTCACCAGTCAGCATGACCAGACTATAGCCTTGCAATTTATTGGGATTGGGAATCACTGATTTATACCCTCAGACTTGGATTGCTTTATTACCTCCGTGCCCGTGAGGTCATGAAGCTTGTATTTTGAATGGCTTTCTTTTGAATGGCTCTAGCAAAAATAAAACTGAAATCAAAAGCGTCCAGCCTCTTAAGGAGTCACGGGTTCCCTCCCACCCCAGAATGTGTCCTTGTTCAATTGAAACTGGGAGCAGGGAATCTCCATATTCTCCAGCATGGGGCTGCTTTACATTCTCCTGCAGAGCTATCTCTATGTGCCGCTTGAACTCTGTTCTTGCGAGAATAGGGCATTTTTCCTTTTGAAATGGGAGGGAGGGGAGGACTGCAGGACTAGAGAGAGACAGACAGTCAGAGGGGAAGGAGGCAGGCAGGGAGGGAGCTGTGACTCATCCAGCAGCATTTTTCACCTGCTTCGTCCTGTGCTGCAGAACCTTTCTGAAATGGCTGATCACATTGTCGTTCATCATGTCCAAAACTCTGCCTGTCACAGTTCTGTTTGGGTGATGCCTCTCAAAGAAGTCCTGGCACTTGTTCCATTTCTTGCAGATGGCTCTTATCTCTTCACTGCTAACCTGCGCTTCCTCTTCCTCAGTGGAAAGCACAAGAGCCTTCTGCTGCTCAGTTTGCAATTCTGCAAGTTCTTCTGTGGTCAACTCCTCTTCGTGGTCTTCAACCAGTTCCTCTACATCCTCCTCATTGATATCCAGACTCATGTCTTCATCCATGGATACAATGTCCCTCACCACCTGTGCATCAGTCACCTCAGTGCCATTGTCTGTGGCACATTTTGGCCACAGTTTCCTCCAGGCTGAGTTCAAGGTCTGAGTTGTGACATCTTGCCAGGCCTTGTCAATGAGTCTGATGCAGTGGAGGACATTGAAATGTGACTTCCAGAATCAGGGTCAAGGACGTCTCCTTAGTGAAACACCTGGTGAAGAGAGCCTTTGTGTAGAGCTTCTTGAAATTACTGGTCACTTGCTGGTCCATGGGCTGCAGAAGAGGTGTTGTGTTGGGGGGGGAGGAACCTGACCCTGATGAAGTCATACTCATCAAGATCATCCACCAAGGATGGCAGGGTGTGCCGGGGCATTGTCCATCAGCAGAAGGCACCTTTCAGAAAGCTGGTTGTCAGAAAGATATTTTTTGTCAGTGGGTGCAAACACTTCATAGAACCAGTCCAGAAACAGCTGTCTTGTCATCCAAGCTCTTGTGTTGGCCCTCCACACGACAGGCAGTGTGGCCTTGTTAACTTTCTCTCAGTGTAATGGGCGAGGAGTCTGGGAGTGGTACACCAGCAGAGGCTTGATCTTCAGATCACCGGTGGCATTGGCACACAGCAGAAGGGTCAATCTGTACTTCATGGGTTTGTGGCCCAGCATTTTCTGTTCCTCCTGAGTGATGAAGGTTCTGCTGGGCATCTTCTTCCAGAACAGCCCTGTCTCATCACAGTTGAAGACTTGCTGGGGGAGGTAGTCTTCTTAATGAATGTGGCAAAGTCCAACTTGAAGGCTTCTGCAGCAGCGTCAGAACTTGCAGCCTCCCCATGTCTTATCACGCTGTAGATGCCACTTCTCTTTTGGAACTTTTGAAACCACCCCCTGCTGGCTTGAATTCTTCTTGCGGTGCACTTCTGGAGGGGTTTCTTTCCATCAAATCACTGTGCAGCTTCTTGGCTTTCTCACAAATCATGGCTTCACTGATGCTTCCCCTTTCAGCTGTTTCTCATTCATCCACACCAGTAAAAGTTTTTCCACCTCTTCAATCACGGGTGACCTGTTCTTTGTTAGGATTGTGACTTCTTTTGCCACATCAGTTTCTTTCAAGACATCTTCTTCAATATGGTGGAGATGATTGACTTTGGCATCTTGTATTCAGAGGCCACTTGAGTCACACGCATGCCACGCTCATGCTTTTTGATGATGCCCTTTTTCACTTCAATGGAGATGACTTTCTTGATTATATAAATAAGGCCAAAGGATTTATTAAAATAAACTCCTTGAATAGATTGCTACCAACGCCATACTTAAATGATTTGGAATGCCTTTTTATTTATTTATTTATTTATTTATTTATTTATTTATTTATTTATTCATTCATTCATTCATTCATTCATTCATTCATTCATTCATTCATTCATTCATTCATTCATTTATTTATTTATTTATTTATTTATTTATTTATTTATTTATTTATTTATTTATTTATTTATTTATTTATTTATTTATTTATTTATTTATTTATTTATTTATTTATACCCCGCCTATCTAGTCATTTCGACCACTCTAGGCGTATGGACTTTTTGCCATGTGTGATGTTACTGGGAAGATACATATTTAAAGTCCTAAACTTTACAAAAGTATTCACACAGAGTCTTTTCATAATTTACCCAAACTCACACCCAGTTTGAAGACAAGCATTTTCTGTTTGCTGTGGTGAAAGCTATATAGTGGTGCCTCGACTTAACGACCATAATCCCTTCTAGAAGATTGTAATTGTGTATATATTAATGGCAGTAGGGATACATTTATCCCTAGAAACACCTTGTGGTATATGTGCCTTTCTTTCTTGATTCAAGGGATCAAATGTCTACACATCTGTTCATAGGTTGTTTTAACTTGCCACAAAGTGAATTTATCCTCCAGAATTCTCTCTTTGAAGTTTCACTAATTATCAGTATAAACTACTGATTGCCTCTTTTCTGGGAATCTTTCTTTAGCCTTGTGCATGGTGCCCTTTCACTTTGTTTCTAGCAGACTCTATATCTTCTAGTGCCATTTAAAGGCCTACCTTCCATTATGATCCGTCTCTGGACTGCAGCTTGGAGATCTCTTGACCACATGCAGTTAGCTGCAGCTAAGACTGAAATATTGTAGTACGATTTGCTGCATGTCCATTGGGAACCCTTGCCAGTATTTTTCTAATCACAAGTATGTGAGTCATTGTAATGTTACATCAGAAAGTCTCTGGTTTATTTTGTAGTTCTAAAAAGAGTTATAAAAATCATGCCAAACATGTAAAGGTTGTGGTAAGCAAGAGCTTGGAACACAGGTTGATGTAAATGCATACATCTATAAATGCTGCCAAATGAAATAGAGGTTCTGTTTTGCCCAGATGAAACACTTTACTGTCTGTACAGTCTAAACCTGCACAGACAGATTCTACATTTTGAATGGATCTTGTGGTAAGTTTTTCTATCTCTTCCCTCTTTCTTCCCAGCACTGGGAACCCATTTTATACAGTTTCTCACTGCAGCACTGTGATCTCTTGAACAAGGAGTATTTCAGAAAGAGAACTGCATATGCTTTGCATGAGAATGGTTTGGTCAAATGTTAGTTTTGGATAACTTGTATTTCAATTTCATCTAGCATTGTCTTTCAGTGGGATACAAATTAAGCAGTTATATACAGTAGTCTTTTCCTATCCCTGTTGAAAGCTTCATTTGTTCAGCATCAAGGTTGGGTGGGCATTCCTCTTGAAAAGGGTAACATACTATCTTGATTGAATAGTTATGTGATTAACTGATAGTATTTGTAGTTGTAGTCAGTGTTTTTATTGCATACTTTAAGCAGCAAAGGCGGAGTAACTGATCTCCTCCTCATGTTCCTAGGAGGCTGAAAGAACAGAACATTCCTTATGAAGTGAAGCGCCAGCGATTTCATTCACCTCATCATGAATCATCTTCAGCTAACCAAGCAGTGCCTTTACCAGATGATCAGAGGCATTCATGCCCTGGATCAATTCCTTCGCCATTATTTCAAGCAAATTACATCTCTGATTTAATGCAATATGTGCCACCCTTGCGAGAAGCTTCTTTTCCTGACCCTGTAGAAAGTGCAGTCCCTCTGGCCAAAGATAAGGTAAGACTGGCACAAGACTTTATTTTGGTTTTGCTCTGCTTTATCTAGTTATTGTGCAAACTAGTGAATTCCAAGCATAACGTTGGGACTGTGGCTGAGTTGTGTTTTGAACTGTTGGAGTAAAGATGTCATCCACATCCACTGTGCTGACTTTCAGAAAGAGGAGGCCTTCCGTAGTAATGATACCCAATTATATTGCTAACTGTCTACCTGAGGGCAGTGCTGTCATTCTGAGGGGTGGAAGAAGAGTAATATTCTTTAAAAATATAGTGCTAGAACCGAATGTAGTTGGTGAAATCTCTGAAGTAACTTCACTGCCAGCAAAGCGCCGTCATGCTGTCAGGTCTTGACTGATTGCAGTGGGAATAGCAAAATGCTGAGGGGTGACAGTAACTATGCACAAGCTTTCATTTTTGTTTGGATGCCATGGCCCAGAATTCTCAGACATCTGGGAACTCCCAGACAGACACCTAAATTGTTCCTGCCAGGAGAAAGCCTGTGGCCCAGGATAGGCTGAGGTCAGGCCTAATTTTCTGTTGGAAAAAGAAGCTGCTGGGGCAGTTTCATACCGGCTGAAAATTGCAGTGGACCAGGATTGGCAGTGGTAATTTGGAGGCATTAAAGAGTTCTCTTCCCTGTTAGATGGCTCCTAAAGACTTCCCCAGGATGAAAGGAATCTGTAGGAATTCCTGGAACCTTTGGAAGGTGGATTTAATAAGTTTTCACTTCACTTGAAATGGCCATGGCAAAATGGTGCCATGAAAACTGTGTGCTGAAGCTTTGCCAACAGGATTCTAGCCATTATATTTCATAGAGGAAAGTGTGCTAAGTCACAAGTGGGGTAAGGGCAGGGGTCTACGTTCCATCTGTACAGATGGAAGCTTGGAACTGATGCTGAGCTTGGAACAAGCTATTTACAAATATTTGTGTGTAATTATTTTACTAGTATTGGAAGTTACAACTAAGTTACATTATTAAGGTAATTTAACAAGGGATAACAATGTTCTTTTTATAATACAATTGTAAGTCTTAAAGTTATTTTTATGGTCAGCGGGTGTGAATCAGATGTTAGAGAAGGAATATCTCATGGTTCAAATGCTGTCTTATATTGTGCCTCATGCTGATGGGATTCCGCAGAAGGCAGCTTTCCTAAAAGGGTTGCGTAAATGCGGAAATTCAACAGTTTTGATACTTGTATAGAGAAGATTGTGTTGAAATTGTGTATTAAACGTAGTAGTGTGTTTTATGTATTTAAAGCTAAGTCAACAAATACTGGAGTTATTTCAAGCATGTCAGCAACAAATCAGTGACTTGAACAAAAAAGAGCTCTGCCGAACACAACTCCAAAGGGACATTCAGCAGATATTTCCAAGTACGTTGCAGTTTTTAACTAGTGAAATACTGAACACTTTTAGTAAGAGACTTCTTAAAAAAATGGGCTTAATCTGTTCTGTGGTTCATGCCTTGCAGATAGTAGACTAGTTTTGGTTGGATCCTCACTAAATGGATTTGGTACTCGCAGTAGTGACGGTGATTTGTGCCTGGTGGTCAAACAGGAGCCAGTAAGTACAGAGAGGGAAACCCCATGCTCAATATGATATATAAAGTGTGATGTAGTGTATAGAGTGATGGACTAGGACTCTGACGAGCAGGGTTCAAATCCCTGCTCAATCATGGAAACTCACTGGGAGAGTAGAACTGGTAAAAACATTCCTTAAAAAGCTCTCACCTTGAAAACTGTATTTGGGCTGCTATAAATCATTTACAACTCGACAACACAGAACACACATAGTTTTCAGTTTCTGTGTTTCTTCCGAGATACCTTAAATAAGCTTACATAGGTTGCTTGAATAAATTTTAGATTTTGAATGCATTTTAGAATATAATTGTGGTCCCTTCCTGTAATCTTGGCAATGTTTTGCTGGGAAGAGAGAGCAGATATTCTATTTAAAAGGAATGTGTCATGAATTTCTAAAGTTACTTTCACAAGAGATACTTAGATCTGGGTCTTTTTTGTGTTTTCTATCCATGCATGATCATGTGTCCTGCATGATGAATACAATTACTTAATCGTCTGTTCTGCATAGTGATCAGTCAGGTACATAAAACCAATACACATGCAGTCCATATACTCTCTTTTGTGTGGGATGGAAGTATACCTGTTTTTGAAGAAGACAAGAATGTGACACTGTGGAGATCTGTACAACTCATAACATCAAGTAGACATGGTCTAGAGGGGCGGGGTAAAAATCCAATAAATAAATAAATAAATAAATAAATAAATAAATAAAATCAATAATGTTTTTAGACAAGGAAAGACACATCTGCACCCTATGGTCCTCTTTAACAACAGCAGGGCAGTCAGTGATGAATGTGCATCTTTTAAAATGTTGTCTTTTCATAAGAATGGAGAAGTCACTTCCACTGGATAATTCAAGTAAAGTAAAGTTATCACATTTCTGGCCACTACCATTTGAATTAAAATTGTGGTTTCCTGTATTGCATTCATATCACTTGCAAAAGCTGGTAACAAAGGAATGTGGTAGCAATACTAATTATGGAAATATAGCTCATAGATAAGGTGTTTCCATTTGTATTCTAGAAGCTGCAGTGTAACTGCTGAGGTTTCAGTTTCATTCTGTTACTTTGGCTGGTACAGTGGGGTCTTGACTTAAGAACGGCCCAAGTTATGAACATTTTGACTTACGAACCGCTCTCATAGGAAAATATTGACTTGACTTATGTACTTAGATTTGAGTTACGAACTGAAAAAAACTGAAAAAAACACATGGGAGGCAGGGAAAGTGCAAAATTTGAACTTTCAGTTAACTGTTGGCCAGTGAAAAGGGTGCCTGTCTGCTTCCTCACTCCTCCCAGCGTTTAGAGAGTGGATTGGGAGACAGTCTTCAGACTGCCTGGTACTGTACTGCCTGGACTGTCTTTTCCCTGCCTTCCCTGAACCTTTCTTGACCTAAGAAAAAAAGAAACAAAATATCCCCCTCTAGTGGTTGAAGGCGGAATAGCAGCTTCCCATTAGTTTCTATGGACGGAAAAGAGCAGATACGGATCAAATGGTTCTCAATGCATTCCTATGGGAAATGCAGATTTGAGCTGAGAACTTTTTGACTTGAGAACCGCCTTCCAATACGGATTAAGTTCTCAAGTCAAGACCCCACTGTATACCCTCTGAAATTGTGGGGCATAGTAACAGCATCATGAACATGAATGACAGAAGTACACTGACACCATTTAAATAAGTTTCTTTGGTTTTTTTTTCAAAATTGGCATGCAGAAGCATATTTATTGTATAGTATGAAATATCTGGGTTATTGTAAATAGAGATGTAAAGAAAGTTTCAGTTCTGTTCATTCATCCTCTCACTCTCCATATCCCCCACCCCCATATCATTACCATTCCATGGCAGGAAGAGAGGGAACAAACTGATGTGACTTGTTCCCTTTGTCATTTCCCTGTTTCTTCAGTCTCACACATGTTAGCAGCTGAATGTCTATAGTGTGAAGCTTTTTCTATGCAAGCAGTATCACAGTGTACTCTTGAACAGTGGTCCCCAGCCTTGGGGTAACCCAGGTGCTCTTGGACTAGAACTCCCAGAAGCCTTCACCACTAGCTGTCCTGGCTGGGGTTAGTGGAATTGCAGTCCAAGAATAACTGGTTAAACCAAGATTAGGAACCACTGCTCTAGAACAATAAAGCACTCGGAGTTTTGATTTGCATGGGAACCTTATTAAATACAAAAAGATTCCTTTTGCAAAGATTCAGTCCCTATTGTATGGTGAGGAACAGTGACAGGACAAGGTACAGCCAGTGGTGTTTTCTAGACCCTTTTGCTAGCATAGATTGGGAAACTTTGGTGGATTTGAGGGCTGCAGCAGTGAAAAGAATTGAGAACAGAAGTGTCTGGAGTCCACTTCCAATTTGAAAATACTACATTTTTGTTGAATGTTATTGCTCATCAACTTACTTAAATGGTGAGTCATAGCTCCTGGAGGCTTCTAGGGATAGCAGTAAACCATTTTTTCCTAGAGGAGAGAATCTGGTGAAGATATCCAGAATTTTACCTCTAACTCCTCTGCCAGGATTGGAATCACTAGCATTGATTTTTAAATAATTCCCCCATTCTGTGGCTCCTGAAGGCTTCCCAGGTTGAAACAGGTCCTTAGGGAGTAGGTGGATAGGAATTTTTATATTAAAGATTCACATCTGCAGTTGATGGTATCATCAGCATTGACAACCGTGGGGTTTCACAAGAGGATTCAGTCTATGTATTTATTTTATTAAATGTTTGGAATGGAAATAAGAAATTAATGTGCATTATATTCAAATCAAAATGTTAACAGCTGTAATTTATTTCAGATGAATCAGAAGACTGAAGCAAGATACATACTCAGCTTACTCCAGAGACATTTTTGTAGGAAACTTTGTAAGTTTTAGACTTCTTTTATAAGCAGAGCAGTTTGGTACAGTCTTTTTATAGGGTTCATTAACAGATTAAAAATATTATTGTAAATACAATAATTTAACATAATTAAGAAGAATTTTTGTCTATGTCTCTATGTGTAGACAATCACATGGAGCTCTGTGTAAGTTTAAACTGTGCTTGGTCTCTGTTGATTGTATGCTTTTTAATGTCTTAGAGGGCTTTTACTGAATACTTTCCTGTGAACATATCTTTGTAAATCCTCTTGGGTGTATTTGCAAGGAGGTAGAATATAATCCCATCCATCGCACCAAGTAAACAGCAAGTAAACAATGGGTCATTGTCGTGGAAATGAGCTTTCTTGTACATTAATATGCAAGATGTTTGCAGATAAAATCCAGGTCTTCTGTCTTAGGCTATCAATGCAGAGCTGTTATGCTAGAATATTGGCTGTTAGTGAAAAGATTCTTCAATGTTTGTACCCCAGTGCATTACAATGCTTTTCTGCTTCCTTGCTCTGAAGTCTTGTGCAGTGGTGCCTCGCTTGACGATGTTAATTTGTTCCAGCAAAATCGCTGTAGAGTGAAAACGTCAAACGAAACGAAAAAAACCCATTGAAACGTATTGAAAACCTTTTAATGCGTTCCAACGGGCTGAATACCTGCTCGTCCAGCGAAGATCCTCCAAAGGGCGGCCATTTTCCGATGCCTGTTAAGCGAAAATTAAGTCCTAAAAAGAGCGGGGGGCATTTTCTTCAGCCAGCGGCCATTTTGAAACCCGATGATCAGCTGTCTGCTGATCGACATAAAGCGAAAAATCGGTTCCCGAAGCATGGAACCGGTCATCGTAAAGCGTTTTTTTCCCATTGAAACATTTTGCAATCGCAGAAGTGATCGCAAAAACCTAATCATCAAGCGGATTTGTCGTAGAGTGGGGTAATCGTCCAGCGGGGCACGACTGTATACAATTTTCCTTTTCCTTTAAAGTATGACTTAGCCACAGATTTGGAACTATCAAAAGGAGCCATTTTAAAGATAAAACAAACTGTGGTGGTTTGTTTAATATGCCATCTTTCTCTTAAAACTGGGCCCTAAGGTGACTTATACTTCCTAAAGCATTAGAATTAAAACAGTGTATTAAAACAGAATTAAACTCATTTTATTAGTACAAGACAATTGAAATTAAAATTTTAAAATCACTCGATTAAAATATTAATACTATGTTACTTAAAAAAGATAAAGGACTACCACATCGGCCAAAATACAGTGGTTTCATGTTATTAATTGATGAAGGCCTGCCTAAGTAAAATGGTCTTTGTCTGTCAGTGGAAAGGCTGTGGGGTTGGCAAAGAATTCCATAGCTTGGGAGTGGCTGCAGGCTTGAATCCCCACCAAATGGGTATGTGAAGGTTGTGGCATCATGAAATATTTATTAAATATTGCATGCACAATATTTGGTAAAAAGAGTTATCCTAGAAAAAGGAAGAGTAGAGTGCTACATGCTATCTTGTAGTAATCTGTATATTATAATACCGCCTTGACTAATTTATGTACCACTGATGCTTATACCTTGCCTGTCTGTATTAATACTACTAGGGATATATAGTTCTGAAAGCAGCTCCACTCAGCTGCTTTTAAAACCCTATGGGCCTTCATATTAATCAATTGCTTTGGAATAATACATCTAGCATTAGACAGCCCTTAGGTGAAGGCTATGATAAGGGATGTCTTGAAAAATGTGAAAGTTATAAGCTAATATGTTTTGCATAAGTGAGTGGTATCTATAATCTACACAGCAGGCTTAACCGTATCTATGAGTACAGAGTAAGTGACTCAAGCATTCAGGTTGCATTAATGTGGGAAATTAATGGGATCTGATTATGGACAAAAGAAAATTTTATCCATGAACTGAATGGAAATTAGTTTTTTAAAAAAATGTACTCATGTTTGGTGCAGTATGACTTAACATTTGCTATATCATAAAGGCAAGGCTATCATTGTCCTCCTTAAATCTGACCAGTGTGAGTATGTGTAAGAAATGTCTTATGTCTTTTTACATGTTTCCTACTACAGATTAGTAAGATGTCAGTGTATTTTCTCTTTTCTCACTTTCAGCAAACTACATTGAGAGACCTCAGCTGATCCGAGCAAAAGTGCCAATAGTGAAGTTCAGGGATAAAGTCAGGCAAGTATTTACTACTGAGGTTCAAGAGAAGGAATTAAAAGTGTGTAATATGAAAATCTGCTAAGAGTCCTTTCACTCTTGTGAGGGCATGTATCATCCTACTATGGTTGCTGTTGAACTTTCTTCTATTCAGTACTTCTGTAATAGATTAGATTGGGTATCCTTCAGTCTCGAGAGACTATAGTAATGTGCTCTGTATGGAGGACTTGGAACAACATCTAGTGTGGCTGAGAAGGCCAATTCGAGAGTGACAGTCCCTTCCATATTGAAGACAAATACAATATGTCCCCTGTCCAGCTCCCTGATTTTCCTGGTTTCGGGACTGCCTCTTTGCCTCGGCCTGCTGAACAAGTGTCTCTTCAAAATGGGAGAGGCCATGCTGCACCACCTGCCTCCAGGCTGAACGCTCAGATGTCAAGGTTTCCCATCTGTTGAGGTCCATTCCTAAGGCTTTCAGATCCCGCTTGCAGATATCCTTGTATCACAGCTGTGGTCTCTCTGGGGCAATTTCCCTGCACTAATTCTCCATATAGGAGATCTTTTGGAATCCGACCATCAGCCATTCTCACGACATGCCCAAGCCAACGTAGACGTTGCTGTTTCAGTAATGTATACATGCCAGAAATTCAACTCATTCTAGGACTACTCTATTGGGAACTTTGTCTTGCCAGGTGATACCAAAAATGCGTCGGAGACAATGCATATGGAACGTGTTCAGCTTCCTCTCCTGCTGTGCACAAAGGGTCCAGGACTCACTGCAGTACAGGAGTGTGCTCAGGACACATGCTCTATAGACTTGGATCTTGGTATATGCCATCAACCTCTTATTAAGCCATACTCTCTTTGTGAGGCTAGAGAACATGGTAGCTGCTCTGCTAATGAGTTTATCCAGCTCTACATCTAGGGAGAGGGTGTCAGAGATTGTTGAGCCAAGGTACACAAAGTCATGAACAACTGGCAATTCTTGTGTGGAGATGGTAATACTGTAGAGGGAGGTGAGTCCATGCCCTGGCCCATGACTTGTGTTTTCTTCAGGCTGATTGTTAGTCCAAAGTCTTGGCAGGCCTTGCTAAAACGATTCATGAGTTGTTGGAGGTCTTCAGCAGAGTGGGCAACAATAGCTGCATCATTGGCGAACAGGAAGTCCCGCATGCATTTCAGTTGGACTTTGGTCCTCGCTCTCAATCTAGAGATTAAAGAGCTTTCCATCTGATCTAGACACCTTCTGTTGCAGTTCCAAAGGCGTGCTTCAGCATGACAGCAAAAAAGATCCTGAACAGGGTCGGCACGAGGACACAGCCCTGTTTCACTCCACTTTGGATGTCAAAGGGATCTAATACTGAGCCATCAAAAACTACAGTGCCCTTCATTTCCTCATGAAAGGATCTGATGATGTTAAGCAGTCCAATCTTGGGAAGTATTTTAAAAACACCGTCTCTGCTAACCAAATCAAAGCCCTTTGTAAGATGTATGAGGGCCACAAAGAGTGGCTGTTGTTGTTCCCTACATTTCTCCTGCAGCTGTTTGAGGGAGAATACCATGTCATTGGTGGATCTATTAGCTCGAAATCCACACTGTGATTCTGGATAGACTCTGTCTGCAAGCACCTTTAGTCTCTTCAGCACAACACGGGCAAGCAGCTTCCCTACAACGCTGAGAAGAGAGATGCCATGGTAGTTATTGCAGTCCCCCCCCCCCGGTCTCCTTTGTTCTTATACAATGTGACAGTGTTTGCATCCTTCATGTCCTGTGGTACTTCAGCTTCCCTCCAGCAAAGACAAAAGATTTCATACAACTCGGTGGTAATGATCTCTTTACAGCACTTCAGCAGGGATGTTATCTTTCCCAGGTGTCTTGCCAGAGGCGAGGGAATCCAAGGCCACTTTTATTTCTACTAAAGTTGGTTTGTTGTTCAACTCTTTCAAGACAGGCAGGCACTCAATGTTATTTAGTGCCTCTTCCGTTACTACACTCTCTCTGGAATATAGCTCAGAGTAGTTCCATCTGCTGTGCTTGGTCCTGGATGATCCTGCCTGTAGCAGACTTCGAGAGAGCAGATTTCTTCTGTATTGGACCTAAAGTCTGCTTGATACCATCATACATTCCCTTGATGTTATCTGTGTCTGCTGCTTTCTGTATCTGAGAGCAGAGCTGAAGCCAATAATCGTTGGAACATCTCCTGGGAGCCTGTTGGACTTCGCTACGAGCAAGTTTGAAGAGCTTGCAAGTTGCACTTACTAGGACATGCTAGTAAGTATGCTGCTAGAACTCTCTTCTTTTCCTCGATGGCTGGCATCAACTCCGACTGTGCTTTGAACCAGTCTGCCATCTTTTTGGTCTTCTTGCCAAATGTGGACAAGGTGGAGTTATAAACTGTTCTTGAAATGTTCCCATCATTCAGGTGCATTTGCATCAGCTGGGCCTGGAAAGGATTCCTCAAGTGCTTGGGCATATTCCTCCACTTTTCTTTGATCGTGAGTCTTGCTGATGTCAATACATGGCTCTCCTTCCTTTTTGTGTGATACAATCGCTTTGTTCACAGTTTTACTCTAATACACATCAGGGAGTGATCAGTATCACAATCAGCACTCTGCTGACTGCATGTGACCGTAATACTAGGAAGGCTAGAACATCTAGTGAGGATCAAACCAAGCTGGTTCCAATGCTTCGATCTTGGATGTCTCCAGGAAACTCTGTGTTGAAGCTTCATATTAAAGAACGTGTTGCTGACACAAAGACCATAATAACAGCAAAACTCCAGCAAGTGTTGGCCATTTTCACTCATCTTTCCAATGCCAAAACGGCCTAGACAAGTGGGCCAATAATTGTGATCAGCACCAAGTCTAGCGTTAAAGTCTCGAAGAATGAACAGTGCCTCTCTTTCAGGGATTTTTTGATAGTAGCTGCCAGATTGTCATAGAATTTGTCTTTGACTTCTGTTGTGGATGACAGTGTTGGAGCATATGCACTAATGAGGGTTACTGGTCCTGCTGATGAGTGGAGCTGCAGAGACAGGATTCTTTCACTCCCCCCAGTAGGTGGAACAATGGATCTCAGCAGAGTATTTATGACTGCAAAGGCAACACCATGTTCCCTGGTCTCATTCGATGGTTTTCCCTGCCAGAAGAATGAGAAGGTTTGTTTCTTCGATGGATCCCATGTCTGGCAATCTCATCTCTTGCAGGGCAACAATGTCCATCTGCAGTCTACTCAGTTCCATGTCGATGACAACTGTCTTGCGCATGTCATCTGTTTCCTGCAGACCGTCAGAAAAGCCAGGGGTCATTGTCCGAACATTCTGGGTGCCCAACTTTAGGGCAGAAGTTTTGTTATGATTGTTGCATGGTGCAGGATTATCGATCTGCTTGTCGGCTTTCACCCTAAACCCCATGCACCCCGTGAGGTTAACAGACCGTGGCGAGGCAGCATCTTACTGGCTGGGGAATGCCCAGCTTAAGGTGGGGGGTTGCTACCTAGTGAGGTGCAGTGACCTCTCCCACCGTCAGAAGTAGCCCCTGGTGTCATGCTTTATGCCAGTCGAGCAAAGACTTATAACCAGTAACTGCTACTTCCCATGTTGTTTCAACACTGTGTGCGAAGCTGGAGTGTCCTCTTCAGAAGCCTCTGTAAATAATATGGAGGATAAGCTGTTACCCAAGCAGCAAATCCCCCCCCTCCACATTGCTGAAATAGTCCAATGGAAAGGCAAGAGCCAATACAACTGGTTCCAGAGATGTCGCAGAAGTTGTCAGAATGACACGAATTGCCTCCGGGACTCTGGCTCCGGATTTTGCCTCAAGGTTAACTCCTGAAGCCTTTTCCATTGGTGGATATAGCCACAAGGCAGTGGAGGTTTGAAATTGGAGTTTTCCTTCTAGATGGCCTGCCTTCCAAGGCTGATGAGCCCCACCTACCTGGCCTGCTCCCTAAGTGCAGAGAGTAGAACATGGGCCTTTATTACTTCTGTAATATAAATGTTATCAAATGTGAAGTACAGTTGTCTACCTGAACTCTTTTGGCGTAATGCCTAGAAACACTGACCTTGAACATTCCTGTTCATCTCCCTTTGAGTTTTTTATGCTCGGCTGGATAAAATTAACCCTAAAGTGGTTTTTTCTTTAAACTGCACCTTGGCCCAAAGTAAACCTTTTGGAACTATCTCCAGAGACTTGGAATTTTAGTTTTTGTCGATGCAGCAATGTGGAAATTAGGCTACCAGGACATGGCTACAAACACAGAATTGAACTGTAAGGCTTGGCGCTTCTGAATTTTGGTCCAGGCCTACTTAGCCAAACTGACTAGCTGGCATAAACCCGTGGAAATTAGGCCATCTGGCCGCGGATACAACTACTGCATTCTACATTGAATTGGACTGTGAGACTTGGGGACCTTGAACCTTGGCTTAAGCTGGTGGGTATCTGGAACAGAATGGCACAAGGACAATTTTGGGAGGAAACAAAATCTGCTCTTCAGACAGTACTAGAGATAGTGACATCCCACTATCAAGAGGCAAAATTATCCAATCAACATCGGGAAAATTATAGCCAACAAGCAGTTGGGAATAACGAAGAAGGAAATGTGCCAGATGATGTAGACCAATCCAAAGAGGAGCCGGAGGAAATTAACCTAAAAGAAACCTCAACTTTGGACCAGAGGAGAATACTAAGGGAAGACAAGGGGACAAAAACAGTAAAATTAACCAAAAAAAGCCTGGAAAACTCATCGAAGATAGACCAAGTGCTTAAAGAGCTAGTGGACATAAACCAGATGCACAAAATAGTTTTAGAGGGCATGAAAGATGGCATAATGCTTAGAGATACAAGAACACAAAATGAAAATAGGGAAATGAGAGAGGGAATTACTTAGAAAGATGAAAGGGAAAAAATGAGAAGGGGCCCTTTAATGCTGGAAAACATGTATATATTTAACACTGAGAATCGTAAAAGGGTATACTGTATTCTTTATAGTAAAAAGTAGAATTAAATTGAAATAAGGGAGCCCTAATCAGGATAAAGATGCAATATGGTGGTCTTTCATTTTAGGTAAACTAAACTAGATATAAAGCTGGAGTATGGACCTGGAATTACCTTTAATAAGAATGTTATTAGAAGACCTGAGAATATTGTATATTAGGAAAGTAGTGTTATGATAATAGCCATGCTATATATCAAAATATGTATATGAATGGTTTGAATGTTTGAAAGATGTTTGGAATCTGGGGGATAATTGGGAAGATACTGAGATGTAAAAAACAAATAACTGTAAGCAAATATGTAACACGATGTTTGACAAGCACAAACTAATGTAGATAGGTTGAAAAACTAATAAAATGTTTATTAAAAAATGTGAAGTACAGTTCTGTGTATTTCATTGGGTCATAGGGTATGCATTCCATTTTCCTTTTCATATTTTAGTTTGTCTTCCCTACATACAATTAGTTAAAGTCAAGGTGAGTCTCCTGCTGCCCGTGGGCTCCATGCACTCAAAAGGCTGTTTCTGTAGCCTACAGGAAGATTTTTTTTCCCCACAGACACAAACTAGATTCTCCTCTCCCTATATTGATAATTCCTCCAGGATGTCTGGTGTGTCTGTTTTAACCCCAAATCAGTTTTTAAATACAGGATATTTTAAAAAAGAAAACACTCAGTGTTCATTTCTTGCTGCATGCAGCTTCGTTTTGATGGGCTGGTGGGCATCCTGAGAAAATGTCCCACAGAGCTTATCTGATTTGGATTTAAATTCAGACTTGCAGCTTCAGTACTGTTGAGATATGAGCACAAGCTGCTGCTGAGATGGTGAAATCATGGGGTAGTGACAAAACTATGAGTTGGGGAGGGCGACGGAAGTGTTGGCAGATCGTCTTCTCCCACCCAGATCTACCCAGATCACCCGACATAGCCAGCAGGAACGGCTGAGGGGCCTTTCCGGAAGGAAAAAACAAACTGGGCCTTTTTTGGCGGTGGCCCCTCGGCTGTGGAACACTCTCCCTACTGAAATTCGGCTGGCACCCTCGCTGGGCGTTTTCAAAAGCCAGTTAAAAACTTGGTTATTTAAACAGGCTTTCCCTCCAGCCAATTAAGTGATTTCCCCCCCCCCTCTTCTTGAGTCTTGCCATCTTGGAAATGTGTTGTTTAGAATTAATTATAACAATTGTATTTTTATATATGTTATTTTGATGTGTTTTAACCTATATAAGCCGCCCCGAGTAGACGCTGTCTAGAGGGGCGGGGTAAAAATCGAATAAAAATAGATAGATAGATAGATAGATAGATAGATAGATAGATAGATAGATAGATAGATAGATAGATAGATAGATAGATAGATAGATAGATAGATAGATAGATAGATAGATAGATAGATAGATAGATAGATAGATATAATAAATAAGTGTTGTGTTGCTCCCCATTGTGGTTTATAACATTTCTAAAAAATGTAAGCTTAGCTGCTTTGATTTTAGATTTGTTTTGCATTCTTTCACAAGGTGGCATGTTTCTGTCTGGGCAAATTCTTTCTCTAAGGCTTTTTGTCCAAACCTGTACTGTTTTGTCTTTTCATCTGTTCATCTGGACAGCTAAAAATATATACCAACCCTTTACAGTTCACTCTACTGTTGCTCAGGAGCAGGGCACATGCTTTGCTTGGGCAGAGATGCAGGTCGGTGCTTGACATCTCTAGTTACAAGGATCAGATTGCAGGCGAGTCTTCTCCCTGAAGATACGGGAAAGCAGCTGCTGCTAAAGTGACACTGGATTGATAAGTCTGGCACGGAATAAGGCAGACCCTTACATTACTGAGACAATTGAAATGGTATACTTTGGAAGTATGAGAGAAAGCAGTGGGATTCAGTAGAGAGAGAGAGAGACTGAGTATGCCATTTTCTAGGCCTTTAACAACACGTTGGTAGCATATATTTTGATTAATGAAGCTTGCGTGAGTTGGATAGTTGCTGTATTTTGTAGGGCTGTGACAGAAGACTGCTTCTTTCCCGTTTCTGCCACTGCCTAGCTTGTGGAGGGTGATGATGAGTCCCTGATATTTCCTCCTCTTCCCAAGCAGCCATCCTTTGATTTAATCCCAGTGCTTTAGAATCTTTTCTTGTTGCTGCTCAGTTCTTTGGCTTAAGTACCAGCCGCAGTGTAAGCCTATTTGATTATTTTCAACAACCTTTCTGCTCAAGTGTTGTCAGGATTTCATTTCTAGCTCAGTAAAGTGTGAGTGCATTTTGTATTTTGATTGTATAACCTGATACTTCAGTGGCTTTAGCTTCCATGTAAGAGCAATCCATTATAGTTACTGTAATTATGTTAAGTTGTTCGGTCCTGCTTTAGAATTCATTAGGATTCATTCTCTCATGGGAGCTTGATAAATGATGGTTCCATCTAAGTATGTGGCTTGCTGTAGCACAGACTGGGAGTTGTGAGCAGACCTTAATTGTTGCCTGTGCTCAGTGTTACAACATATAAAACAGTATAGTATTGTTGAGCGAACACTCCGTGCCATTTATTTCACCACTGAACATGCATAACCTAAGCAGACAATCTAAAAAAGATCTGCCAGATCAAAGAATACTTGGACCAGGCTTCATACCTCTAGCTTAAGTGCTCCTTTGTGTTGAAAGATTTAGAGAATGTGAGAGAAAAAGACCTTTATTCTAACCCTGTTAGTCCTTCTCAGGCAAGGGACCTGTATTCCTCATATAACTTCTTCATTGCTTCTCTGAAGCTACAAGACATTCTTAAGGAAGTATCTTTCTGTGGTTTCCACAGATCAAGGTAAAGGCAATATTTCTCTAACACATGTAAAATAAAGGGATTGATCAGGTCAAGATCAATAGAGTAAAAGATTACTCTTAAGGCCAGATTGTTCAGTAGTCACCAGGGCAGACTTGCGTTAAATCAAATTGAATTTATTGAACCATTTTTTAAAATTTAAATCTTTATTTATATAAATTGATTTGGAAAAGATCATTGATTTTTATCTACCCGGGGAGTCAAACTTTTTGCCACTAAGTGGTCTCTGCTCAGTTGTGGACATAATTAGAAGTAGAGCCAGTGGACAGTCTTTGTTGAAAGTTCATCACATGATCTTGCCCCTTCTGAAAAGTGGTAAGATGACACTTCCCTCTTTTGGGT
The DNA here is from genome assembly GCF_051106095.1 of Pogona vitticeps. Taxonomy (NCBI): domain Eukaryota; kingdom Metazoa; phylum Chordata; class Lepidosauria; order Squamata; family Agamidae; genus Pogona; species Pogona vitticeps. Next base: position 279,448,372 of record NC_135784.1, read on the forward strand.
GTCACTATTGTACCACGTGCTTTTGAATTGTGGTGCTGGAGCAGACTCTTGAGGGTCCCCTGGACTGCAAAGAGAAAAAAACCTATCCATTTTGAAGGAAATCAACCCTGAGTGCTCACTCAAAGGACAGATCCTGAAGCTGAGGCTCCAATACTTTGGTCATCTCGTGAGAAGAGAAGACTTCCTGGAAAAGACCCTGATGTTGGGAAAGTGGGAAGGCAAGAGGAGAAGGGGACGACAGAGGATGAGATGGTTGGACAGTGTCATTGAAACTACCAACATGAATTTGACCAAACTCCGGAAGGTAGTGGAAGACAGGAGGGCCTGGGATGCTCTGGTCCATGCGGTCACGAAGAGTTGGACATGACTAAACAAAATTGTACCACCTCAAATGTACCTTCACAATGAGTGACAAGTTATTGTTTCGGTTAAATTTGCACAGCTGTCAAAGAAACACAGATGGTGTACTGGAAGGCAGAATGTCTTTGAAAATCAAAAGTTTAATAAATCAGTGTTTTTAGTTATAATTACACATTGTGAAGAGTTCATGCAAACTTGATTTGTCTTCTCTCCTAGCTGTGTGGAGTTTGACTTGAATGTGAACAATGTTGTAGGAATAAGAAACACATTCCTTCTCAGAACCTATGCATACAGTAAGTAGCTGATACTTTTTCATGTATATATATATATTTATTTTAGATGCTATTGCATTTTTAGCAATTTGATAGCGCTATAACGTGGAAAACTGAAGTTCTTTTTTTGCATGCCTGTTGTTATCATCAACATTATTGTTGTATTTGTTTATTATTAATTATTTATTGCTTTTTAGTCTTGAAGGCTTCCAAAAGATGCAGAACTACAAAAGGATTCTTTTAAAATAAATAAGCAATTTAAAAATAATTTTGAGAATCAGCATCCTTTAATAAGGGTCAACAGCTATTTTAAAACTCAGCTTTAAGCCAGTTTTACAGATGGAAGGCCATACAAAACAATGCAGTCTTGATTACCCACTGGACATTAGTGCTGCTGAATCAAGAGAAGTGATAAATGAGCCAGAATCCTATTGGAACTTTGCATATGCAAAGTGAAATTGTGCAAGTCACAGTGGTAAATTGCTTCTGATTAATGATATGCCAGTTGCATTCCTGGCCACTTCCTTTTTTGTCAAAACCAGGAAGGCAATGTGCACCTTGTTAATCAGTGAGAATTCACTACTGTTTCTTAATATGATTTCATTTACACACACATACGTAAACTGCAAATGAGAATCCTGGCCATGGTCTCTCAAATGGTAAACCCATTTTATTTTGATGGACCTTGTTTCAGAAGAAATGTACACAAGATCACCTTATGAACATTAATGGTAGGGGATTTTGCAGTGCATGTGCCAGAATGGAATCAGTACGATATATATTTTTTGATAGCTATGTTATCTTCTATTTGCCCATTCATGCTTTCAGTTGTATTAAAGGTCTGTATTAACCTTGTGATGTTTTCAGTGTACTACAACTCCACGATCTACTTTTTTGATAGTGATTACCTGGATCTGCAACAAAATATTGTAGTGCAGGGGGAATTGGCAAAAAAGCCATTCCAATTACAGTGCTGCTTATATACCACCCCATAGTGTTTAAAGTACTCTCTGGGCAGTTTACAATTTTAATTATGCAAGCTACACATTCACACTCCCCCCAGCAAACGATACTCAATTTACCAACTTCTGAAGGCTGGAAGGCTGAATCAAACTTGAGCCTGGATACCTGAGCCTGTTAGGCTCAAACTCAGGTTGTGAGCAGAGTCTTAGCTGCAGTACTGTATTTTAACCACTGCACCGTGAGGCTCCTTTAAAACCTCCAGCAATTCTTGTGCAAGTCACTACATGTGAAGTTGTCTTTATTTTTCCATTTTCATATTTCTTCCATCAACTCTAATATTTCTAATACAGTATTTCTTTTTAAATCTGTATTTTTTTTACATTTGTGGTGATAATTGGTAACTTCTATTAATACTACTATTAACATTTCTATTAAATATCATGTTAACATTAGATAAGTAGTTCATTACTTTGCTTGATCAGTTTTTTTGTCTTGTTTGCAGTTGAGAGTCGAGTGCGTCCATTAGTGCTGGTTGTAAAGAAGTGGGCAAGCTTTCGTGGTATAAATGATGCCAGCCGAGGCACTTTAAGCAGCTATAGTCTTGTGTTGATGGTTTTGCACTATTTACAAAGTAAGTATGTACTTGACTCTTGAAAATGCTTCTTCCCTGCACATAGATTTTGTGGGTCCGTCCCTATTTATTATTAGCAACTGTTTTAAAACTGCTGGGACCACCTCTTAGAACAAAAAGCGGGGGAGAGCTACCTTCATTGTATTCATCCCCCCATTTTTAGTAAGTTCCCCCAAGAAGACATACTTCCCTTTTAACTATATCTAGGTGAAACAGGACTTCATTATTTCTCTCATAGAGGAGGGTTTTGATTACTTTTCTGCACCTATTACTTTTCATGGAGAAAAAAAATCAGCATGATTGTTGGGTTTCTTGCTGTCTTTTAAATACTTAGCAGGAAACAAATAAGAACATATACTATTCTCTTAATAATCTTGATTAACTCGTTGTTTTAAAATGACAGTGGTATAGAAATGAAGCAGCAACCATTGCAGTTTGGTGTACATTAATCTAGCATTTAAGTGCAAAGTGTATTTCAGGCTTTATTTGTACTCTTTAGAATGTTGTGAGATGAACAACTAATTTAATGTATGGGCAACTAAAGTTGAGATAGCTGAGTTGCCACCAGTGAATTTTTGTCATAGCAGAGCTTTGATTCCTGGTGAAAGTATTTAATTTTTTCCACTGTACCATAGTTGTAATTGATTTCTTGCTGAGTTCTTTTATACTTCAAGCCTGAGTCCTTTGATTTTAAAATCAGGAACTCAAGAACCTTGAGATTTTTTGGATGAAGAGCTGAAATTATCAGTACTAAAGATTGTCAGATCTTGCTTGTGGCAAGAGAATCTCCTTTTGTAGAATATTCTCGGGGATTGTGAAACGAAAACTGGAGAACCTTCCATAATGGCATGTTTTATTTTTTGCCTAATTCCCCCTTGTTACCGAAGCTTTCTTAGAGTGGGTTTATTTTATAAATGTGGTTATTTGAACATTAGTATTATTTTAAACCAGAGGTTCTTAATCTTGGGTTACTGAAGTGTTTTTGGACTGCAATTCCCAGAAGCCTTCAGCACCAACTGTGCTGGCTGGGGTTTCTGGGAGTTGCAGTTCAAAAACACCTGAGTAACCCAAGGTTAAGAACCACTGTTTTAAACCATAGGCATAATCCTATTGCTTACATATGCCAGCACATGTGCCACAGTGTAAATCACCATGCCAGATTTCTTCTAGTTCAGGAGTTGTGCTTATATTTTTTGTGGCATGCAAGTCACGTGACTGGCATGCAATGAGAAGTACAAGTGACACTGGGTCCTTCACCACACTGGTCCATACATTGGAAATTTCGATATTAGACTACTGCAATGCTCTCTACATGGGGCTGCCCATGAGGCTGCCACGGAAACTTCAGCAGGTTGAGAACATGGGGGCCAGACTACTGAGTAGTGTAAAGAAATATCAACACATTTCTCCTCCTCTGGTGACCCTACACTGGTTACCTGTGTGTTTCCATGCTAGTTTCAAGGTGATGGTGTTAATTTATAAGGCTCTAAATGGTTTGGGACCTCGATACCTGTCAGAATGCCTCCTTCTGATTAGATCTGTCTGTTCTACATGATCGTCCCAGGCCAGGTGATAGAGAGTATTGACACCAAGAGAGGCCCGGAAAGTGAGGACTAGAACCGGGCCTTCTCAGCGGTCACTCCGCAACTTTGGAACAGTCTCCTGCCCAAAATCCACCTGGCCCCTTTAATGAGAGCTTTTAAGCAATTGTTAATAACATGGTTTTTTAAGGTAGGCCTTTCCATGTATTTGTATTTAATTTTCATGTATACCATTATGTTTTGTTATTTCAACTGTTGTTCAATTATATGTGGTTTAATTGTGTAAACCGCCCAGAGTGGCCTTGGCAGCCAGATGGGCGGTATAAAAATCAAATAAATAAATAAACAAGTGGCGACTCCTTGACTAGCAGCAGTTATTTATGCTGTTGCATTTATGCTGGTATACATAAGCAATAGTATTTTGTCCATCGTCTATAGCAAAGATGAATGGTAAGTATCCAATTTTATCACTGTACAGTAGTCTCTCCAGCCTTAGGGAGCCTGCTGAGATGTGACAAACTGGGTGAACTCTAGTATTCAAATGTATTTGAATACTAGAAATGTATTACAAATATATAGGGGAAAGTCTTAAATGCATTAGAAATAACATCCAGCTATTCACTCCTATCTCTTGAACAGAAATATTTGTCATTTTAGATAATAGTAGAGTGAGATGTCCATAGCGCCTCTTCTTTCATGTCTTCTAAGACCAGTCGAGGCTCTTGGTGTTCAGATTTATACAACATATTGTCTCATTCAAATTTAACAGATGATCGTTTAGTTGAATAAATGGTGGCAAGAATGATTACCCCCATCAGCTGCTAAGAAGAGAGGAGCATTTAAAAACATTTTTACATGAGCATAACCACTATGCAAGAAAAATGTAGAGTGTCTAATTGGTTTCCAGCGGGTATTTTAAAAAGAGAAACACTTAGGAAGGTAACTTTCTGAAGTAATTCTATTAATACTGGCTGTTGGTGGGGAGCAAATTTTGCTTTCTTTGCCCCCAAAAAGGAGATAATATTGAGGCAGCTTCATTCTAATTTGACAGTTGAGAACCTGCAATTGTTCCACAGACATTACAAAGGGTGCTGTTTTCTGTAACTAATTAAAATGTCTTTATAGTGGAAATATCCACGAGCCCCATATATACAAACACTATATAGACATATTGAATAGCACTATCCTGACTTTGGCTTTAAATTGGTAGCTTTTGTATTCTAGAATGTTTAAGCAATTTTCACACAAATTTCTACAGGTAATTTTGCTTCATTTGAAAGATCTAGAAATAGACATGGGGAATAAGCATTTTATCCTACACCTTCAGTTCACACCACTGGTGTAGCTGTTATGTTGTTTTCTGTGAAGTACATGAATCACAGCAACTTTAAACTTTTTTTTTATAGCCCTACCTGAACCTATCCTTCCATCCCTCCAAAAAAATTACCCAGTAAGTGCTTCTTATAAATTACTACATAGTATGTTTATTAAAAATTGATTACCTATAATATGACTGTTGCTATTTAACAAATTTGGGTAGCGGCAAAATATGCCTGTGACCATGCTTGCTAAAACTGCAATGAGCCACCATTGTGTGCCTGTGTATGTAGAAAAATCCCCTGCAGACCCTTTCCTTTTGTTTCATACAAACTAAATTTTGCAGATCTATTCCGACCATTTCTGTTGCCAGGAAGTAAGGCCCATTGATTTCATGGGATTTACTTCCAAGTGAAGTGTGCTTAGGACTGTGGCACATTTTTTTTCACGGCATATTAGTGTAGTTTAGTTGTGTGTTGTGTTTGTAGGGTACACCTACCCTGTGAGTTATCACACCTCTTCCTGGTGCTATTCTGGATTCCAGTGCTGTTTATTTCATTTTCCTTCGGTCATAAGGTTCTCATATAGCTGAAACTTATCATAATCACAGGGTGGCAGGGGCAATCTCCACATATCTGTGGACCACACTCCCTGGACCTTGGAAAGCTGTTTCTATGATCCCAACCCAAAATACTTTTCTAAGTACAAAATGAGATCTGGAAGTTGAGTCACGGCAACTGGACTTCTTTCTTATTAAGTTGGAACGTTTTGCTACTCATCCAAGCAGCTTCTTGGTTGGACGGAGAAAATAGATGCTTTGATAGAGGGGTCAAAGAGGCTTATACATGTGCATATAGAAAATCCCTCACTCAACAGGGGTGGGGGCATTAGATACAATCTGTCTCCTGTTTATCATGCTGTCCTTCCATCCATTCCCAGAAGGGTTAGGGACACACACAAGAAAGATTACTGTTAACGTCAACATCACATGACAGTGGGTGGAGAAGGACTGCAGATGTGGGATTATCCCTCAACCCCAGTCCTTTGCTCTTCTAACGAACCTATTCAGACCAGGGGGAAGTGAAACCAACATGGAGAATATATCAGGGGTCTCCTACCATCTCTCTTCAGACTGAAGAAGCTACTTGGATGAGTAGCAAAATGTTTCAACCTGACAAGAAAGAAGTCAAGTTGCCATGACTCAACTTCAAGATAGCCACACCTGGATGACTGAGAATCTTCACAGATACAAAATGAGATGTTTCACTGACAGAGCTTCCTTGTACACTTCAGTGCTCTTCTCTATTTTTTTTTTAACTTTTGCAGGGGAAGGAGGAAGGGAGGATTGGAAAACATGACAAAACAACCTCCCACACCTTCTGGAGTGCACAAGAAGACTTTTCCAGCCCCCCTCCGAGATTTTTTTGAACATGTTTTTTAAAATCTCTTGGAGTGGGATGTGGGTAGTGTGGATCCCTAGGTGTGCTTAGAGCGACACTTGATTCCTAGGGGCTGCGTGCAGCTGGCAGGCTACATGTTGCCCACCTGTGTCTGGAAGTATGCACAGGCTTACTTTGGATCTAGGTGGACAAGAATAGCTTGTCTTGCCTCCCTCCCTAGATTTTTTTAAAAAAATATTCTCAGGACAACTGTGCATTTGAGATTTTGTTATACAGTGGACCCTCGACTTACAGACGGCTTGACTTACAGACTTTTCGAGTTACCGACTTCTCTGGCCGCAAAATTTAGGTTCGACTTGTAACCAGAGGCTCCACCTACAGACCAGAAAAAAACCAAAATGGAACAAAAATTGCTGGTTACAGGATTAATTGGTTTGCAATGCATTGTAGGTCAATGGAGACTCGACCTACAGACTTTTCAACCTGCAGCCACCATTCCAATACGGATTAATTCCGTAAGTAGAGGGTCCACTGTACTAGCACAGTTGTTAAAAATTCTGCAAGGAGCAACATGGAAAAGAATGACCTGTGAACCATATGGGGAAAATTTTAACACAGTGGACTAATTTCATACTGTGAGTGGGGTCTCATATGGCTGAAAATTCTTCCATGCACCTCCATCTCATCCGTGTGCCTAGAAAGCATGCTACTGAGATGTGTCTGGATGCTTGTTTTATTCAATATAGTGAGAACTAGGCCAAAAACTCCAAACAGTGCTGTCTCAGAAACTGTTAATTAAAAGGATGATTTTTTTTTTGTGGATTGGTAGACTTTTAACATGGTGCTGTTAGAAATGTTTAGGGATTTGTGCCCTTTTTAGAAAATTCTGAAGGAGAAACTCCATACAAAGTCTACACTAGATTTATTTAGAAATTCTTGCCATAAGCAAGGAACTTGTGTTGTTGTATAATTTTCATCTGCAGTATGGACTTGAAAGCTTTCCAGCTGCTCCAGAAAAATCCTTTTCTAGACTATCTGGCAGCAAAGTGACTGACTATTCTAAGGATACAAACTGGAGAGTTTACTCACTGCAACAAGTTCTAGAGGGGATATTTGTTTATTCTATTGTAACAGAAGTGATTAAGCAGACATTGTAGAATAGCACCTTTCTGTTTGATTAAATCATTTGTGAACCACCCGGAATAGTGCCTCACACTAATAAAGTGGTATAAAATTTATTAAATAAATAAACAAAATTAATATTACCAAGTTTAATGTGGCAGAAGCTGTCATGGTCATGATGTGACTTCATCAGGTGTCTGAAACTATCACAGATTTTTAAGGGGATGTGTATGAATTGTTTTCCAAAGTGAGGTCCAAAGATCTAGTAATGCAAGATAGGACTGTAGGCATATCTTAGTACTATACAGAGTACATGAGTGGGGAATCTAATGTAAAGAATCAGGTTGCTGCACTAGACTTCTTTAGTGCTGCTGCTGAGCCTTTGGTTTTTTGTGATTAATTGGATACGGAATTAATGTGGAAGTGTCAGGCAGCACAGTGCTACAGTATTCAATCGATTCTCTCATTCACGGGTAAGACAATTCTATACAGTGGTGCCTCACCTAACGAGCGCACCGTTTAACGACGAATCCGCATAGTGACGCGTTTTTGCGATCGCTAATGCGATCGCATTGCGATGTTTTAGATAGGGAAAGCATCACATTGCGATGATTGGTAAGTGTTTCACTTACCAATCTTCGCATTGTGATGTTTTACAAACAGCTGATTGGCGGTTCCAAAATGGCCGCCCTCAGTGTTTTCGCGCCCTGCCCTCACTTACCGGGCGGCGAAAATGGCAGCCGGATGGAGGATTCCACGCATAGCGGTGAGTTTTTCCCCAATGGGAACGCATTAAACAGAGTTTAATGCATTCCTATGGGTTCCCCCCCCCCGCATAGCAACGAATCCAGATAGCGACAATCCTGGAACGGATTAACATCGCTATGCGGGGCACCACTGTATATGGTTTAATCACAAGAAAGTAGTACAGTCCCTTGTAATGTTAGCTAGAAGTTTTTAATTTTAGGGCCCACCTATACTGTTTTAGAAGGAATTAGAAATGAACAACCTTTCAGTTGCCATAGTGTCTGTGTTCCCATGAGAGAAAGATTATTGGTTTCCTTGCATTTTTTTTGCCTTTTATTATGAAATAAACGTATTCCTGAATTTTCAAAAAATTAAGGGTGGTGGTGAATAAAAAGAAATAAAGAATTAAAGCCTTTCCTCTCTAGAAAATAACAATTGAAAATGACATGTAAGGGAGGCTTACATGGCACTGTAGTTGTTATTGCAACAGAAAATCACCACAAATAAATCTAAAACAACACTTAAGCATGGAATGAGCACAAGAAAACTTCTGCTAAGGTTTTGTTAAGTGTGTGTTCTCCACATGTGATAGAGAAAGTTTGGTAGTCCCTCCCCTTTGAATGCTGTATTCAGTAGGCAAAAGCAATAGGTTGAAAGGGGTAAGGTTATTTGTGCAGGCTCTCCAGGTAAACCCAAACACACTAAAAAATTTGAGGTTCTGGCTCATTCGAAGACCCTCCACAAATATAGCAGCCTCCTCCAAATTATTATTTTTGCTTATTGAAGACAGATCAGGACTGCCACATTCCTCTAATTGACAAACATATTCTGTAGCTGAATGGGGCTGCAGTGGAACAAGAAAGGCATGCATCAGGCAGATTTCTGGCAATCCCAGAGAAAAAAGGCTAATTAATTTTGTTCATATATTTATTAAAATATTTATATCCTGTACAGGTAATATATCTCATACCTAGTACAGTGTAGTGGTTCCACTCTGCCATGGAATCTCACTGGAGTGGGGAGGGAACTGGTAAAAATGCAGTGGTGCCCCGCTTGACGACGAGTTTTTTGCGATCGCAAAACGATGGTTCCAATGGGGTTTTTTTGTTCGACATTGATTAGGAGCCTGCTTTGCGAACCGTTTGTTCGCTAAACAATGATTTTTCCGGTTCTGCAAAATGGCTTTCTTCCCTTCGCAAAATGGCTGCTTTCCGGACCCCTGCTTTGGAAGACAGCGATTTTAAACAGCTGATCGGCGGTTCTCTATGGGCAATCTTCGCTGGACGATGAGGTATTTCCCCATTGGAACGAATTAACCAGTTTTCAATGCATTCCAATGGGGTTTTTCTTTTTCGCTTGACGATGATTTCACTTAACAGCGATTTTTCTGGAATGGATTATCATTGTCAAATGGGGCACCACTGTATATCATTTACCTTGAAATCTCTTTTAGGCCCATTGTTAAGTCAGTTCCGACTAGATAGCATATGACCTATGGGTAGGGAATCGCAGGGTAACAACAAAACAGTTTGAAACAATTATAAAGTGATGTAACAGAACAGAATAATTATTGCTACTTATGTGTTATATTACTGGGTCACTGACTTCTGGGGCTTGCTTGGCAAGAGTAGTAGCAAAAGCGTTTGTCTGGAGGCTGCTTTAGTTTAATTAACTTCACATTTTAAGAAATGTGAAAGCAACCAGTGTAGTTGTATAGGATAACACCATGTTATTACAGATTAAATAATGTATATGTGCTGAAGAAAAGAAGATGAAGGTTAACAACGCCCAGTCTTTCAGCTATCTTTTGAAAACACCCTCTGATCCTTTCTGCAGTTCTCTTGCTCACATATGTGTAGATTTAAGACAATTGTTGATGCTTCATATATTGGTGTCTTGTTATGTTCAGTTGTGCTGAATCAGCTGTACAGTAAGATTGCCCACGCACTCTGCATATATTTATTAACATTGAAAATCTGCTTTATATAATGCTGATCATGTACCGTTCGACACCAGCAATTGCACATAATTTTTTCTATGGAACAATGGAAAACTTTGTGATATATGCAGCATTTTGGAATAAGCAGATTTAGTGTAGTGAATCCATGGCTTACGCTAATGTTAATAGAGAATTAATTTTCTGTAAATAGTTTGTAGCCAGTTTGTAGTTTAATATATTATTCATATACACTCTTACATTGCTGTTTCTCCAATGTTTTAGTGCAGTGCTGATTATTAATGTATAACTAGAATGATTTTAATCTAAATTCTGTATTAAGGTGAAATGTAGACCAGAAAGGGAAAAATGATATGAAAGCTTTCAGGATCACTACACACACACACACCCGCCTGGCACCTTCATCAGGCAATACATTGTAAAAGGTGGAATGTAAGAGACATGGGAAAAGGGGAAACAGTTCTAAAGTTTTGTTCATGGTTGTGGTGGAATGGGAAGAAAAAGGCAGATATTCACATGTGGCTGTTTCATATTAATGCCATTGGATTGCAACAGGAAGTAACAAAAACAAAGAAACGGAAAAAAAAGAAAGATCCTTTGTTATGAAAACAAAGTCTAGCTGTGGGCTCAAGCTTGTCTCTGTTCTGTTTGAAGCTCACAGTTCCTTGACAGGTGGAGCTTTAAATTCAGTTTTGATGCTGTACAGAATTTCACATTCTTAGTTGAACGGTGACTGGTTTAGCATATTTGTATGGTTACTCTCAACTTTATCGCCGCTCAGAGGCCACTAGTAATGGCACGGCTAAAAAATCTTGTAAATAAATAAATAGATAAATAAACCTTGCAGTGTTTGATGCAGCTTAATCTGCAAGGCCGTCTCCTGCTGTGTCTCTATTGAAGCAACCTGGAATTGTATACAATGTTTCTTGCAACTTCAAATTCCATATTTTCTTTCTGAAATGTATATCTTTTCCTTCAACAGCCAGTTGGCATTCCCTGAGGCAGCTTACATAATGCTTTGCTTTTCAGAATGGAGAAAAGTTAAGTATTAAAAGCCCTCGTGGAAAGATGCATTTGGTATCCAAGAACACAAAAGTTTCCCATTCTTCCACTCAGCCATGTTCTTTAGCCCCATGCCAGTCAGTATGAGCAACTGGGAATGCTTGACCTTTCTACCAAAGAGAGTCTGGAGTCCTCCATTTTGTGTGACTGGGTAGATTGCATCTTTTGAGTGGATTTTTTAAACAAGCATTAGCTTATTTTGCATATGCTGTCAACTAAAGTTGAGCACTGATGAGATGGATAAGCTGTTGGGAGCCAAATATTGGATAAAGACATACCAGAAGAAGATACACACCTGATTAGTTACCATCTGGTAGATGGAAGTTTGGGATTGAATATCTGCTCTGTCATTATTTCACTAAACATGTACTACACAGTCAGTAAAAAAAGGGGAGGAGGCATAAAAACAGCAATGAAAAGAGGAGCATATGTGAGACTCATATTTGCATGTTGCCTTTCCCTAGAGAGCAAACTGTTTTCTACTGAATGAGGCATTATTTTCTACAGAGAGGGAGAGGAAGTGGGCACAGATGTGAGCCTGAGATACAGCCCAGTTAGGCTATATAGAAGAATTCCTGGCTAGGCCACATGGCTTGTCAAGTCTATGTTCTGAAATATTTAAACTTCTGTGTCATGTCATTGCATCTTATATTAGTCCATAGTCAGGGATCTTTGAGGTTATGAGGCCATGGTGTTATTGTGCATAACTAATCCTTTATTTATATGGATTTAGGGGTTGAATTGCTACAGCTTAAACAATTAAGCTCATTGAGATCTTAGAAAGTTACTCTGTTGAGCCTATAACTCCTGGAAATCTCCTGGCCAGTATGGCAACTATGGATGATTTACAAAGAACATTAGAAGTTGACTAAATGCCCATTTTTATTTAGCAAATGTGCTGTTTTCTTAGAAGTTTTAAATCTTCATATTAATTATGTATATAGTTATAGAATTCCTAGATACAAGTGATGCTATGATTGACTCTCGCTTGTCCGTATCCTGCTGTCAAGAGATAAAATTTTGCCACTCTTAAGCTTCCTTTAGTTTCTCCTGTATTATAAGAACATGTCAAAAGCCTTCTGAATCTGCCTATCTTCAACAGTGGCCATTTAAATGGTTGTAAGAAGCCCACAAGAAGAGGCTTGTTTGCCATTTCTCCTACTCCTCACAAGCCGATACAGTATTTGTAGAGAACCTGTTTGTGAATTCAAGGGTCCCAGTTAGCTGTTGTAACAAATACCTGTTGACCAAATTCTCTTCCATAAATATTTTTTTTAAAAAAGCTGTCCATTACTAGATTTTATTGCAGGTAACTACATTATCTGATTATGTATTGCATATGTTTCCTTTTTCTCTTCTAAGACTTTTGCCAGTCAACTCCCCCTGGGTGACCTAACTAGAAAGGCTTTGACTACCCAAGAAGACACAATGATGTATCTTTGCTTTTAACATGCAAAGGAACCAGTTTAAAAAGTTCTGATATCAGAAAGGCATGGAACAGTTTTTTTGTCAGGATGGTGGCAAGCAAGAAATGTCTCCTCCAGACTGCTGCTATTTGAACATGATTAATGTGCATATCGACATCATGTTCAATTTCTCCCTGAAAGAAGAAGGAAAACATTCCTTTGCACATCATATATACTTTTACATAATCCTTATTGTTGTGCACAGTAAGACACATTTAACATATCTAGTTTTCCTTTAAAACAGGAGAAAAGTCTGTATCTGCATATCGTATATTCCTTTATTTACTACCTATGGTGTTTCCCTGTAGTCATGATCTTGTTGAACATGGCTGTGCCATAGATCAGTTTTAGACAATCTGATACAAAGGTGTCTTCTTCATTTGGCAGGTGATACAGATGACTGGCTTAGCACAGTGAACACTTAACCTTTTTTAGGGTGCCACTTGATAAATTACATCTTTATCAACCCAGAGTTGGCCCACCTAAGAACAGAAGAACTAACAGTTTATGAGAAGTCAAAATATTGTGTATTTGCTTTGTAATGGAAAGGCACAGGAAAAAGAATGAACAGAATCGTTCTGTATTTGGGCTAGTGCTATTTAATCTTTCACCAGGCTCTTGTGAATGACAGTAAATCTGAACAAGGGAGAATTGCATTCAGAACCCAGCATCCTTATTTTCTGTGCCAAGGTTTGACAGTATTTATTGTAATTCTCTGACAGTAAAATGAGATTTGTGATAGACCTTTCAGGAGGTGTAACAACAAATGAAATAAAGATTTTTGAAATGTTTGCATCTAAAATGCTAACAAAAATTATTAATAGGGTTTTGAGTCACCTTTCTGTTAAGCTGCAGTAGTGGATGTGAACTTTTCTGTGTCTGATCCACTGTGCCACATGCAAATGAGCATACGGTAAAAGCCTGAATTTGTTCACTCACACCTTTTTAGTGAAAGCCTATCTTACAAGCAAAGTACAGGATCAGGCTAGGATTAGTGATCTTCACTGTAGATGTAAATGAACTGTACAGACAGAAGAGCATATAAGACGGATCAAAGGCACTATATGCCCATTCATGGACCTTTGAAAACTACTTGCTTGCTACCTACCTCCGAAATACCTTTTCTTTGAATTTTTTTTAAAGGCTGATTTTACAGAAAAATGCTCTTCATGCTCTATAGTAGTCATTTTTTAAAGAAGTAAGTTACAATTTGATGAGGTGGCTGAGGGGCTCTGGAGTGCCAGATCTCTCAAAACATTTTTTCTGTATGAATTCATCCCATAACTTAAAAAAACTTGCTGCTCACAACCACAGAGGGTACACCAGCTTTGTAAAAATGAATATTTTTTTTAAATGGTGAAGGAGCCCCATGATCCACATGCACCCCCCTCCGGGAGGGGGGGGGAAACTGAATTTAGCCCACAGGCTACACTTTTGCCTACCCAAAAACTATAAGAAATAAGGACAGGATAGAAATTGCAAACAAAAGGGTGGTTTATGGCATGGACAGAAAAAGTGTCTTTCTGGTACAAGGAAGCTGGTATTCCAGTTTCCAAGGTTTTTTCTATTTCCACAAGCAAGCAATAGTATGTTTAAATCACTATTTCTTTCTTTCTTTCTTTCTTTCTTTCTTTCTTTCTTTCTTTCTTTCTTTCTTTCTTTCTTTCTTTCTTTCTTTCTTTCTTTCTTTCTTTATTTATTTATTTATTTATTTATTTATTTATTTATTTATTTTTGTGATTTTTAAATTGGTACATTGAGTTTTCAGAGAACTGGACTGGTCCAAATTACGTCTTATTTGGAAATATTACAGATTTACTTTTAATTGTATGCTTATTTTCACCTTTGATAGCATTTAAATTGTATAAACTAGGACACACACACAAAATCAGACCGTATTTTCTCTTTGTCTCACTGTTTCTGTAGGAATCATTTGACCCTACTATGCAGCTGCACCTTGTGCATCAGGCTCCATGCACCATTCCTCCCTACCTTTCAAAAAATGAATCAACACTTGGAGACCTGTTGCTGGGCTTCTTGAAATATTATGCTACAGAATTTGAGTGAGTGATCAGCACTTCATTTTAAGTGAACTTTGAGTGTCTCCTGTGCTCTGGCTGTTCTGCATCTGCACTGACTGCAGCTTTGAGAGGAATTCAGGACCTTGCATTTCCATTTAAGGGGAAATGCTTTCTTTCTTTAGTTTAAAAGCTATGGCTTGAAACTGATATGCACTACAAGAGGTTAGAGCTGTTTGGCTGTATGTATTCCAATTCAGAGCTTATTTGAAATGCAACAAAAGTATGTTTTGTTACAACAGTGGTGCCCAACCTTGGGTGACCCAGGTGTTGGATTGTAACTCCAAAGAAACCCTGGCCAGCACATTTAGTGGCTTCTGGGAGTTGCAGTCCAAGAACATGTTGGTCTCCCAAGGTTGCTACCACTGTACTAAAGGAAGAAGCTATCTGCTGCATTTGGACTTATGGGCCTTAAGGATCTGTACAGGGCAACGTATTAGATCTTTCTATTTAAATATTAAACGAATATCTAATTCATTGGATGTCGTACCATGGTTATAAAATTACTTCTCTGTCTTGGATAGCCCAAGGAATCTCACCTGCTCCCCACTCTTGGCTAGGGCTTCTATTTTGGTCTCAACTCTCACAGCTGCTCCCAATGGAAGACTCCTGAGCAACATCTCTAGCAACTGCTCTCTCGTGCTGTTATACTTTGCACCCTCCTTGTATTTATCACCAGTATTCCTATGTCAAGAGAATTTTGTGGAAGTAATTGTACAGCAGTGTTGGAAAGACACTGTTGAAATTCAGCTCATAAGTATGAATTGAATTTTGCTTCTCATTGCATGAAACTAAATGTGCCTGAATGTTACTTGCCCTGATGTATATGTGATTATGAATATCGTAAACAAAAATTATTTCTGTTTTATCACAGACTCTATTTAGACAAAGTAAAACCTAGAAATATATCTTGGAAAAGGGCTGGGGGGAAAGACAGATTTCCAAAGTTTTATGTCTACAGTCCTTCAGATATGCAGAGCCTCTTGCTTACTCTGATTTTTCGAGGAAAGAATGTTTATCTGGCTGGCAGTAACGAAGTAAAAGTTCCAAATAGCTTCCTTACAGTCATCAAATCATATTATGAAATTAAAGATTGAATGATGTTGCTCTTCTTTAGAATTATTCCTATAATGAAATTGTCACTTAAATGCAAAGTTCATAAAGTAATTAAATTTGTCCTAAACATGTATAAGAAATTTAGAAGTATATTTAGTAGTAATGTTTTCCTAGGCATGTACTACTGCATTTTCACACTGTGCTAACTTTACCTTGAATTGTGCCTAGAGGAAATGGTTGCAAATATCCAACTGAGGTATTCATAAAACTCTACTTTTAACTGTTATTTTTGAGTTCCATAATATTGTTAAGATGCCATATAAATCCAAACCTATTTATTACTTATTTCTTTATTTAAAATATGTTTACCTTGCCTTTCAACTTAAAAAGGACCCAAGGCAAATTACATAATTGAAAACAATATTTAAAGCTAAAACAAGTATGTAAATACTAAAAGGAACAAACAAGTACTATTCTGAGAAATGGTAAGCACAAGTAGTACTAAAAACCCAGTCAAAGCAGTGAGGCGCAACCATCCATTTAAAACGCCACTCAAGAAGCCAGTCACTAAGTGACAGTTTGCCTGAAGAGAAAGATCTTTGCCTGCTTGTGGAAGGACAGCAAAGATGAGGCCAGAATGGCCTCCTGTGGGAGGAGTTCCAAAGTGTGGGAGGAGCAACAGCGGAGGCTTTTTCCTGTGCCCCCTTCAAATGCACTTGTGAATGTGGTGGGACCAAAGGCTTCTCCTGATTATCTTAGCATCCAGGCCAGCTCGTAATGGGAGATATGGTCTTTGAGATGGCTTGGACCCAGGCCATTTAGAGCTTTGTAGGTTAAAACCAGCAGTTTGAATTGTGCCCAAAAACAGATTGTTTAGCCAGTGGAGCTACTGTAACGGGGTTATGTGATCCCTGTAACCAGCCCCAGTCAGCAATTTGGCTGCTGTGTTTTGAACCCATTGAAGTTTCCTGACACTTTCCATCAACCGCCTCATATAGAGTGTGTTACAGTAATCCAGTCAGGATGTAACTAAGGCATGTGTCACCGTGGCTAGATCAGATCTCTCAAGAAACTGTCATAGCTGACACACTAGTTTTAATTGTGCAAATGCATTCCTGGCCTGCTGTTGGTTTGTATTTGATTAGATAACTGTGGTGGGGATGCAAAGATGCATGTTAGCCCCTCTAGTGCCCTCGCCCCGCAAGATGTCAATCAGACTTCTGTGTTGTTTGGTGGAAACATCTGAAGAGGAACTTATAAATAGATTTGATTGAACACACTTGCAGTGCATTTGTGATCAGGACCATTAGCAAGTCAGGGCTCCCATTTATGGAAACATGTTGTTCTGAAGCACCTCTTCAGAATTTCAGATGCAGAAAGTGCATCATGGGGATGATGGGGTTACTTAGGTGTGCAGCCCCATACCACCCACAATTACTTTGGGCTACAATACACAGACAGGGTTATTGTTTCCCTTATATTTTGACCAGCAGAAGAGAATTACAGTACTTTGTTTTGGGGACAACAATGCTGAGGATTTAGGAAGGGAAAGATTTAGGTAGGAAGTGTCCATAATAATATCAGATAGAATAGTCTCTCTTGTCCTTTTCTTAGGTGGCTAAATCTCTGCTTAATTAAGAAATTATGAATGATGCTTCTTCCTTTAGTTCTCTCATTGGCAACAAACACTTCATAGTGAAAGAAGATTATTAATATTTTGGCTTTCTGGCTATGCTGAAGTTGCAGTTCCTTTTTAGTGATGTCAGAAGCCAGATGGATGCTATAAAAAAAAGATATTCACAGTGTAGCAGAATGACATTGCTGCCTGTTGTGATCTGCTTAATTCTCTTACATAACTCTTCCCTTTAGCGTCTTTTTCTTAAATTTATTGCCTAGTTGGGATTCAAGCCAAATGATGCTGTAACACCTCTCTTTCCTTTGACCTACATTTTCTGTTGACATTTTGTTAATGGGATTCAGCCAAAAATGGGGTATCAGGCGGTCAGCTTTAGCCCACTCAGAATTTCTGATATCCAGTGCAATTTCTTCCCCATAATCCTAACAACTTTGGCCCAGTATTGCCTTTTCTTGAATTTTCTCATTTTTATGGTCCATTCCAGCCCCATTGGCATTTCTAGGAGATTTACCCAGGAGCTATCTGAGTTGTATTCCACTCTTGCCAGATCCATCAAAGTACTGTGTTTACAGACTAAAAATGATCCCATTTATTTATATGTGCGCTTATACAAGTATTACCAAACAGTTCTAAAAATTGTTTTCCACTTACCAGCTGGAGCAGTCAGATGATTTCAGTTCGTGAAGCCAAAGCCATTCCAAGACCCGATGGCATTGAATGGAGAAACAAATTCATTTGCGTAGAAGGTAAATTCTGTACCTTTGTAGTAACTACAGTGTTTGGGAGATGACTTCATTGTCCTTGCCTTGAAAGACGTTTTAGAGCTGCTGTCTTCTGCATTCTCCTCCCACTATGCAAATAATGATTACTGCTGCCATTTTTCAGAGAGAATAAAAGGAGATAATGATAGACTTAACTATGGAGTCATTTCCCAATCCACATTATATACTCCTAAGAAAAAAAATTTATATAACTGACAAGATGAATAGTTCACATTTTAAGAACAAATGTTATTTAAACCTAATAGAGACAACTGTAGTCCTCCATATGATACAGTCATGTATCTGTTTATGTGAGATAGTCATATTTTATTACTTTCATCAAATTCTGTTTGATGACTGCAAGTTTAGTTCAAAATGAGTATCACACATGGACAAGTCTGGGAAACACTAGGTAGTGGTTCACAGGCTTGGGGGGGCGTACTTAGACTGCTGCTCTTAGAAACCTTAGCTAGCATGCCAGTGGTCATGGCTTCTGGGAGTTGTAGTCCAAGATCATCTGGGGTTGATGTTTAAGAATCTTTATTCTAGAATATGATTTACTCAGGTTGCATGAGGCAGTGGAGGAGTTCTTCTGACCCTTTTATTCCTAGTGTGAGCCAAAAGGTACAAGAATAAAGTATCTTGGATGGTGATGCCCTTTTAAATGTAAGACCAACATCCCAAAGACATTGATTTGACTTGTTTCCTCTTACAGTGGACTTATCATAGGATTGCTTCTTAAAATGGTAAGAACTGGATTTCAGCTACTGGTGTGTCTTCAGGATGTTGGCTTTATATTTACTTTTTTTTTCAAGAGAAAGTCTCGGCATGACTTATATTTTCCCTGCAGTTTATTAGCGGTTAGACACATTCCCCTTTTCATCTATGTATTGTATAAAGCTTATGCCACAACCATAAACCTATGTCACGTGATCTAAGCATATTCTATAGACTTCAAGAAATGTGCAAACTACATCACTTATAATTCCCTTTTTATCTTTTCAGAACCTTTTGATCGAACAAACACTGCTAGAGCAGTACATGAAAAGCAGAAGTTTGACATTATTCTGGATGAATTTCGAAAGGTAAAAGTGTTCAGTAATCCTAGAAAGTGCTATAGAAATATAGAAAGTGCTGTAGAAACAACAACACCATGCTGTACTCCAAAACAGTGCTTGTATGCAGTATACAAGCACTGTTTTGGAGTACAGCATGGTGTTGTTCTTCTAGTATGTAATATCTAGCACATATTTCTGCTTCATTGATTTGATCTGATTCATTGATTCTTCTGCTTCAAGAACTTGGAACTTCAGTTTTGTGTTTCTCAAACAGCAGCTCCCCAAATCACAAGGGAAGTGATTTTCAAACTAGAGGACACCTTAAAAGCAAGCAAGTGCAGCTTGTTTTACAGCAGGAGTAGGCAAGTTGTGGCCTTATATTTGTTATTCCATTTTGGCCCATCTAGCAATGAGGAGTTGTGGGGTAATCTGGCAACTTCTGAAGGGCAGCGTGTTGCCATCCCCTGTTTATAGCAAATGTATCTGTTTGAAAAAGAAGAGCAAGAAAGCTGTGCTGGGAATGACCGAACGTTTAGGTATATGGAGGATCCTGGTCTCATGATTTTCTTCGGATTCAAATTGTTTTAGTTGTATCATTACCCGAGTAATCACAGTATCATATCTATAAAGTATATGCTGGTACTTTATCTTTTGAAAAATATTTAGGAAGTGTTTTTTATAGTTTGAGACAGAATTTTGTGAAGATGTACCATGTTGTAGACATTCCTTCTAATGGCCAGAATCCTGCAACAGGAGACTCTTTTTTGGGGGAGTAGTTTGTGTCCTGCTGTCTAAAGTGACTTTGCATACCATCCAAAAACATACAACAACATATGTGGTGGGCGGTGTACAGGTGTAATGACATAGTTGGGCTGAGGTCACTGCATTTTATGCTGCTTTAGTTTTCGTTTGGTTACAAGGCCTGCTATTCATTTTGCAATAATGGCTTAAGTTCCAAGGAGTCCTTATGTATTTATGACTTATTTTGTTCTATCCTGTAGTCATGGCAGAGACTGAGAGACAGGAGGGACTTGAACTGTATACTACCTTTGCGGGCAACGGTACAGAAAAGATGACTGGCTTCTATTTCCTCAAGCAGATCATTCTGAAATGCTATACAAAAGACATTTTCCAAACCACAGGATGCAATTTTTTCTTCCTTCCCCAATTGCACTTTTTAAAAGAGACTTTTTCTTTAAATTTTTGTTAAGGAAACTTTTGTAAAACTTAAAAAAAGCATAACTAATTAAACTGAAAATCATTAGAACCATTTGAAGACTGGATTTCTGAAACAGATTGGATCAGTGACCAATAAAGAAACTGCTGTAATACAAATACAGTAAATCTGTTGGAGTTTGATTTTATTGTTAATGTGTGTATTCTTGTGGTTGGCTCAGCTACATCAAATATTAAAAAGTGTCAAACAAAGAATTTTGTAATGTACACCAGGCCGTGACATCAAAGATCACCATATGTCACCCACACCCTTAAAAATAAATAGTCTGTGCTTTGTAACTTTGCTAAATGCAAAATACACTTTGGCTGTGTTTGGCTGTTTCCATCCTTTTATAGACATATTACAAAACAAAACAAAAAAGCGATGTTTAGACAAAATAATAAGTTTATTCTAAATAAGGCTGTAGAACTAAGTTTCAGTGAGCTGGTAAGCATGTGTCTGAATTTTAGCATTTGAGATTGCTTGGGGGCAAAGTTTGAAAAAGTTGCCCAATTGTACTACAGCTCCCAGAATGCCCCCAGCAAGTCATGCTGACTAGGAATTTCTGGGAGTTACAGTCCAGAGAAGGAACCTTCTGGAGCTCTGCATGATTGAACAGTGATTCAGACTATTTCTATATGGAGAAGTAGACATTAGGAAAAAGTTATATTAGAATACTTTGTGTGTGGAATGTTATCCCATGAAGGCATACTGTGTAAGGCTGTGCTTTCTGTCAGAAGCATCGCAACTCAGATAGGAATTTACAGCCTCACTGAGCGCATCTGAATCCCAGGAGCTGAAATGTGAAAGCAGCAGAGCAACTAGAAGGCAGTGGAACCATTCATGATGGGTGTGTGTAACTGGTGGCTTGCTGAGGTGAATGAAGCTTACTAGCCATGTATTCTGGGCCCACCACTTGTTTATTCTGCCTGCCTGGGGATGCAGAAAGCAAATGCAAACCTAGGATGTTGTGAGGCATTTTGCATGTCAGGAGAAAGCATGGCCATTGAGGTTGGGTTCAGCTTGATGCACAGAAACTGCAGCCTCCCCCCCCCCCAGCAGAAAACTCGGATAAATGAGTAATAGTCATTGACTGGCAGCTCTGAGCATTATAGTGAAGCAGGGGGAGAGAAAGCACAAGCAAAAGTTCTGCATCCTCTTAACTGCACTTTGTATAATATAGGAAAATAAGTGGGCAGAATTGATACTATTGCTTGTGTCCTTCCCTTCCCATATTCCAGAATAAGTGTTAGGAAATGTCATTCCCTTGCACCTTCACGTAGCCCCCTCTGCTTTGCTTTGTTGTATGATGTGGAGCCACCCGGGGTAAGATTCCCTTCCTGTAGTTTCCTTCCTTTGCCAGTAAATCATTGTAGTGACTGCTAAAAATAGCTGCTACAACAAGACAAGTTTTAAAATTTTTGTTTCTATGTCGTGTAAATATTAAGTTGGTCAGCTGCTATATTAATTGGAACTTTAAATATCTCTTAAATTATGTTTTTTTCCAGGGACTGTGGGACTTTTTAATAGATCTACTGTAGCACAATTTGTGCCTCCTATATTTATTTCAGACCAGTTCATATGTTAACGAATGACACGTTTCATTATGTCAGTTTTTCTTTTATTATCTCTTTAATTTGAATGTTTTTATTGTGTTAAGTGGAATAAAGTTTCTATATTGAAAATGAAAGTACCTTTTCTGTTGTTTGTTCCCTTCGGCTCTTTGACTTATTTTGATGCTTTCCCAGTAGTATTAAAAAAAGGCCTTTTATAGTCAAGCATTTAGAAGGAATCTGGACTTCACACTTTTTAGTCTCAATCATGAGGTTTCTTTAATATTTACATTAATCATAATCATAATTGTGTTCAGAGATTCAATCTACATATTGACATACATACATGCAAAGGTTAGGCATATCTTCCTAAATGAATAGTCATATACATCACATTGCATTGCTAGTAGATGGTAAATGTCGTTGATATGGGATTCTCCACATCAGCAGAGGCAGTAGTTAGGAAAGTGGCCCGGTGGGTTTGTATATCCTCTTAACACAAAATGGGTTCCAGATACAGAAGAGTGATTTTTTTAGCAGTAATCATGCCATATCATTAACTTGAAATTAAATCTTTGGATTGCAACAGGTATTTTAAATTAGATATACTATATAAATTGTGTGGCAGCAGAGTTTACTTAATACTGGGCAAAATCCTGTTCATGCCAGTGTAGCATGACGTTAACCTGGTGTAGATGTACAAGGCGTTATGCCAAGCAACAAAGAATTGGACAGTCACACACCCCCCCAGTACAGCTGATCACACAAGCGCAACAGCAGAGGCGCCTTGGAAATACACCAACTGGGCACTAGCACTGTTGCCGAGGGTAGAATCTAGAGTTGTGTGTGCATATAATTGGATTTGGGCCACTGAAAGGTTTTGTACATCCTGTCTCAGACTGACTAATTAGTTGTAGCATTTGATACCTTCTGGCTCTTCTAATAAACCCATGGAAAAAAATAGGTTGTTGGCCACAGGGATTACATAACCCCCTGTTCCAGCAGCTCCCCTGGCTGCCAATCTGTTTCCAGGCATAATCCAGAGTGCTGGTTCTAACCTATAAAGCCCTGAACAATTCAGCTCCAATCTATCTCAAGGGCTGCATCTTTCTTTATGAGCCTACCCTGGTGCTAAATCAGGAGACCCCTTTCTCTTGATCTCACCAGCCTCACAGGCGCATTTGGTGGGGACATGGGAGAGGGCCTTCTCTGTTGCTGCTTCCAGACTTTGGAACTCCCTCCCACAGGAGGCCAGGCTGGCTCCATCTTTGCTGTCCTTCCACAAGCAAGTAAAGACCTTTCTCTTCATAGAAGCTTTCCCTTAGTGACTGGATGCCTGAAAACGCTTGTTTAATGGATTGCTGTGCCTTACTGCTTTGAATGTACTGTTGGTGTTCCTTTTGTATACCATTTCTTAGTGTGTTGTATTTGATTCTTTTTAGTATTTTGTATGCTTACAGTTGTTAGCTTTAAATATTATATTTTAATTATTTAGGCCACCTTGGGTCCTTTTTTTAAGGAGAAAGGCAGAGTGGAAATGTTTAAAATAAAACAAATTTATTTTAACATTCACATGGGCTGCTGCATCCACTTTGTTGAACCAAGGGCCCACAACATTCACAGCTGTGGAGTCATAACCGTGGAGAATGGATGTTTCTTTCTAGAAATAGGAGACAGTGAACATGTTGGGCTCAATCCAGCATTTGTCCTACTTGAGAGCAGACTCATGAAAATACTGGGATTTAGTAAAAACTAACTTACTGTAAGTCTCATTAATGTCAGTGGGTGTATACTAGGTTAGGAATGTTGATTGTGATCTTGTTCCTCTATATGCATTAGATATGGAATATTCATTATTCATATCCATGGGGATACAAACACAAATATTAGCACCACAGGTTCCTGGGAAAACGACACACACCTGAACCAGCAGGTCCACTTACTGCTCATTGCACATGGCCAGTGTTGTTCTTGTCACACCAATCTAGAAAGCAGACCAGCTGGCACTTCCCTACCTCCCCGCACAGCTGACCACTCCGACAAGTAGGTGGGATGATGGATCTCTCTGCTCAGCTGATGAGAGGTTGGCTGTGCTGCTTCCTGGATTGCCATGATGAGAACGACGTCAGCTGCATGTAGTAAGTGGACCTGCTAGTTTGGGGTTGCTGCCTTGTATTGCTATTTAAAGTACATGTGCAGTTTATTTTAAGCAATAATATACACAGGGACTCTACAATTTGTGTCTTTCCTTAGATATCTAGACTACTAGCAATCCCCTAAGGCAAGGGTACCCAACCCCTGGTCCGCAGCCCGATGACGGTCCGTGGGCTTCCCGGAATTGGGCCGGGGAGACGGATCTCTGCCTTCCCACCTCCATGCACGGTAGGCGTGTTGCGCTCACGCAGGGGTGTGTCACGCTCACGCAGGGGTGTGTTGCGCTTGTGTGCATTTGTGCAAGCATGACACCCCCAATGAGCGCAGGGATGCCCCCACCCCCATGCATGGAGCCCCCCCCAACGTCCGCGGTACCAAAAAGTTTGGGCACCACTGCTGTAAGGTACAATATAGATAATATGGCTGGGTTTTCTAGATATAGAAGAAACGAGTGAGTTACCATTACCATGAGGAGTCAACAAATTCATTTGTATGAAGTTCTAAGTGGGCCCGCTGTCATCAATGTTTTCCATGCTCAGTAAGAGTAACTGGTTTGCGTATTTTGCTCTCAAGAATGCCATGTCTCCATTTGTCCTTCCCATCAGCAAAACCTATACAGTATTGGGTCATTTATTCTAGTTCATGGTGCTGCCCTTCATTCTGCCAATTCTGCTATATTCCCCAAGTACCTGGCACCAGTGATCACCTTCCTGAGCACCAATGCGATCAATATTTTCCTTTCCATCAACAACAGACTAGTTGTGGACTCAAGTCCCTGGTTGATCTCCAACATCAACTGTGACCTTGATACTTTATCTTGAGCTGCAGATCAGTGATGAGAAGTATCACCTTATACTTGTGTTAACCAGTACTTAGGCATTTATTTGGTCTTCACAGTGGTGTGCCTTTTCTCCTGCTAGACCAACCACAAACTCTAGCTGCTTTGGCATTTTGTCTAACTTCCCAACTGGTATCTTCTGTCAGTATAGTGCCTCCTCAGTATAATGGCATTGACCATTCCCCCATGTACACCTTCAATCCCTGCAATGTTGGTTTCTGCACAATTTTGACTGGGAGTAGGAGCATAGTACCCACTTTCCTAGTTTCACCAAATAGGGTTTGAGCTTGTCTGCTGAATGATATTGTCCAACTGGGCACTCTGTTTCTACAACCTCAGTCAAAATGCAGTGGAGATCAGTAATTATGTATACTCTTTCAGGGAGATCTCTGCCCAGGTGATCTTGACCTCTCCTGCCTAGGACAAGCTGTCTGGTATTTGATAGTATCCAAAGGGGTCAGATGTAGCAAATGGTAGCCTGTGACAGAATGTAGCGCAAAATCTGATGAATCATATGACACAGCCTTTCTAGAAATCACAATATTTTGAATTGTGCTTAGAAAGCAAAAAGAAACCAAGCTTTTGGATGGCTGGTGTAATACAATCCAAAAAAATGCTGCTGCTGCTGTCATGTGGCGAGTCCATGTTCTGCAGCTGCTGCTTTTCTTCGTGAGACCCAAACAAATGCCAGGAGTAGCTTGGTAAGGAGAAAGGAAAGATTTGTCAATGAAGGTTATCAAAATACCAACAATATCAATGCCGTTAGCTGAGCCCTCCAATGCAAATAACCTGAGATAACCATACCCTTAGTTCATGACGGTGTGGGCCTCTCAGGGTGCCATTAATTTTTCTCAAGAGTAAAGAGCTAGGCAATAATTCGTTCCAGCTTTACCTGTTCTGTGTATCTCACTCAATACAGTAAATACAGACTGTAAAACATGGGGAGTGTTAAAGGAGAGACAGTGAGCAAGTATGGATATTGATCGCTTCCATTCAGTGTGCAGGTTTATGGCTGAATAAAAGAGAGATGCAGGGTTAGGATAACAGACAGAAAAAAGGAGACAGAATGCCAGACAGTCAAAGAGAAGGCCATCATAAGACATTTTATTACCTGAGGCAAAGATGGTACTCCCTCCTACAGATGACAAGAGTCTGCACAGCCGGTGGTTAGAATTTCTTCAGTTCTTGGGATAGGCGAGTGTTCTCGGACACATCTGAGTCAGAAGGCTAGTTTGGACAGGGGAAGGATGGCTTTTGTGAAATATATGGTTCTGGCTTCCAAAAAAGGTGTCACTGCTGCCGGCAGGTATCAGCCAGCTGATCTGATTTCTTCGCTCTATCTAATGGTGGGGCTGGCCTTGGTGAGTGAGTATGTAAGAGGGAGGAAGAGAAAGAAAACATGTGTTGAAAAGCCTCTTACATAATGCAAGAAAGGCTCAATTCACACAAGCCCTTTTGAATTGGCTGAGAGCTGCTTTTAAGCCAAACACGAATGCACCTGTGCTTCTGGGGCCACCAACTGTTGCATGTGCCTTGTGGCTGATGACCAGAGGTGCTGCAACAAAGCCAGTTCAGTTCCAGTTCTGCCACTTGTTTATCAAAGTAGTGGACCTAGAAATAAACAAGGTGGTGTTAGGACCCAGCAGCATGTCCCAGGTGGCAGCAGCAGTTTGGTGTTTCAACTTTCCCTAGTTCTATTTAAAGACTTTCCTGAGTCAGGAGAGCTGAGCTGCAGTGGGTAACAACAGTTTGCTTCGGGCAACTCTGGAGACTCTTGAGGAGAGGGGAAAAAACACAGAAAGAGGACAAAATGGAGACTGACTGCAACTCCGTGTATGATGGGTCACCCGATGTCTCTGTGGAGGAGGAGGAGGAAGAAGAAGAAGTTGAAGCCCAAGGACACCGGCTCACTAGCAGGTATGATTTCTTCTCCAAAGAAACAAGCACACAGGATACCAGCTGCCAGGAAGTTCAGGAAAACTAGGATGGAGAGAGAAACCCAGCTTTGTGCAAATCCAGTATATGGCATCAAAGGAAAGGGAAGTTTTAAGAATGAGGGGGAGTTTTCTGATGAATCTCAATGCAGCTGGTTGTGATTCTGAAATGCCTGGTCTGTGCGTGGAAGGCATTTTCTATTTAAAGCTCCTACGTTGTGCCAGTTGGATTAGCATCTCCTCCTGCTCCTCCTTTCCTGGCTGGGTTGCCATCATTAAATATCTGTCTCAGTTATGCTAGGATCGTGGGTTTTGGGAAGGGAGTGTAAAAGGGCTGAATTCTAAAAGCAGAGTTCTGATTTGTTCTGTTTAAAATAGTGTCATACTCTGTTCAGGGAGAGGTTGGGGAGAACTTCAGATTCTAGAGTTAAGCTGGAGTTGGTTTGTAAGGAAAAGGAAAAGAGGAGGGTCGGAGGCCTACGTTTGGCTCAGAGCCTAGAGGCCATTAACTTTCACATGTGTCCTGTATGATTTGTCCAGCTCAAAAGAGCAGTGCTCTTTCATCTGGAGCAATTACCTTTTTTTGCTTTCTATACCAGCTGTGTCAAATTAGAAGACGTTTTCTATGTCAGTCAAACTACATGTGCAAAGGTGAAGGTGGCAGAAGTATTGGAGAGAATTCTAACAGGATAGGTCTCAACCATAACCCTATATTCTGATGAT
The DNA here is from genome assembly GCF_051106095.1 of Pogona vitticeps. Taxonomy (NCBI): domain Eukaryota; kingdom Metazoa; phylum Chordata; class Lepidosauria; order Squamata; family Agamidae; genus Pogona; species Pogona vitticeps. Next base: position 279,476,217 of record NC_135784.1, read on the forward strand.
TTATCTTAATAAGGGACAAGGGAGAGCATGTAACATCGTTTTAATTTTCAATATGAGCTAACTTGCTGGAAGGGAAACTAGCTGTATGTAATCACCTGGGAAAGTACATCCAGGTCATGTAGTCCAGTCTCCCTACTTACTGCACGAACTGATGTCTTTCTAGCCTCTCCTTAGATCTTCCTGCTTTGGCTCATGCACCTGCTATAGGGTGGATAATGTACCTGTCACCTTATCTGCCAACATGTTGCACTGAAAATGTGGTAGCCTAGATCAGTTTTAATGAAGGGATAATAAACTGTCCCAGTGTCCTTCCATAGGATAAAGCCAGAGTTTGAGAGGAAAATGGCTGTCCTACACATTTGAGCTAATTTCCTCCACTCCTCCAGTTCCTGCAATGAAGAGGGAGGTTACCTTGCAAAGAAGTGGAGGAAATGAGCTCAGAAATGTGCTAGGATAACCATTTCTCACCCAACCTCTGGCCTTATCCTATGGGAAGACAGTTTTTTTGTCTGTCCATTAAAACTGGTCCAAGCTAGCACAGCAAAAGAGAGCACCAGTAACAAGCATCATTAAATCAGGGCAAAAGAGTGTTCTTAGGAAGTAACAAGGGAACTGAGACAAGATCAAATTTCCCCCAGAAAATAAGATCTGTTGGCAAAACATCATGAAGCAACAGCACTATAAGCATCTTGCCAGGAAGAGACCGTGAATGGAAGGGAAAGAGGTGTTGCGGGATGAGAGGAGTGACTACTACACAACAGCCCATTTGGTGTGGGGGTGGAGGGTAAGGAGGAGATGAAGGCATTGCAGAGGATTTGGAGAAAGCAGAGAGACACAAGAGGAGAATGCTGACTCAAGGATGCACAGTGGGAGACCAAGCTGTAATCACACCAACAGAAGGGAGAAAGAAGGGACTACTCAGAGGAAGGGGGAAAGTGGCTGCTAAGACAGGCCGGATGTTTGGACTTCCTAGACTAGTTATTATAGGTCTGGAGGACAAAATCAGTATACTTTTGAGAGAAGCAGAAAGTCTTGCTAGGCTAGCAATGGGGCTCAAACCACTTACTCAAGCTTTGATGTTATGGGAGGGTGGCTTTTCTTCATATAGCAACACTTGTACAAGCAGCAGGTCCCACCTCATTATGCTCGCAGGAACCTCCTACTCAGTATAGTTAAATAGGATGCTAGCTCATTTAACCGTCATCCAAATGGATTAAAAAAACAACAACGTGCATCCAGCGAGTAGAAGGATATTTTCTAACCCAATGATGTTCCAAGTGTTGAACAGCATCCAAAATCAACTCTGAGGGAGACCTCTATTGAACCAGTAAAATATTTTAAAAACTTGCCAAGTAAATGTAGGATTGGAGAGATGTCTCCTGCAGCATACACAGCAACCTATCTCTTGGCCCATTAAAAACTAATGAATGTGTTACGATTTTAATTTTCATGGACTGCAGCCCATCAGAGGCTACCTTCAGGATGGCTTCTTTTCCTTCAAAATGTTTTTATTTCTATGTTTAGAGTTTTGGAGCCTCCTTTTCTCAGGCTAGGTGAGTGCCTACCTCAGGTGAACAAAAACATTTGCCCAACGAGTTTTATGATTTATTTATTTTAATTTTTTTTTATCCCACCTTTTTCCTTAAAAAGACCCAAGGTAGTTTACAACAATTAAAAGACAATATTTAAAAGTTAAAACCAGTAAGTACTGTATACAAATACTGAAAAAGGAATTAAGCAAATATTTATATTAAAAACGATAAATAAAATCAATACTAAAAACACATGTAAAAAAAAGAGCACAACAATTAAAAAAAACCTCTCTCAGGGCCACCACCAGTTCCGAAGGAAAGGTTTGCCTTAAAAGAATGGTCTTTGCCTGCTTGCGGAAGGACAGCAAAGATAGGGCCAGTGTAGCTTTGTCTGCGAGCAGGAGCCCTCCTCAGTTATGACTGGGTGTGGTCGGCCATTGTTTTCTCCCAAGAATGGAATCCCGCTTCATTCAGGTAACAACAGAGGAGGTGTCTTTGCCTTTCTGTGGTCATTAAAGGCAACTTTTCTTTCCTGATGAGGATCTTTATCATTGGGCCTTGTCCCTTTACCAGCACCGGCAGTGCAATGATTCCAAGATGCAGACTTATCTGAGGCTGAGATCTCTTGAAGTTGAGTAGAATATTTACTGTGGGGAAAAGTTTGCAAGCATGTGCAGTGCAGAGAATACAACATCATGTGACCTTGTCTTTGCAAGACAAGAGACTTCCCAGCATGGTCCATGCTGACAGGAGATGATAGGAATTGTAATCCAACCTAGGTGGAAGGAACCAGACTGGGGGAGGCACCACTCTAAGGTCTTCACTGATTAAACTTTATTCAACTGGGGTGTGTGTGTGTGTGTGTGTGTGTGTGTGTGTGTGTGTGTGTGTGTGTGTGTGTGTGTGTACACACGTACTTTCAGACCGTGTTTGTCAAACTGTGTTTGCATTAATATATGATGGATGTACAGCTTTGCATTTCTTACACACATTTTAATTAGCCAAATGGGCTCCCTGTGTGTGCCTGTGTTTGTGTAGCTTATGAAGACCAGTGGGAATGTGATTAATGGAAATTACTAATGTGAGTTGATGAATGGGTGGGATGTCTCTGGGAACTCGCCCAAGTTATTCTCAAGCTCCTTCCTTGTAGGTTATAGCTTTTTTTACAACATCCAGCCAGACATTCATCTTCAGGATGAGCTCAAATTGGATTACAGATGTGAGAGTAGCAGGGCCAACCCAACCATTAGACAGAGTGAGGCAGTCAGCTCAAATAGCAGGCATTGAACGTGCCATAAAAAGGAGAGGTTGTTGTGAGATGTTTTCCCTTAGACATTGAAATGCCTTGCTTTGCCTAGGGTGCTGTAAATCTTGACTCCAGGATGGGGCATTTGCTCTTCCCATCTAGAGAATGAAAAGCCTTCGGTAGGCTCTGGAGAGCAGAAAAGTTAAGGTGTCTGGCTGTGCATTCCACGCTGCTCAAAGTGTAATAGTGAGCCATTACTACATTTTATAGCAGCATTTTATGGGAAGAGGGGAAGAGTTCATGGAATCCAGTGCTTCTCTGTTGCATTCTCCCTGACCCCAAACGGGATACACTGGCAACTGATTTTATAGGGGCAGTTTTGGATTTTAGACCAAACATTCAATGAGCTTTCTACAGATCTGGATCTGTTTTGGGGACAGGCTTCAGCAGCTTAGATATATCTTTAAGAGTTCAGAGCAGAACCTAAAATGGATTCACCACTCACACAAAATCATAGTCACAAATTTCCACTGCTCAAAGCATTTATCAACAACTACTTGTGTTACTGTTCTTACTCTTATCCATTATTGGATTTTTTGGGGGGTGGGGTGGGGGGAGAGTGTGGAATTTTTATATAGATAGGGTCAGGGAGAAAGAGAAATCTGTGGTTCAGAGGCAGAGTGAAGGCATTGCATGCAGAAAGTCCAACCTTTGACTTCTGCCATCTCTAGACCAGCCTGAAACCCTAAAGAGCAAATACCAAGTCTGTGTTGGCAATATTGACCTAGGCAGACTAATGGCCTGAGTAAGGCAATATAATAGATTTAAGACAGAGTTGCTCTATTTGGGTGCTTGAATGTACCACCCACTTCATGGATTGTCCACGTGCAGAAGCTATGCTGCTGGCTCTACCTCTTCCCTGTGTTTTGCACAGAAGTTAGTGCTAAACTTGAAGGCTGAGCAGCCTCCACCACCATGCTCACAAAGAGAGTCCAAAATCAGCCTGGCATCTGTGTCCATCCAAAGCAGGAAACCAGTCCTAGCAGTTTTCATCTCACCCAGAGGCAGGTCTTTTGTAAAACTAGTAATAGTTGATTGCCTATTCAAGATGTCACATGAGAATAGGGATAAGCTGGTATCAGGAATTTTGGGTAGCCACCATAGTCTCCTGAAGAAAAAGCAAAATGAATAATTTTATAGCATATTAAAGATTAAAGAATTTTATTTGGGATCAGCTTTTCTGTATTGCAGGTATCTGAGGAAATCCACAAAACTGCAGCCCACTTATGTGAAACAAAGCTTATGTGAAATAAAACATGTTTGGTTTTTAAGGCATTCTTTGTTGTTTAAATTCACAACAATCTTGGGAATATCCATACCACCAACCAACAGAGCTGTTGTTGCAGTAAAGCTCAAGAAAGAACAGAGAGGTCTTCAGAGGGCTTGGCAAAAGACCAAACAGCCCATGCTCATAAAAAAATGTGTTAGTGCCAACTCTGGTGCTAGTAAACCACCCACTGATTTCAATGTGATTCGGAGCCCAGTGTTTCTGATTGTGACTTTAAGCATTCATATGATCACAGACAGCACACAGAAGCATGTGTAGAAAATGGCCCAACTGAGATGCCTCCCAGGACGGGAAGATGGAAAGTCCTAGAATCTTGCCCATATTATGAGCAATAGTGTAGCAGAGTCAGCAACCACACCTTTGAATTAGCAGAGGTAAAGGCATTATCTGCAAACCCTCATAAGAACTTGTAACTATGAGACCAGGAGAATGAGTTCCCCCCAGCAATAATGTTATGAGTTATGAGAAAAATATTTCAAAGTGGCTTGGTTTGGAATGGGCAATTAAGACTCATTAGATTTACAAAAGGCCTGCTCTCTACAGAGGTGGCAACAACGAAAACGGGTTTATTGATATGAGTCATTCCAGGTCTGTTCATTTTTGAATTTTCCTTGGAGTGTATAGCTGTGAAACCTGTCATGAATGGTGCCTGCAGTCCAGAATTTTCCATTTCAAAGCATTTGAAAAGATGACCTTTTGGTTCTATTAGAACTGCTTGATAGTTCATTGTTTTAGGCATCTGGTTGCAGAGTCAGAAGTTGGGAGTTCGATTCCCCACTGTTCCTCCTTGACCGGGGCTGGACTCAGTGATCCATAGGGTCCCTTCTACCTTTGCAGTTCTAAGATTACTACTACTACTACTGTGTTTAATGATTCTCTTAACCTGTAGGAGCTCAGTCATAAAGCTGGATGCAGTCCTAATTCTGAAGGAAACCGCTCTGCCAGCTTGCTGGAGCTCACTTCCTTCTTGACTGTCTGCCAGAGCCAAGAGTGGCCAACCTTATATCATCCTACCCTGGGAAGTTTGGTTCATTCAAAATAAAATGCACAAGGCACGCCAGTGAAGCAGGAGACACTGATAGATTGCAGCAGGTCTGAGCAATCTGCTTGGCAGTGAACAGCACATTAAAAAGTATGAAGATTTGTTGCTGTTACTACACCTAGTCAATATTTTGTCTCGTTAAGCTAGAGCTCCTATGTTAGTGTATGGTGGGGATAGAAAAGTGCCAGTAGGAGAACAGGATGGATCTGCATATAATGCAGCATAAATGTGATTTCTGCCAAAATGTTTGTTTATAAAATGGCATTTATTCCCCTTGTTGTTTATGTTCTTATTATGTGCCATCAAGTCACTTCAGAAACCATATGAATTTATGTCCTCCAAAATGTCCTGTTATTAACAGCCCTGCTCCCATCTTGCAAAATTAACACCGTGGCTTCCTTACTGAACCAATCCTGCTCCTGCTTCCTTTCTTCCTGTCTTCAACATTTCCCAGTGCTATTTAATGTTTTTTTTTTCAGCGTGTCTTTGTCTTCTCATGATATGATGTCCGAAGTATGATAGTCCCAGTTTAGTCATTTTTACTTCTGGAGACAGTTCAGCCATACACTCCAAGGAAAATCCAAAAGTGAACAGACCTGGAATGACTCATATCAATAAACCCGTTTTCGTTGTTGCCACCTCTGTAGAGAGCAGGCCTTTTGTAAATCTAATGAGTCTTAATTGCCCATTCCAAACCAAGCCACTTTGAAATATTTTTCTCAACCCACATCTTTCTCTTTCTGGCTGCCCATGGTGTCTATAAAGCAATCTTTCACCACTACATTTTAAATGAACGGATTTTTTTTCTTGATAGCTTTCTTCAATGTTCAGTTTTCATGCTGATACATGGTAAACAAAGGGTACCACAGTGTGACTTTGGTTTCGATTGGCACATTCATATGGTTAAGGATCTTGCCTGATTCTCTGCCAGCTGCTTTTCCAAGTCTCAGTCTTGGCTTCAATCTTATTTTGGGCAGATGATTAATGATTATTTTTTTTACTGGGAAAGGGGAGCAAAAACCCAGACCCAACACAATGTTTGTGCCTATTGGAGCAACAGCAACCTGGTTTATAGCTCAGTTTATATCTCATTCTAACTTTTTTAAAAATGTGAAGCCCGTATTCTTCAGCTTAACACTAGGACATATTCAGCTGTGCACCTCAGGCATTCTGTGTGTGATTATTATCAGAGAACACCACAGACTTAAATAATTTTGCTCATTTCAAGAAGCCTCATAAATCTGTTGGGCAGTTCATGGATTTAAAACTCTCCTTGCATAAATGTATGTGCACACCACAGGAACTGGCTGTTCATTCTCTGAGCATTCATTTTATTTTTATGGGTAATAATGGCTAGCCATCAGTCAATGGCCCAAAGCCTGCCAAGCAAGGTTGCCAGGTCCTGGGCCACCAGCTGGAGTCTCAGGCAATTGCTCTGCTTCTATGGAGACCACTTGCAGGGGAAGCCATTGGTTTGTGCAGAAGAGGAGAAAGTTGGCTTGCTTGTTGTTGTTGTTGTTGTTTGGTGTGTTTGAGATGGCTTTAGTGCCTGGGCACCCATCTCCATCTGTTCCAAGTTGGTGCCGGGGCTTATTGACTCAATGCATGTATATTTCATGTGCAGAATGTCTATGTACTAAAAAGCCATTCATTAAGGGAAAGGAACTGAGAACAAGATAGTGGGTATACAAACTTGGGCCCAACGTACCATTTGGAGCAAGGCAGGGAGTGAAGCAGCAGAATAAAAACTCATTAATCTTCTTGTAGCACAATCCGTGGCAGTGGTATTGGGGTCATGGGAAACACAGACACACAGACACAGAAACAGACACACACACACACACACCACGCCCAGTGAACTGGTGGCGAGATTTCCACAAGCTCCAGGAGCAGTACAGGGCCTGGGAAAACTCCCTATGTATCACATATGCTTTTAAACTAAAGTCAAACGGGATATAGGCCCTGCTAGAGATGCTCTCAGGTTTGAACTCTGAAATCTCAGTGAATGGGCTCCTGCTGTCCTCCTGCCAATTCTTGTCCACTATCTCTATGAAGCTTTGCCTATACCTTGGCTTGGAAATCTTACACCTTGACCCCTTATTGCTCTGTTGCTAGGTGGTGTGAAAGTCAAGAACAAGTGAGTAGGGGACGTGGGTGGGTGGGGAGTCAAGATATCTCAAAGTACAGAAGGTTCTCCCCCCCCCACCCCGCTAGTTTTAAAAGCCTTGCCACCTTAATAGCTCCAGAGCCAGAAGATGGCTGGTAGCTGTGAGTGACTCTTGCCACCCCCACAGTGTGGTGACTGAGATGTAAATGATGAATTCGTTCTTTTACGGGTAGGAGTTGGCCGTCTTGGGAGGATTCTGTTCTGTGAAAGAATCTCTGTTATAAAATGTCATTGCCCACATGTTGTCTGTTAAACTTTGATTACTCATTCAGGCTCAAAAGAGGTGTTGGATAATAGGTTGAAGCAGAGTTATATATAGCTTTCAGATAGGGTTCTAAGGCCTGCAGAATTTTTCATTAGATAGGCAGTGGCTGCTTAGGTTTAACTCCGGCCGGCCTCCAAGACTACCAAAGACATCCTAAGGATGATAATAAGTGAATCAAATTTCTTTAGTGGCTTTGAGAATCATGAGGATTATGCTACCCATGGCTATTCATTATGACTGTTATGTGTGGCCTCCAGTACATGTAATAATATCAGTTTTTGAGGGATGAGAACAAGCGGATGCTTTTTTTCCTCATGTCTTGTTTGGGCACTTCTCTTGGATCTCTGGTTGACTAAGTATGAGAACAGAAAGAGACAAGAAGGCTAGATAGTTTTGATCCAACTTGGGTCTTCTGAAGCTATTACATACCTTTTGCCTGAATTTAAAAAAAAGTGGCAGGAATTACAAGAACATTTTTGCTAAGAGGCACTGACCACAAATACCCCATTACCTCTTCCATTGGAGACTAAATAGTCAGCTATTTTAAACCACTACAAACTGTTCCATGACATTCTTTTTATTCACGTCACTAGCTATGAGTTTTCACTGCACAGTGAATGCTCACCTTGGGCCAGACTTCATGCTCATATTAAAATAGATGGAGCTATGAATAGAAGAAAACAGTGATGTTTTGGAAAGAATATCAAGAACAATGTTTTTTTTCATCTGAAGATGATTTTCAAGCTGGCTCACTATATTCTTTTTCATTTGCTACTTCTTACGTGTACTGGAAAATACAGATTGCAGAGAAACCATGTTTTTTTCGATTACTAAATACATTACCAGGAAATGTCAAAATTCAGAAGTAAAGAATCAGAGGTAATAATTTTGCCTATAACACATTGCTTTAGGGTACACAGGATAACAATGTTATGCAACAATGTTATGATCGATCATATTGTTCCTTAGTGTAGTGCATAATATTTAATTCTCACTCCTTAAATGATCCCTTGAGGGGGTGAAATTTTTAACCATCCGGGGCCATGTTTGCATTTTTACGTGCATTTCTTGAGCAACAGATTAGCAACATGTTGCAATGTTAATAACAGACAATAAGTAACACTAATTAGTTACTTTAGAAAAGCAGAAAGGAAAACATTTGTAAGAACAATGTTCCAAAATTGTAGGAAATGTGGTGAAGAATTGATTAACTTCAGCCCAAGATATAGTGACACAATTCCCTACACTATTCTTCTGAATTCTCCTGTCACCAATCTTTACCAGCTCAGTGCTGGCACATAACATCTTCAGAAAACTGCTGGCCCCAGGACAAACCGCAGATGACTAGCCTAGGTACTTTTCCTAGCCATCTGAAGATTTACTGTCTGTTCACCATTTAAATGTCATAAATTACCTATGCACGTAATTTAAAATGGTGGCTCTCAAATCCCACCAGCTTAGCCATGTTCCCATCACCAACTACAGCTAGAAGTACAGTGCCTCCTGCTGCAAATAAAAATGTATATTGCATTTTTAAGAATAAGGTTTGAACAGCAGTCTAAAGCCATTGCAAAACAATTATCCAGCTCTCCAGCTGAGCCTAGAAGCAAGATCACTCTGAACAATAACACAAAGGATTTTTTTTTTCATGGCTGACACTCAAGCTATGGGAGAGAATTGAAAATGTATTGAAACAATTGGTAAAACATTGCAATATGTAGTATGGTCAGAAATGGTGTTTCCAGAACCTGTAACTTGCTTTCCTTATTGTGTTAATTCCCGTGCTTTGCTCTTTCTGTGAATTGCTATCCTTGAAATTACAGGCAGTGCAGACCATTGGATTCTAACTCTCTTAGTCAAAATAACTGCACTTATCATCATAATGGCAGCTTGCCATTACAGTTATTTTATGTTACAGTAGGGGCAAAAGCAATAGAAACTCCTATTTAAAAAATTCTGCTGGTACATCAGGTCACTATCACTTGCAAGTCCTGGGAAAGAGAATGTTTGAACGGAAATTGTAAACAACTGAGAGAAATTTAAATATAGGGAGGCAGGGGACATACACAGATTACCATCATCATTGCAACACAATACACGCACTGGATGCCAACAACAATCATATAGCAGTAGCAGAAACAGCTGCAGCTGATGAGGACAACATGGATTTTCCTCCATAAATTCAAACTGGCTTGGTTGACACTTAGAATAATTTTCAGTGTGTGCCATTCATAATATGCTTAAAAGCTAAGAAAGTCATTTACTTTAAAGCATTCTTACTTTTTAAAATGTTGGTATTTTAGAGATATATTCTCTGCTGTTACAATGTATCTTGTATATAATTGCTTTGTCACATCTTATGTCCAATCCGTTGATTATTAACAGTAGTGCACATATTTAAGGTTGATAAAAATATACAAAAGCTAGAAACTTACTGGAACTCACTGGTCACCAGTAAGTTCAATTTCCAATACTTATGACACTATTTTTCTTCAAAATCAAATCACACAGCATGCATGCATTTTTCAGAGCCATATGTAAAGCCATCAGCAAAGGGCCAGATCTGTGTTGAAGGGTATTCAACCCAACAATGCTTAGTCTGTTGTTGTTTAAATAAAATACTAACTCTGCTTTTCCCAACTTAGCACTTTCCAAGTGTATTGGCCCACAGCTCCAATAATCTCCAGCAGTGGCAGTGGCAGTGGATGATGGGAGCTGTAGTCCATCATCTCTGGAAGGAGACAATTTGGGAGTGGCTTTAAAACATGCAAAACAGGTTAGCTTGGCACTGAGTCAGAGCAAAAATCAGCATCTACCATATTCAAAGTGACCCAGAAAAATATCAGGAGACAATTCAGTCTTTTTCTCCCCAGTGCTCTCCTTCCTTCTTGTATTGCTTTTCCCCCTCACCCTCTCTCTCTCTCTCAGGCTCTTGAACCAGAGGGTAATAAAAATTAGTTTTTCCAGCTCTAAAGCTCAAGATTCATATGTAATTCTAGCACTGTAAGGGCCAGAGCATGGCAAAGTTACTTTTTTCTACTATATTTCATACAATCTCCCCAGTTGGCATGGCTAGCAAGGCTGGAGAATTATACACAGTAATAGAATTATACACAAAGAGACTTGTAACATCTTAGTACAATCACACAGCAGTTTTTCAGCTCCGACATTTCTTAAAAATGAACACACACATATAAGATTAGGAAGCAATTGTCTTAATATATTTTAATGATCTACGACCTTACAGCAAAAGCATTACAGTTTCTTAATATTTGTTTCTTTAGCAGTTTAAAAAAGCTTAACCAGAATGAAGAGGTGAAATCCAAGTTGTCTGATGCTATCGATACCATACAAAGTGAAGACAGTGGACTGCCATGGGAAACCAGTTCAAGTAGATGTTCTACTTCCCTGGCCTCAGAGACTAGCGCTACATCTGGTATTTACAGCATGGAAAACTCATACACATTTCCAATGGATGATGGAAAGACCACCCAGAAAATAAGAAATAACTCTCCAGACCAGGCACCTTTGTCCCCCGATGAGAACATAGACCCAGTGAGTAAAAAATATGACGTTTCCAGCAGGCCCGTGCAAACCAAGGTTTCAGGAGCAGAATTAGATCCTGCTGATCCTCAGTCATGGCCTTTTCAAGTACAACCTTCAAAAATTAAAGACTATTTAGTACAAATCACACAGGAAGTTGAGACTTCAGTGCCAGAGGAAAAAGAAAATGCTTTGATGAGAAAGGGGGAGCTGCCTCTCAAAGGAACAGTAAGGGCCAGAATTCAGCAAATCACAGCAGTTTTGGAAGAGAGAAATAAAAAGATTTTCCGGAGGATAAACCAAAAAGATGTGCCTCCTCCTTCAGATGTAATCAGGAAGCCAAGAGAGCAACTCAAAGTATTCCCCAGGCATGGCATCTCTGTTTCTTTAAGACATACTGAACGAGATCCCCCAGATAAACATAGGAAGAAGGAAATTCTTTCTTATAACCTCAGGCACGTGGAGACCAATATTTCGAAGTCTGGCTATAACAAAGACGAGAAGCGAGTGCGACAATCTTTTCCAACTGAAACTGTAAGTAATACTTCAGAAAGGTTACCGACGATTTCATCTCTCCAGGCTGACAAAGCAAGGAAGCCAGAGTCCAAATTACATTCACCTGGAGCTCAAACTTCAGCTCCAGAAAAAGCAATCTTTGCTCTTCCAAATCGTCACAAGAAAATGGAGGAAGAAGAAAAGCAGCCTCTTCTTGATGGGACAGCCATTGTCATGCCAAAAAAGTCATTCAATCTCATTGCGGAAATAGAGGAACAAAACATGCAGAATTATTCATTAGTGACTACAGAGGTTATTGATATAGGAGAAGCATCAAAGGCTCTACCAGAAAGGGAGACAGCTCAGTTTCATCTGCCTGTTTCTGCTGAATCACCTTCTTCCCCTGAACAAGAAGGAAAGCCTGATGCAACTGTTACTGTGATATCAGAACCAGCCACTCAAGATGTGCTTTATCTCAATAATACTGCAGCTGCACAGCCTGAGTCAGAGCAATCTGTTTTACCTGATGCTAGAAATCAAGATTCCGAATTTGCAGTTCTTTCACAACTGGAGATCAAAGATGTAGCCTTGTTGCATTCTGCTGAAGAAACGGGCAAACAAAACATTCCTTTTGACTCACCTGGAACTGCAGGGTCTTTGTCTGAACATGAAGAATTGCTATCTCCTGCTGACGCAGCCAAAAAAGAGGAGCTAGAATTAAGCTACTCAAAAAAAGAAGAGGGACAAGAACAGCTGTCTATGCTTTTACAAGCAGAGAGAGAACCTGTGCACTCAATGAAAGAACCAGAAGCTGGGGAAACGGGCATCATCCCTGATTTAGCTGTTAGCAGAACCAAAACTCAGGAATCCCAGAGCAATTTGAATCAAACTGCAGAAGAGCACCTGCGACTTCCACAGCCCTCATATTTAATGGATGAAGTGCAGAAGAAAGAAAACAAGCACCTGGAAACAGATGTGACAGAGCAAGTCACTCAGGCAGCGAGACCTGTGCTCACAACACTAGAAGCAGGACAGGCAGATGTGTCATCTTCAAAAGGCAAAGCAGAGAAGGAGACAGCACTTGTGGAGAGTTCCGAGGTACCACCATCTGTTTCTGATACACACAGAGAAGAAATCGACCAACTCTTTGCAGCAGTTTCACAGTCAGAAAGCCAGCACCCCATTATCTCTGAAACTACAAAGGCACCAGAGGTATCAGATCCTGCAGAGCTGTCAGTTTTCAAAGATGAAGAAGTAGGCTCATACTCTGCAGCTGAAACACCGGATTCATCTGAGCAGCTGCCATCTAGTTCATCTCATCTCGTTGAAAATAAGGAAAAGCAGGACATTCTGCCACCTTCACTAGTAATAGCAACATCATTGTCAGAACAGCTGAAGTCTATTTTACCATGTGCTGCTGAGACAGTGGAGAAACAAGGCCACATCCCTTATTCTCCTGAGACAGTTCCTGACATGGAAGAACCAATGAAGGAACAAGGCCCTCTACCTTATTCTCCAGAGCCAGCACCAGTTGTAACAGAACCAATGGAGAAACAAGGCCTTCTACCCTTTTGTCCTGAGACAGCTCCTGTCACGGCAGAACCAACGGAGAAACAAGACCTTCTACCATATTCTCTAGAGACGGCAACAGTTGTATCAGAACAAATAGAGAAACAAGGCCCTCAGCCTTGTTCTCCAGAAACAGCTCCTGTCATGGCAGAGCCAACAGAGAAAGAAGGCCCTCTATCCTATTCTCCTGAGACAGCATCACTTGTGACAGAACCAACAGAGAAGCCAGGCCATGTCCCCTATTTTCCTGAGACAGTTCATGTGATGGTAGAACAAGGTCCTTTGTCTTATTCTCCTGAGACAGTTCCTGACATGGAAGAACCAATGAAGGAACAAGGCCCTCTACTTTATTCTCCAGAGCCAGCACCAGTTGTAACAGAACCAATGGAGAAACAAGGCCTTCTACCCTTTTGTCCTGAGACAGCTCCTGTCACGGCAGAACCAACGGAGAAACAAGACCTTCTACCATATTCTCTAGAGACGGCAACAGTTGTATCAGAACAAATAGAGAAACAAGGCCCTCAGCCTTGTTCTCCAGAAACAGCTCCTGTCATGGCAGAGCCAACAGAGAAAGAAGGCCCTCTATCCTATTCTCCTGAGACAGCATCACTTGTGACAGAACCAACAGAGAAGCCAGGCCATGTCCCCTATTTTCCTGAGACAGTTCATGTGATGGTAGAACAAGGTCCTTTGTCTTATTCTCCTGAGACAGTTCCTGACATGGAAGAACCAATGAAGGAACAAGGCCCTCTAGCTTATTCGCCAGAGCCAGCACCAGTTGTAACAGAACCAATGGAGAAACAAGGCCTTCTACCCTTTTGTCCTGAGACAGCTCCTGTCACGGCAGAACCAACGGAGAAACAAGACCTTCTACCATATTCTCTAGAGACAGCACCAGTTGTATCAGAACAAACAGAGAAACAAGGCCCTCAGCCTTGTTATCCAGAAACAGCTCCTGTCATGGCAGAGCCAACAGAGAAAGAAGGCCCTCTATCCTATTCCCCTGAGACAGCATCACTTGTGACAGAACCAACAGAGAAGCCAGGCCATGTCCCCTATTCTCCTGAGACAGTTCATGTGATGGTAGAACAAGGTCCTTTGTCTTATTCTCCTGAAACAGTTCCTGTCATGGAAGAACCAATGAAGGAACAAGGCCCTCTACTTTATTCTTCAGAGCCAGCACCAGTTGTGACAGAACCAATGGAGAAACAAGGCCTTCTACCCTTTTGTCCTGAGACAGCTCCTGTCACGGCAGAACCAACGGAGAAACAAGACCTTCTACCATATTCTCTAGAGACGGCACCAGTTGTATCAGAACAAACAGAGAAACAAGGCCCTCAGCCTTGTTATCCAGAAACAGCTCCTGTCATGGCAGAGCCAACAGAGAAAGAAGGCCCTCTATCCTATTCCCCTGAGACAGCATCACTTGTGACAGAACCAACAGAGAAGCCAGGCCATGTCCCCTATTCTCCTGAGACAGTTCATGTGATGGTAGAACAAGGTCCTTTGTCTTATTCTCCTGAAACAGTTCCTGTCATGGAAGAACCAATGAAGGAACAAGGCCCTCTACTTTATTCTTCAGAGCCAGCATCAGTTGTGACAGAACCAATGGAGAAACAAGGCCTTCTACCCTTTTGTCCTGAGACAGCTCCTGTCACGGCAGAACCAACGGAGAAACAAGACCTTCTACCATATTCTCTAGAGACGGCAACAGTTGTATCAGGACAAATAGAGAAACAAGGCCCTCAGCCTTGTTCTCCAGAAACAGCTCCTGTCATGACAGAGCCAACAGAGAAAGAAGGCCCTCTATCCTATTCCCCTGAGACAGCATCACTTGTGACAGAACCAAAAGAGAAGCCAGGCCATGTCCCCTATTCTCCTGAGACAGTTCATGTGATGGTAGAACAAGGTCCTTTGTCTTATTCTCCTGAGACAGTTCCTGTCATGGCAGAACCAATGAAGGAACAAGGCCCTCTACTTTATTCTTCAGAGCCAGCATCAGTTCTGACAGAACCAATGGAGAAACAAGGCCTCCTACCCTTTTGTCCTGAGACAGCTCCTGTCATGGCAGAACCAATGGAGACACAAGACCTTCTACCATATTCTCTAGAGACGGCACCAGTTGTATCAGAACAAACAGAGAAACAAGGCCCTCAGCCTTGTTATCCAGAAACAGCTCCTGTCATGACAGAGCCAACAGAGAAAGAAGGCCCTCTATCCTATTCCCCTGAGACAGCATCACTTGTGACAGAACCAACAGAGAAGCCAGGCCATGTCCCCTATTCTCCTGAGACAGTTCATGTGATGGTAGAACAAGGTCCTTTGTCTTATTCTCCTGAGACAGTTCCTGTCATGGCAGAACCAATGAAGGAACAAGGCCCTCTACTTTATTCTTCAGAGCCAGCATCAGTTCTGACAGAACCAATGGAGAAACAAGGCCTTCTACCCTTTTGTCCTGAGACAGCTCCTGTCACGGCAGAACCAACGGAGAAACAAGACCTTCTACCATATTCTCTAGAGACGGCACCAGTTGTATCAGAACAAACAGAGAAACAAGGCCCTCAGCCTTGTTCTCCAGAAACAGCTCCTGTCATGGCAGAGCCAACAGAGAAAGAAGGCCCTCTATCCTATTCCCCTGAGACAGCATCACTTGTGACAGAACCAACAGAGAAGCCAGGCCATGTCCCCTATTCTCCTGAGACAGTTCATGTGATCGTAGAACAAGGTCCTTTGACTTATTCTCCTGAGACAGCTTCTGTCCTGGCAGAACCAATGAAGAAGCAAGGCCCTCTACCTGAGTCTCTTGAGACAGCTCCTGATGTATCAGAAGCAACAGAGAAACAAGTTCATCTATGTTATGTTCCTCAGACAGCTCCTGTGTTAGAAGAAACATTGGTTGTTATCCAAAATGATGAAGTCATAAAAGGAGGAATCCAGCCTGTGTTGCCCACAGAAGTTATCTCAGAAGAAGTGTCTCTGTCAAGAGAGCCAGATGTTGCCACAGAGAGAAAAACAGTGCCGGTTGTTTCACCTCTGTCTCCTGCAAAACATCCAAGTGATGCATCCGTGCCATCTCAAGAAGAAGTGAAGTCAGAAAGCCAACTCTGTCCACCTATAAATGGAAAGCTAAGCCCTGTGGATGAAGAGGAATCCCATTCGATCATATACTCAGGCCTGCAAAAACATCAGTTCCCTTCACTTGCAACAACCTTATTTGGGCTGGATCATTCAGCTGAATCTGAATCAAGCAAGCAAAGTATGAAAAGAGATTCCTCTGTACTTTCACAATTAGCAGAAGCTACTACACTACCTCCTCTTGATGAAGCAGATAAAAAAGTTATAAATCTTGACAAGCCAGAGCTTTTGAATACAGATTCACTGCACCCTGCTTATGTGCTGGAAGAACAAGAGAAGGCACAGATGGCTGTTGAAGAAACTACTGAGCAGCTATCACATTCAAGTTTATCAACAGAAGCAGATATATTGCACCCAGCTGAAGAAACAAAGATAAATGGGATCCTGCCTCATTTGCCTGCAACTGTGGAAGACTTATGCCGGCCAGTTCATTTGGTGGAAACACAAGAGGATCAATATTTTTCAAAAGGAACTGCAGTCCTAGATTCTGAAATAGAGAAATGTGATTCTACAGAAACACAATCAAAAGATAGCACAAGGCAAGCTATTCAGGTTGGAATGCCAGAGTTTGAGGCAGAGTATCAAAATGTCTCTGTATCAGCAGCTACATCAGGAAAACCTATGGATGAGTCTTTCCCATTTGCAAGCACAGAAAGAGAAGACCTTCAGATACATAGGTCTGCGATTGCAGAATTGGTAAGTGAACAACCTGCTTCATCAGAAAGAGAGCGGGAAGACATTAAGCTTTACTCAGTTATAAGTCCAGCATCAAAAGCTGAGTGTCCTGTTGATGGTCTAGAGACACAGGACAGGCAGGACTTTTCTTGTGATGCATTAAATGAGGCATCTGAACCATATCCATTAATTTCATCATTGGTTCCCGATCAAATAAGGGATCAGGGAGTATTGACAGAATCCCAATTAATGTCACCACCAAACTCAGAGCAGTCAGTCTTCACTTCATCAGACGTTAGGGGCAAAGATGAGAAACAAGAAAATCAGTTTCCTATAAGTCCAAAAATGGAAGAAGCACAGTCTTTTACAAGTCTCCTTATTGGTAAAGCTAGAACAGAGCTACCTTATTCTATCATGGCCTCAGAGGCTGTGCAAGAGCTATCAAGGTCCATTCCAGAAGATGTTGTTTCCAGAGATGCAAATGATATGGCTCCTCAATCCTCACTGTTATCTGCAGTCCAACTTTCTGATAAAATTATTTCACCCTATGCTGCTGCTGAAGGAGAAAAAGAAGAGCAGACTCCTTTGCTTTTGAATGAAGAGCTAAAGTCAACCAAAGAGATCAGGAATCAAGACAGTCATCTGTCTTTACCATCCATGGTACCACCAGAATCCCAAGAGCAGGAACCATTGTATTATGAGGAAGAAGGTAGGAAGCAAGAAAGGACAAAACTGGAAACAGAAATTTCAAAGGAGCAAGATGTTGCACAAGAATCATCTATCCTGCAACAGGAGCTGGAACACCTAAATTTACTGCAACCAGCAAAGGAATCACAGAGACAAAGCATTCAGCCTTACCCTTCTGCAGCTGCACAAGATTCATGCCAGCCAATTGATACAAGAACAGAACAACAGCAAGATTCCTTGTCTGAAACAACAGTAGTTGAAACTGCAGCTGCTGAGTCATCAGAATCAATATGTGAAGGAAAGGTAGAAGAAATTCAGGCAGTATGGTTTGATAGTGCTCAATTAGAACATAAACCAGCTGTTTTGTCAGCAGAGGAAAGCGGAAATGCCTCCAATCCACTCATAGCTGCAGCATTGGACCTGGAACATTTGGATTCATCATATTCCATAGAAACACCGTTCTTTTTACCCGAGGCACAAAATCAGCCCTTAGAGCAGAAGCCATCAGTCTCCCCTCTTCTCATGAAAAAAATGGAGGAACAAGAAGTAAGTTCACACCCATCAGACGTCTCAGCAGCAACTGCATTAAGCCAGTCCACCTCTGCTCTGGTGGGTGCACCTGAAGAAGAAGAAAAACGTAAGCCTCATCCTCACTCCCCTGAAGTAGAAGACATGGTGTCCCTTGCTGCATTCCTCATTTCAGAGGCAAACACAATCTGTACATCTTCTCCTCTGACCACAGAGAAAGAAAACCTAGACACTCAGACTCCTTTTGCGGAAGCTGGTTTGTTGACAAAAAGATCAGGAAGTGCTTTTACTGCTCCTTCTGAGATAAGTAAAACTGTTGAGGAAAAAACTGAGTCTCCCACAACACCTTTTGAGTCAGAACAGTTTGCTCACAAGCCTGAAGCAGATGCTACTTCAAGATGTTTTGTTCAGGATAGAACGGACATCATCTCTGATATGCCTGCACTGCCTCCTAGTTTCATCCAGAATGAGTTTTCCAAAGCTATTGTATCAGAGTCCATAAATGACACTCATGTACACAACCTTCATTCCTCAGTGAGCTATATAGCCTCTGAGACAATGGCCAACAAGGATGTAATTCATGCTGAAGATCTTGCAAAGACAGAAGTAGAAAAATGTTTTCCTCATGCAGAGGAAACTTTTAAAAAAGAAAAGAAGAGTAGAGACCATGAAGACTTGAAAGAATTCATACTTGCTCCTGAAGTCAGTCAAGCAAAAGAAAAGGTTGATATTTCTGAAAGTTATGAGGTAGTAAGTATTGATGTTTCTCCATTCATTTCTTCTGTTGGTATGGAAGAAGACACAAGTGCACGAGAGAAATTAGAATACTTGGAAATAGCTTCATCGCTGAGAGCAAAACCAGTGGATGATGCTGGAGATGTGACCATTGACAATGAACCTTCAGTGTGTAAACCAAGTGGAGAAACCCTAGAAGGCTTAAAAGCAGAGGATCATGAATATAAGGAAAAGGAATCAAAGGTGTGCATTGGAAAAAGTGGTGTCCAGGAAAGTATAGAAATCAATTTGGATGTGCCTGTCGATCTGGAAAACCAAGGTGGTGATATTTCGCAACCCACCAGTACTGATTACACTGAAAAGTTTATCTTGATTGATGACACTTCTGTCACCCAGACGGGAGAAGAGAAGTCTGTTGAGGAAGTACAGAGTTCATCTGAGATTAAAAATGAAAAGCTGGAGGAAATTCCATCTTCAGCAGCAGGATCAGAAAATATTATGGACTTTTCTCTGTTAGAAAGAAGTGATGCCTTCCAAGGAGTGGCAAAGGAAAAAAATGTAGTAGTTGCACATGAAGATGCTTCAGAGGAATCAGATAAGGATAAAATAGTTGATACTGTTAGGGAAAATGGTAAAAAAACAGAGGATGAATTAAACGTAGCAGATGCTAGTATACCCTTACCTAGCCCCAAAGAAGATGAATTACCTCAGTCTTTCTTAATTCCCTTGCCAGCTACTACAGCAAAATCTGATGATCTAGAGGTGCCACCTGCTTTGGTTTTTTTATATAATGATTTCTACAAAGAAGCAGCAGGAGAATCTAAAGATGAGAGATCCACATGTCCATCAGATGTGGAAACTGTTTATACTGATCTTCCTACTCATATTGGAGACCATGCTTCAGATGATCAAGCCAGTATATTACCTGAAAAGGACATTTCTGAAGGTCATACTCCAAGCAGTCTGAAAGAAACACAGGATGAACTAGAAGACCAGCCTATTAATGAACAAGCTTTAAGTCAAAGTGTGTATGAAAGAAATAAGGAGGGTCATGAGTTTGATCACGTTCTAACTGATACACATGCTCAAACAGAAGTCTTGGAAAAAATTGGGGAGGATCTTAGAGATACAGTGACAGACAGGCCAGCTGAGATTGTGAGTGACATAACAGTTGGGATTTGCAAGCCAACACATGCAATTCCTTTTGGAAGTGGACTGTTCAGGTCAGGTGCAAGCAGTGATAATAGCAGTCAACAGAGAGAAGAATCTGTGACTGAAGAAACAGGCCATGTATCACCAGAGGAAACAAGTGATGAAGAGTCCAGTCCGATACTTGATTATGCAGCATCCGTCTATCAAAATGAAGCATCTGTGCCAGATGAACCAAGGGATGCTGCTTTTGCAGTTGGTCCAAACCAACTGTCCGAAGTAATGGAAGTTAATGATATTGATAGTGATGTCATTAGAAAACCTGCTGAAGAAAGCACACAGCATCTTGAAGCATATCAGGATGTTAGCACTCAGTGGCAAAGTGAAGGACAACAGGAAAACAAGTTAGTTTCAGCCCTTGAGCCCATGTCACAAGATGTACAGGCTTTAGACCATGAGCATCTTCCGTGTTGGGGAGCTGAGGGGCTAATGCCTGAAAAAAGAGTTGAAGAAGTAATCGGTGGTGACCTGATGGAGCACAGCACAGAAATAGCAGACCAACTAGCACCAGATGCAGACTATGACATATCTTTCGGGGAACTGGATTACTCTCTTTTGTCACATGAATTTGATACCCATCCTTTATACTCAATAAAAGAGGAAGAATACAGTGACATTGATGAAGATCTAGCTGAGCTCATGGACTATGAAATGGTGAGCCAAAATGATGTTTTTCAGGCAGAAACATCCTCAGAAGCAGCCTGCGAAGAACTGCTGTTTGATGACAGAAAATCCTTAGACCACATTAGTGATAGTTATGAATTTGTGAATGAACAAGAAGCAAGCATATATACAGAAGAAGAGGCATTGGAGTTGATAGAGCCTGATAGGCTACCTAGAAATGTTCCAGAAAGTGAGATCTTTCAGAAGGAAACAGAGCAGGCACAACTGGATGCTTACTGCTACCAATGTAAATGTCCCATCTCTGCTGAAGACAAGCTTTTTGAGGAGCATAAGGGACACGACGTGACAGACTTGGATACAGCTGTGAAAGTTTTAAAGGTAAGCAAGTAGCATTTTGGTACTACTGGCTTGTGTCTTCATTGACACTTGTATTTAATGGAAGATGCTTTACTGGAATATGTCATATATGCATTAGAGGATTGGGGAAGCAAATAATTTTTGGTGATTTAACATAGATAATTTCTGTTGTACTCACTTCCCTTTACGGCTGTTTCAGGGGAAGAGCAATTCTGCTTGAAATACATCAAGTGCAGCATTCACGTGCAACATGTTTTTGCAAATAAACTTTAAAAAATACCTTGAGATGAACCGACATGTGCCCAATTGGACATGCATCTCCCCTAGAGTATATTTGATCTGTTAGGGTTGCAGCTTCCCATTCCTTGATATCTCAGAGCTGAAAACTTGAGACTTGAGGTAGATCTCAGGGGCAGATACTTGTGATGTCACATAATTGAGGCAGGCAAATTTTTGGAGGATGGCTCAGTGAGTTAGGTTTCTGCGTGGAGCCAGAGATTGGGAATTCAGTTCCTCACTGTGCATTTCAGGAGAAGGGCCAGCCTGTGTGGCCTTGGGCAATCTGCACAGTCTCAGGGTGCCCCCAGAAGAAAGGAATGGCAAACCACTTTGGAGTACTGTACTCTCTACCTAGAAAACCCTGAAAAGGCCTGCTGTAAGTAAGAACTGACTTGATAGCACACATTATTATTAGGGAGCGCAATATATAGACCCTAAGTTTATAAACAGTGTATGCGATAGTAGTGGTGGGGACTGAGTGAGATGGGAAACAGGACAGTCATGAAAGTGATAGTGGCATGGTTCATAAAGGTAAAGAACATCAGTGTGGTGACTACATAAGCATCCTGTTAATAAACATAGAAAGCAATTTCGTTGGCTGGTAGTCATTCGTTAGGCTGTTGTCTTTGAATTGTAAATGAAAATTATGCCTCCCTTTTTTAAAAAAAGGAAAGAGTGGCTTATACTGAAAGCAACATTTTTGCCAAAAAAACACAACTTTTTTGCTATGCACAAAACTGTGGAGAAAAAAAGCTTGTTAATATATATGTCCCAGATCTTATGGAAGCACATTGTTTAAACACACACACACTTTGAGATGTTTAAAACCTGTTGTCGTCATTGTATGCTAAACAAAGTTGTTGGGAATGCAGCCTGCTAAAATTGTTATCCTTACTACATTTTTTAGTACCGAAAGTAAACAGCAATACTTTGGGCAGCAACAAAACATTCTGCTGAATTATAATTTTTTTGTGCAGTAAGTATTGGTATTCAAGAATTATCAGTAATCTTTAGCTCTATAAGGAAACTTTTGTACTCTTGAGCTGCTCATTGCATTATAATTATCACAGCAATAGTCCGATTGTGTCAATATAGGATACAGTCTCCAGATAATCTTGGAGATTGGAAGCAGGATGTAAAATAGTAAAACTCCGTCCATGACTATAACATATGGGCAAGGGCCATGGAATTTCCCATGAATTAGACTAATTATGGAAACTCTGCCCTCTCATGCATTATAGCCATGGAAGCTTTTTTAATTTGGGGTCCTCAAATGATGTCCCAGATGAGGTAAACATTCCATCCTTATGGTTGTTGTGGGTTTTTTCGGGCTCTTTGGCTGTGTTCTGAAGGTTGTTCTTCCTAACGTTTTGCCAGTCTCTGTGGCCGGCATTTTCAGAGGACAGCACTCTGTGCTCTGGGTGCTGTCCTCTGAAGATGCCGGCCACAGAGACTGGCAAAACGCTAGGAAGAGCAACCTTCAGAACACGGCCAAAGAGCCCGAAAAACCCACAACAACCATTAGATCCTGGCCGTGAAAGCCTTCGCAAATACATTCCATCCTTATCTCATGTTAGGGACTTATCTTTCTTTTCTTTTTTGGACTCCAACTCTCACAATCCTCTAGGAATTCCCCAGGCAGAAATCTGGGAGTTTCTGCCTACAGATCCACAGCTACAGACACCTTCATTTCACTCACCTGAACCAGATTCCAGCCTTATTTCCTGTTGTGGCTTTATAAAAAAAGGGAGATTGGGTTGTGGTGTTTCTTGGGAGCAGTAGTTTCGCTGCCCGTTAGGGTCTATATAGTGTTTCTCCTAAAGAAACTTCACTCCTAGAAAGCATCATGGCAACTTTCCTTTTTTGTATATTCACAAACAAGGCCTCATATCTAGGCCCTAGTCTAGATGAGGAAATAGAGATATCTATAGGTGTGGGGTTTGGGCTGGAACTCCTAGAATTCTTGGAGAATTTTGGGGCTTTGAGTCAAAAGGAAAAAAAATGATATATCTCTCCCAGATATTTTTGTTGTTGTTGTTTAGTTGTGTCTGACTCTTTGTGACCCTATGGACCACCATGGACCAGAGCACGCCAGGTCCTCCTGTCTTCCACTGCCTCCCGGAGTTGGGTCAAATTCATGTTGGTAGCTTCCTCCTTACCTTGTCATTATTTGTCCTTATTTTTTCCCGGTAGAGATAAGCAACTCTGCTTCAAGAGATTTGTGGCTGGTACCACAGTAATTTGGCTACTTGGGTGCTCTGCACCTTAACATGGGTGGCTGATGGTAGTGCCCCTTGCTACTCCTTCACTGCAGGTATCAATATGTATTGGGATAGTCTAGATAGTAGATGTTCCAACTCCACCTTGGATTTTTGGTTAGGATCTGCTTCCCTTCTAGAAATATTCAACAAAATCTAGACAGGCTTCCAGAAAAACAAACAGATACTTGTTGAATTAGAAACAAAATCAAAGCACTACTGGGTCAATATGTGATAGAGAAGGGGATCTGTCTTCTTTCTAATTTTTCTGCTCCAAGTATTTCAAAGTGCAAGTATAATTGGGATTGACCATTGACAAATACTGGAAACCATTCCTCTGTATGTTTCTTGTGTGCCTATAATGATAAGGACAACACACAATGCAACGTGCAGCTTTGCCAACTGGACTAATGGCGATGACAATGGTCAAATGTCACCACCACAGTAACAAATAATGCAATAAGTTACTTTTCGAAAGTAACAGCTCAAGTTCTCCATAAAACTTAACAAAGATTTGAAAACCCTTTAAAACATAGAAAGGTAGCTGGTGCCCCAAAGATATCAGATGAGGCAGCAGGCGAGTTTTTCTGGGCAAAACATTGCTAGGGTGCAGGTGCCCTTGATTTCCCTGCACTCTCCTTCTTTTCAGATGACAGAAGCAGGAGAAGGAAAGCCACTGTAGAAAATATATGTTCATTTCACAGACTGATTTAGGAATGTATGTTCCACCATGGATCCAGGTCTCTGGTTCTCTATAATGCTCTAAGTGTAAGCACCAGGACTTTGCATTTGATTCAGAAATGTACCAGGAATGAGTGATAATTTTAAAGCACAAATAGTTTTCCAAGCGCCTGGTTCTAGTTACTTTTATTTATTATTTACCATGTTTATATGTTTTACCATATTTATATGTTGCCTAGCAACACATGTTCTTGATGCGGCTTACAGCAAAAATAAACAAGAATTTGACACTAAAGGAGACCATAAATCCACACATACACTCACGATCTAGCACCAGATGGAAGCAATAAAACAAAGCTCAAGGAGCAGCAGCATTGTGCTGAAATTCATTGGGAAGCCTTGGAGCTGTCTTTTCCACCAGTGCAGTTTCCAAACCCATTTCCAAAGCTGTGTCAGGTACAATGCATTGCGGTTGTCTTCTGGAGCACTTTCTTCTATCTGGAGTGTGGAGCACTTTGGAAAGGCTAGCTCTGTCCGGGAGCTTCAGAAGGGAGAAGATTGTTCATCCCACAGATACCACTTATGCCTCTAGTCACAAAGCTAGACCAATAAGTATTTGATTCAGGAATGAATATTGACAAAAACAATTCTGTGCATCTTTTCAGCATTCACAGCACTTAATGCACATTATCTCAGTACTTAATTCTTTCAAAGCTCTGTAAGGCATGCCAGCATTCCTATCTCCCCATTGCAGTCAATGCAGGGAAAGAGGCTAAGAAGATAACATGACGGTGGGGAAACTGTCTTTCTAGATATTCCTGGACTCCAGCTGTCAACCAGGAGACATAAAATGTGCTTCCCTGAAGAATATGAACAATGTGGACACATTTGGGTGTCCCTTGGACAGCAATAGTAGCCTGTTAATAGACCCTTCCACTCTGGAAGCACTTTTGATGGCTTCTGATACAGGAGAAGATTCTCCAGCCAGCGTGGACCATGACCAGGAATGATGGCTCTTGTAGTCTGGCAGCATCTAGGGGAGTAGTGTAAGTTCCAGTCAATGACATGGTGGCTTGCTATCTGGACTG
Source organism: Pogona vitticeps (assembly GCF_051106095.1). Classification (NCBI taxonomy): domain Eukaryota; kingdom Metazoa; phylum Chordata; class Lepidosauria; order Squamata; family Agamidae; genus Pogona; species Pogona vitticeps. The sequence goes on from NC_135784.1 coordinate 279,501,680, forward strand.
CGACAAAATATGAACCAAAGGTACCCCAGCTGACAATCCTAAACTGATTTTTGAAAAGTTACTTTTGGGAACTACAGCTCCTCAAATTCACAGTGAAAATAGTGGATGTGGGGAGTTTTAACCCGCAAAGTAACTTTTGCAAGCTGAAGCAACTGGAATTCATGTAATGCCTTAAAGGAGATCAAGTTTTATTTTCCATTTGCTTTCACAGACTGCAGCTCACTCCGCTAGGTCTGATAAATGGGATACTGCAATCCATGAAGACCAAAACAGAGCAAAACTTGTTAATCTTAATGGACTACAAACCTTTTTTTGTTTTTGCTGTGATACACTAACACATCTACCCACCCTTAATTTCCCCTCCAAATCTGTTCCTAAACCTTTCACTCCACCAGATTTCTAACTTGCGCTTCCATACCCTGTGCTCAGATTTTTCTATGTAGCTAAAGGAGAAGATAAAGCAAAGCTGGAGATTAGCATCTGTAAACCACAACATGTGTGCACCAATCTGCAACAGTTGCATGGAGTGTTTGCATAAAATATACAGAAGAGTTTTTAAAAAAACAACAACCCTACCCTGAAACATTCTGTATTTCCCAGGTGAATGTGTATTTTATGGAGCATGGTGTAATTTTTAAAAATAGGCCCTTTTGAAAAAGTTAAACCCAGTTAACTGATGTCCATCACAAAATTCCCCTTGACTTTTTAATAGAGCTTGTTCCTTTCACTGCATACTGAGGTTTCCAACACTGGCAAGTGCTATGCAGTTACTAAGAATATCAAGACGTCATATGCCTCGATGTTATCCACAGCCTGGTTTCTTGAAAGTCAACGGACTTGTGTGTGTCTCATGATATCACCCTTTGGCACAGTGACTTTGAGAGAAAGCCAGATACGAATTCCAGCTATGCACTGCCTCATGAGACAACTTTTTACCGAGCCAGGGTTGCTCTCGTCGTTATGCCATTTCTTTCTTGTTTCTGCTATTTCCATGTTACTGTGTTCTTTCAGGAGGTGCTAATAGAATACTCACTGGTTCTGCTGTCTTTAGCACTACAGTATGGAAAGTACAATGACTTCTATGAAAGGGGTTATTTTTTGAAATTATATCTTGCTCCATAAAATAAACATTTGTTTGGGAAGCCCAGAACGTTTCAGGCTAGTTCCCCCACTCCCTGTATATTTATGTATGTACTTAATGTAAATGTTGCTGATTGGTGCATGTGTTTTATAATTCATAGGTGCTAATGCCAGCCTTGCTTTATCTTTCCTTTTAGTTACACAGAGAAATCTGATTAATGTCAAGAGTGTTTACGAAACACAAACTGCTTTTGAACAGATGGCCAAACATTCCAAAGGAAGGTCAAGGAGAGCTACTAGAATAGAGAGGGTTATAACTCGAGAGTGTTGTCCTCCATTGGTTGATGAATTTCGGCCTCTGCCTTTTCTGTAACAGCAGCAGAAGCTCAGAAAATGCAGGTCAAATAAAAAGAGGGTTGTTAATTGCTTACTAATAATTATTAAATGATTATCTGTGTTGAAACAACTATCATTATCCTTATCAAATAGAACTAAGTTTAGCACACTGCCTGGAAAAGCTGCTTTCAGCACAGGGGTCCAACAGGCTCCTCCTTGCCACTTTTGTGAGGTACAGGAGACCTTCTATAATGGTGTCTTGTCTGATGGAGCTGTTTGGTATAGCTCAGTAGGTTGGAGCACTTGACTGCAGAGCTGGGGCTAGAAGTTCAAATTGCCCCTTTGCTTCCAGTAAAGCGACCATCTGGGATCACCTGGAGCATGTATGGCAGTGAGGGTTAAGTGCCCTGCCACCTGTGAGGCCTTGGGCAAGCTGCACGGCCCTGGACTACCAAAAAGCAAAGAACTGTTAAACTACTGTATTTCTGAATACTTTGGGCTGCAAATCTATGGGAAGGGTGGCCAAAAAGTGGAACTGATGTGACAGCACTTTAAAAAAATGATATGGTAGAAATTAGAGTTTAATTTGCTCTAAATAGTAATCGACAATAGCACATATGCATAGTTACTATATAAGAAAAGATATTGTGTAAAAGAGTAACTTCTAATAGTATTGTGAAAATGTTTAAAATAAATCATTCAGTGCTTATTGCGTTGTTCATGAGGGTAAATTACTGTATAAGGTTTCCCCCATGAAACAAACTTTTCCTGGGGGAGGGGGAAGGTATGTGACGAATGCCCACGTCACTCGTGTCACTCGTAGCTGGAGCTCTTTTCCATGAGCCTATGAGAGGACTGGAGGGGCGGGATCATTCATCAAGCAGTTAGTGAGTTAGAGAAGGAGAGTGCGAGCTGTGAAGGAGATAGGTTGAAGATTAAAGAGAGATAGATAAAGAAATAGAGAGAACTGATGTTAATAAAGACAAGCTGGTTAAAGTGAATAAATAAATCAGAGCGGGAAATTTTCAGATGTGGTAATGAATTTTGGAGTGCAGCTGCTCATGTCAGTTGCCATAGCCACACTGTCTACCATGTTTCCAAATCAGAGATGAGAAAATTTATTTTTTTGACAAGTCTCAGATGGGAGACGTGTCGAAACCAAAACCCCAAACCCACAAAAACAAAACAAAACCCACCAGCTGTATTCAGCCATACCATAAGTATACATGTTGGTGTATTATTTATGTGTACATACATTTATCTAAAGATGCACATAATGCTCGTAGCTCACAGCGATGTATTGCTGTCACGATAATTTGCCTACCCCCTGCCTCCACCTATTATGAGGTTTGCAATAAAGAGGAACAGGAAAGTAGAGGGAATCTGGATGTTGTCTTTGCTAATTGAAAGTTCCTGGTGTTTTGACCCTGCAGATGCTGGCTATACTAAATAGCGTACCTTTAGTAGTTACTTAGAAGAGGGAATTTCAACAGGTGCAGCTTTTAAGGCACAGGAACTCGAGACCAAATTGCTAACATGCGCTGGATTATGGAGAAAGCCAGAGAGTTCCAGAAAAATATCTACTTCTGCTTCATTGATTATGCAAAAGCCTTTGATTGTGTGGACCACAGCAAACTATGGCAAATCCTTAAAGAAATGGGCGTGCCTGACCACCTTATCCATCTCCTGAGAAACCTATATGTGGGACAGGAAGCAACAGTTAGAACTGGATATGGAACAACTGATTGGTTCAAAATTGAGAAAGGAGTACGACAAGGCTGTATACTGTCCCCCGGCTTATTTAATTTATATGCAGAATACATCATGCGGAAGGCTGGACTGGAGGAATCCCAAGCCGGAATTAAGATTGCCGGAAGAAATATCAACAACCTCCGATATGCAGATGACACCACTCTGATGGCAGAAAGTGAGGAGGAACTAAGGAACCTTGTAATGAGGGTGAAAGAGGAGAGTGCAAAAAACAGTCTTAAACTCAACATCAAAAAAACTAAGATCATGGCCACTGGCCCCATCACGTCCTGGCAAATAGAAGGGGAAGATATGGAGGCAGTGACAGATTTTACCTTCTTGGGCTCCATTATCACTGCAGATGGAGAAAGCAGCCATGAAATTAAAAGACGACTGCTTCTTGGGAGGAAAGCAATGACAAACCTTGACAGCATCTTAAAAAGCAGAGATATCACCTTGCCAACAAAAGTCCGAATAGTCAAAGCTATGGTTTTTCCTGTAGTGATGTATGGAAGTGAGAGCTGGACCATAAAGAAAGCTGACCGCCAAAGAACTGATGCCTTTGAATTGTGGTGCTGGAGGAGGCTCTTGAGAGTCCCCTGGACTGCAAGGAGAACAAACCTATCAATTCTAAAGGAAATCAACCCTGAGTGCTCACTGGAAGGACAGATCCTGAAGCTGAGGCTCCAATACTTTGGCCATCTCATGAGAAGAGAGGACTCCCTGGAAAAGACCTTAATGTTGGGAAAGTGTGAAGGCAAGAGGAGAAGGGGACGACAGAGGATGAGATAGTTGGACAGTGTCATCGAAGCAACCAACATGAATCTGACCCAACTCCGGGAGGCAGTAGAAGATAGAAGGGCCTGGCATGCTCTGGTCCATGGGGTCACGAAGAGTCGGACATGACTAACCGACTAAATGAACGAATGAGTAATAATTATGTGCCATCAAGTTGGTTCCCATGTGTGACGATCCTTTCCAGGATATTCTAGATAGACACTACTCAGAGATGGTTTACCACTACCCTCTTTTGGGGTTGCTCTGGGAACATATAATTTGTCCAAGGATACAAAAATGGGCTCTTCTCCAGGGAGCAGAGTGAGGAATAAAAGTCTTGATCTCTGGTTCGGTAGCCAGAGAAGTGAACTCCTTATCTCTGTTGTCTTTTTCATCGGGTCACCCTGCATGGAAGTGCTTTGAGAGCAGTTGTGGGTCTTTGGGCTTTCAATTAACAAATCAGCTACTTAATAGATCTCGTCAATTTAAATGTGGACGTGACCAAAAACCTTTGCTGCAGGTGGACCTTTGGAGGGACCCGTGTTGGCCCTGAGTACAAGGGAATAATACGACAACAATTACTCTTTGTGGCTAGAAGGAAATGCCGTTTTCAGTGCTTCAAGCTGAAAATCGTCTTGTGTGCACCCAAACCAAAGACATTAGGCAGAAATGCTGTTTTAATTTATGTGTGTAAGTTAAATTGTTTAGCTTCCCATAGCAAATTGCCGCTAATGAATGGGGCACCATTCACATGAGGCACTCACCAATTGTGTAACAAGCTTCTGCCTTAAATGCAACCAGCACCTTATTAGTTCATGACAATTTGCTGTGAAGAATTTAATTTACACACCCACAATTTACACACCAACAGCATTCTGGCCATTTAAAAAACCAAACGCCACCTTTCAGCTTCAAATAAAATTTTAGTGCCATCAGTAAATACTGTAAAATGTTGGTGAATATTGCTTTCAAGCAATATAAAGTTTAGGAAAATAGGAAAGACTACAATTTTACTTAATCTTCTGTGGAACATGCTGGTTATGTTAGATTCATCACAATTATTTTTACATTTTTCTCAATCCTCTAATGTGTTTTAGGTAAAGGTAAAGGTTCCCCTTGACAATTTTTGTCCAGTCGTGTTTGACTCTAGGGGGCGGTGCTCATCCCCGTTTCCAAGCCATAGAGCCAGCGTTTTTGTCCGAAGACAATCTTCCGTGGTCACATGGCCAGTGCGACTTAGACATGGAACACTGTTGCCTTCCCACTGAGGTGGTCCCTATTTATCTACTTGCATTTGCATGCTTTCGAACCACTAGGTTGGCGGGACTAATGTGCTTTATACAGTATTAAATGTTCCTCAATTAAGAATGCAACCCTATATTCAATTACCCAGAGTAAGCTCCATAGAACATAGAGGGACTTACTGAGCAATAAACATTTACATGTACAATAGAGCTTGGGATCAAATACAATATGTCAAACAGTGATTACCAGGAGTGAGAATATCAGGATCTATAGCTCTGGGAGATTAAGGGACAGTGGATGTGCATTATGACAATGAAACACTGAGAGATAAGATGCATTTTGAGAGATCTTTTCATGAAAGATTAATTTTTTCTTGAATCTGTTTCTATCATAATAGAAAACTTTCTTTGCATTTCTCATCCGTCTGTTTTGATAGCTATGGACATTTTTACATTTCAGAGTCAGTTGGATGGATTCCAAGACGTTTTGCAAGAAAAATCTATCAAGATTGAAGAGTTTGTCAGTGAAATAGAAGCTCTGTTTAATTCTCTTGAGGTAAGAGCTATTTAAAGAGTTTGTCTGTTAAAGATTTGTGCCATTATAATTGTTCAGCTGGGTGGGCCACAATGTAAACAGTATCTAGTTTTTACGCAAGCCATAATCTTTGATTGTTATTTGTGCACATACTCACAATATAGTGCTGTATAAATGGGTAGGCACTGTCTTGCAAAAGTATTTTAACAAAGGGATAAATCAAATGAACAAAAAGTTACTCAAGACTTAAAGTCAGTTCTCTAGTATTGCAATATACTCAAGAATATTCTCAGTGTCCTTCTAAGAATGTCAAAGAGGAATAGTAGACTAATGAGAAAGTCATCTTTAACACAACATGAAAGTCAGTTTTATGTGAGTTTACAGCATGACATACTCTTTCAATTAGACGCAGGTGGATTAGATTCAGATTATACGCAGATGAAGGATGAGTGAACAACATCAATAATTTAAGATGTGCAGAATATACCATATTACCGACAGAAAGCGTTGAAGACTTCAAACCACTACCGAGAAAGGTGGAAGATGGAAGGGCAAAAGTAGGATTACAATTAGATATTAGGAAGATAAACAAATCATAACTATAGAAGAATTGTGTAACTTTTGATGTTGACAATGAAAAAACTGAAAGTGTTAAAAGATTCTCTGTATCTCGGAGTCACTATCAATTCAAAGGAAGACTGTAGTCAAGAACTCAGAAGAAGAGTGAGACTCAGAAAGGGAACTATGAAGGAACATGAGGAAAAGATCCTCAAGAATAATAATGTTTCGATGGAGACTAAAGCCAAGTTATATTGTGATATTCCCAATTGTTATGTGTAGATGTGAAAATTGGACAGAGGAGAAGGGTGGTAAGAAAAATATTATTCATCCAAAATATTAGTTAAAAGAGGAGAGCTTTATACATACTATGAACTGCCAGAAAGATAAATAAGCACGTACTTATTCAAATCAACCTCTCTAGAAACAAAGATGACTAAATTGAGGCTATTGTATTTTGGGCATAACATGAGAAAACAAGGCTCATCATAGGAAAAGACAATAATAGTGGCAAAAGCTGAGTGCAGCAGGAAAAGAAGAAGACTGAATAGGAAATAGATTAATCCAATAAAGGAAAGCACAACCTTAAGTTTGCAAGACCTGAGCAAGGACAGGACCTTTGGGAGGTTACTAATTTATAGCGTTGCCATAAATCAGAAGTGACTTCACACTACATGGCAACATCTTTCCTTTTCCAAGAAGACATCTAGACTGAGCACACTGGAAACAGATGACATCTGACTGTTTGAAACATATGAATCATAAAAAAGGAGGGAGGTGTGTTGTCCAAGGAGTAAAAACATTAGCTTAGGAGCCGCAAAGGAAATAAGCTTTTTAATGCAAATTCCATCCAGGGGGGCCAAAACAGGCAAGAGGGGGCGCTTCTGCAATTAGAAACAGGTTGACTTAAACAGTGAATGATCTGTAATTACCCACTAAAGTTTCTTGCATTTTCACAGCTTTGAATGTGCTTACTTTTGTTTGTTGTTATGTCAGCAGGAGAAAACAATAGGCACAATTTGCATGTTAATTGTGCTAATATTATAGGTGTGAGGAATGTGTCTGTGGAAATGACTTTTTAATCACCTTCTGATTCATCCAAAAATTAAAGCTGCCCATCTCCTTTGTTTTAGTATTAGGAAAGTTTAGTTACTTAGGATGCTATGCTAGCTTGGTATATTCTAAGAGAGAGGTGGAAGAGAACTGACTGATTGAAGAAGGAAGTGACCATCTTCTCAAGGTGTACAGTGGTGCCTCGCTAGACAGTTACCCCGCATGACAGTTTTTTGCTAGACATTGACTTTTTGTGATCGCTATAGCGATTCGAAAAACAGTGATTCCTTTGGGGGAATTTCGCTGGACAATGGTCCCTGCTTCGCAAACTGATTTTCGCTAGACGACGATTTTGACAGCTCCCTCTGCGCTCGCAAAACAGGTGTTTTCGGGACCTAAGCTTCGCAAGACACCGATTTAAACAGCTGATTGGCGGTTCGCAAAGTGGCTTTCCTATGGTCGATCTTCGCTAGACAATGATGATTCTTCCCCATTGGAACGGAAATGCTTTTCGCTAGACAATGATTTCGCTAAACAGCGATTTCAGTGTATCTTTCTACAGTGAAGAGATGTGCTCCTGGCTTCACCCCTGATCCTGAGTGCCCAGCTGTTGGCAGGAGTCAAGGATGCCTTTGTACATTTAAAACTAGCATGCCAGCTGTTCCTGGACCTAGAGAAGTCTGATGTGGTCATGGGGACACATGCTGCACCCTGTTTGGACTGTGGCAATGTAACCCTAGGTGGGTTTGCCCTTAGTACATGCTTAGAAACTAAGGGAATCCACCATGCTGCATCCAGATTGCTGATTGGAGCTTGTTACAAAAAGAACTGAAATTCCTTGTTTCAGTGCCTACCCAGCTCCCAGTCTTTTTCTAGGTGCAAACCAGAGTGCTGTTTTTGACTTTTAAACCTCTAAATGACTTGGGTCAAGCCTGCCCTTATGAACCTTCCAGGATGTTAGGTTTTTCGAGAACCTTTCTCATGGTCACACCACCTTCACGGCCATGCCTGATAAGAACATGAGAGAGTCCCTTCACAGTGGCTGCTCCCAGGCTGTGGCCCTACTTCTTCTTCTTGTCTTACCTCCAGAAGGTAAACACCTCTCTGATAGACTTTTGTCATGTTACTGATTGACAAGCAAGGGGACTTTTAATATATGCTTTTAAATTGTTCTGAATTGTTTTTATTCAGTTTTTGTTTTGAAATGTAGTACTTCTTATTGGTTCTTTTATATTTATTTTATTTTATTTATTTATTCAATTTTTACCCCGCCCCTCTAGGCAATGTCTACTCGGGGTGGCTTATATTGTATTTTGAGCTGCCTTTGTTTTCCAAATCTTTTGTTAAGTCATCCTGAGTCTCTTTAGTGGGAGTGGGTGTCATATATAAAAACCGATTGGTCAAATGAATTTTCCCCAACATAAAAAGACCTTTTAGAATCTCTTAGCAATCTCTTTTTGTTCTCAGCATTCAAAATAATTTAGTGTCCTCAATAAACTTCACCATCTCATGCTCACCCTTAACTCCAGGTGATTGATACCAACAAGTTAAAAAAGCACTACTCCCATTGTAAGTCTCTGAGGCATCTCACGGCTCACATTTCCCAATGGTGAAAACTGATCTTGTACTTCTGCCTTCTTTTGTTTAACCTGCTTTTAGTTCATGAGAGGACTTTCTCTTTTAGCCCATGACTATACACCATTTTTGGAACTTCAAGTCAACAGTGGCTGAAGTCACAACTAGACTTGGCCCACAGAATCAGTGAAACCCCTGGAGAAGTTGACTCACTGAATCCCCACTTGGACTACTCTAGTTTTGACGTACTATTGGGTTTCAGCCATTCTGTACCGAATCACTCCATCCATTTATTCAGTGACAATTTTGAAGAACTCTGTAGGGTTAATGAAACAGGACTTACCTTTCCAGAAGCCATGCTGATTCTTTTTCAACAGGGCTTGTCCTTTCACACGCACAACAAATTTAACCTTACCCTTAGTAACACACTCCAATAATTCACCACTTCTTTTTTTGTGGAGTTTTTCCAATCTCGCATGCTGCATTTAGCAGATTGGGCTGGGAAAGATCTTTCTCAGCTGAGGTAATTGTTAGTCTATCCAGCACTAACCAATTGTTCCTTCCCTGCTTCTAAATTCAAAAGGACTCCCACTTCTCTGCTCAGCTCTCCCCCCCCCCTTTTAAGTCTGTTGAAAGCAGTAATATTTGTCAGTTTGGTGTTTGGTCTGTTCAATTGTAAGTAAATGAAACATTTTTTATTCTTTATTCTACTAATGTCTCAAGGTGAGTTATTGAGACTTTAAGTGTCTGTTGATGAGGAAAAAGGGGCAGACTAATCTAGGAACTTGAAGCTATTCTGCTTTGTAAATCCCTGCACTTCTGCTGCATAGGCACAAGGAATTTAACCAAACATTCAAATTTTTCCCTAATTTCTGACAGGATGAGGCTAGACTGGCTGCATATAACAAACTCACAGGCCCAGCCCTGTCAGTAGGCAGAGTCATTAAAGTAAAATTCAGCTGGCACACTCTCAGCCATTGGCATGTAAAGTGCGGAAAGAAGGACACCATCTTGTTCCATTAACTAGTGGAACAAATATGTTGAACTGGACTGGCCAGGCAAGGAAGAGAGAGAGAAAGGAAGAAGATATGGAGTTTTCCTTTTCCCATCATAGAGGCCCATATGGTCACTTTTTTTTCAAGGCACATTCCAACATTTCTTGTAGCACACCAGAGTTAGCAGGTATTTCATTTAGGAATAATCACTTTAAATGGATAACACATTGTTTATAAAAACACAGGCTACTCTGTTGGTCTTTAAGATCAAAACAGAGTTTTGTTTTTTTTAAAAAAAGATCCACAGGTGGATAATACTTCTCTTTGGACAAGCCATAACTCCCCTCCAGTGCATTAGTTTTAACCTATCTAGAACTCTTCTTCATCAGGGTAAATTCCTTAAAGCCCTCCCCCTTTTTTGCCACCAAGTCTCATGAATTAGTCTGGAGAAATTGAAAACTCATACAATATTGTGGGATAACAGTTAGTTTTATGTGCTGTGGAATACAACCTCATAATGTCAAAAGGCTCTGATCTGGGGAAAGAAGTAGAAATGAGCAGCATATAAATCTCAACAGAGACCAGTGCAATTAAGGCAAACTGTCTCAGCACTATCATGTTGTCATACAGAACTACAGCATTAACAAAAAGATATTGGCTGAATTCCAGTTGCTTGCAAGTACTAAGTTACAACTAAAATAGGCCAGTTGAATCAAGGGAACTTATGGAGCAGCTGATTCATCATATCCCCACTGATTCAATGGGCCTCAAGTTGCGACTTAGAACACTAGGCAATAGGATTTCAGTCATTCCCTGAAGGAACTGGCTGGGGAACAAGCTGGGAAACAGGGGGGTCTGAGGGGTCTCAGGGGCAACCAATAGAGACAATATACAGCAGGGGAAGATATGGCGGTGGGAGTAGAGCATGCTCGAGTAGGAGAAAGGAGGTTAGATACCTTACACCTATCCCCCTTTCTAGCTCTACTCCTAGCCAAATGGTACCAGGTGACCGTATCAGCCACCCCCCTGGCCACATGGTATTGTTGGTAAATGCCAGGTCGGCAAAAAACAAGACTGCCCTCATCCATGACTTAATTTTGGATGAAGGGGCCGACCTGGCATGCATTGCTGAGACCTGGGTGGGAGAAGAAGGAGGAGTTCCTCTATCTCAGTTATGTCCCCCTGGGTACTTGGTCCAACACCAGGGTCGCCCGGAGGGGCGGGGAGGAGGTGTGGCAATAGTCTACAAGGATTCCTTCCATTTTTCCAGGCTCCCTGTCCCCTTGGGAAATGGTCTAGAGGGCCTGTATTGTGTGTTGGGCTTGCGAGACAGACTAGGGATTCTGCTGGTGTACCGCCCACCCTGCTGCTTACCAACAGTCTCCCTACCTGAGCTGACGGAGGTGATCTCGGATCTGGTGGTGAGGACCCCCAGACTTTTGGTACTGGGGGACCTCAATCTCCATGCCGAGGCCACTTTATCAGGGGCAGCTCAGGACGTCATGGCCGCCATGACAACCATGGGGCTGTCTCAACATGTCATCGGCCTGACTCATGAGAAAGGCCATACACTTGACCTAGTATTCTCTACGGGACAGGGGGATGGTGGTCCGGATGTGGTGGATTTATCTTTGACTCCATTGTCATGGTCGGACCATTTCCTGGTAAAATTTAGACTCTCAGCCACTACTACCCTCTGCAGGGGTGGGGGATCAATTAAAATGATCCGCCCCCGGAGACTTATGGATCCTGAAGGATTCCTGAATGCTCTAGGGGAGTTTCCAGCTGATATGGTCGGCGCTCCTGTCGAAGCCCAGGTCGCCTTGTGGTACAAGGAGATGGCCCGGGCGGTTGACACGATCGCACCTAGGCGCCCTCTCCCTGCCCGCAGAGCCTATAAGGCTCCATGGTACACAGAGGAGCTTTTGGCCATGAAACGGTTGGGGAGACGGCTTGAGCGCAGATGGAGGAAATATCGCTGCGACTATGACCAAACACAGCTTAGAGCCCATTATCGGGCCTACTCTGTGGCAATACGGCTGGCGAAACGCCAGTATTTCTCCAGCCGTATCGCTTCCTCGGTGTGTCGTCCAGCAGAGCTATTTCGAGTGGTCTGGGACCTTCTTCAGCCTAATGGTTCGGTGGAGGTCCTGGACTCCTCAGTGGCTCGCTGTAATGAATTTGTTACACACTTTGAGGGAAAAATTGCTCAGATTTGCAAAGATTTGGACTCCACTGTTGATGCAGAGCCCATGGTTGTGTCCAGTGCTCCGGACTTTTGTCATAATTTATTGGATGAGTTTCAGTTGTTGCAACCTGAGGATGTGGACAGGGTGCTTGGATCGGTTCGTGCCACCACTACACAACTCGACCCTTGCCCATCATGGCTAATAAAGAAATCTGCCAGGGGAGTTTGCACCTGGATCCTGGAGGTCATCAACTCCTCGTTAAGAGAGGGAGCGGTTGCTGCCCCATTAAAGGAGGCAGTGATTCGCCCACTCCTAAAAAACCCTAATCTGGATCCAAATCTAGTGAACAACTATCGTCCAATAGCAAACCTCCCTTTTCTGGGCAAGGTGTTGGAACGTGTGGTGGCTGAGCAGCTCCAGGCTCTCCTGGATGAAACGGATTATCTAGATCCATTTCAATCGGGTTTCAGGCTGGGTTATGGGATGGAAACTGCCTTGGTCGCCCTGTTTGACGACCTTTGCCGGGAGAAAGACAGGGGTAATGCATCCCTGTTGATTCTCCTGGACCTCTCAGCGGCTTTCGACACCATTGACCATGGTGTCCTTCTGGACAGACTGGCTGGGATGGGAATTGGAGGCACTGTTTTACAGTGGTTCGGTTCCTACCTGGCTGATCGAGTCCAGAAGGTGGTGCTGGGGGACAGTAGCTCTGACCCATGGCGGTTGCGTCATGGGGTTCCTCAGGGCTCTATACTGTTCCCCATGCTGTTCAATATCTACATGAAACCGCTGGGGGAGGTCATTAGGAGGTTTGGGCTGAGGAGTCAGCAATATGCTGACGACACCCAGCTCTACCTCTCATTTTCTACCAATCCAGGTGTGGCAGTCACCGTTCTGAACTCGTGCCTGGACTCGATAATGGTCTGGATGAGGGTCAATAAACTGAGGCTCAATCCAGACAAGTCTGAAGTGCTGCTGGTAGATGCCCCGCCAGATAGGTTAAAGGGCCATCTCCCTACCTTAGACGGGATTACACTCCCCCTAAAGGATAGGGTCCACAGCTTGGGGGTGCTCCTTGACCCCAGTCTGACCTTGGAAGCCCAGGTGGACTCGGTGTCCAGGGGTGCCTTCTTACAGCTGCGGAGAATACAGTATATCAACTTCGCCCTTACCTGGATGAGCAGAGCCTGGCAGCAGTCACTCATGCACTGGTAACAACCAGACTGGATTACTGCAATGTGCTATACGTGGGGCAGCCTTTGAAGACGGTCCGACGACTGCAACCGGCACAGAACCGGGCTGCGCGGCTGGTAAGTGGTGCCGCCGCACGGACTCATATCACGCCGGTTCTGAAAAATTTATACTGGCTGCCGGTTGCTGCTCGGTCCCAATTCAAAGTGCTTACTTTGACATATAAAGCCCTAAACGGCTTAGGACCTGGTTACCTAAAGGACCGCCTTCTTCCATATGTGCCTGCCTGTCCTCTAAGATCAGGCCAGGAGACCCTTCTGAAGGTGCCATCCCTGAAAGAGGTGAAGGGGATGGCATGTCGGAATAGGGCCTTCTCAGTTGTTGCCCCCCCAACTTTGGAACACCCTCCCTAGAGAGATCCGCCTGGCTCCGACACTCTTGGCCTTTCAGCGCCAGACAAAGACCTTTCTGTTCACCCAGCATTTTAATTAATTAATTTTAATGTTTTAAGAAATATTTTAATATATGCTATTTTATACTGTCTCTTAAAATGTTTTTAATGTTTTTAAGTTTTAATGTTGTACGCCGCCCAGAAGCCACTGGCAATGGTGAGGCTAAAAAATATTGTAAATAAATAAATAAATAAATAAATTGTCTTTTTACTAAAAGTATTGTATATCAAATCCCACTTGAAGTATATATGTAACACTCTAGTTCTGTGGATCTATCCATCCATCCATCCATCCATCCATCCATCCATCCATCCATCCATCCATCCATCCATCCATCTATCTATCTATCTATCTATCTATCTATCTATCTATCTATCTATCTATCTATCTATCTATCTATCTATCTATCTATCTATCTATCTATCTATCTATCTATCTATCTATCTATCTATCTATCTATCTATCTGTCTGTCTGTCTGTCTGTCTGTCTGTCTGTCTGCCTGCCTGCCTGCCTGCCTGCCTGCCTGCCTGCCTGCCTGCCTGCCTGCCTGCCTGCCTAAAATGTATTGCAAACAAAAACTTTACAAAAGCAATAACAATAGTGATATATAAGAAAATTGGATGATACAAATTGTACACCGCAAGGTCTTTTCAGCAGCACCAGAGCAGGAGTTGCTTGAAGAAATAAAGAAGAATTCAAATTTTTCTTTTATACCAAATGAGAACAAAGTCCCAGATATACATTTATTGATCAAGATGGGACATCCACGACATAAAGGAATCGGCTCCAAATACACAGTGTCTCAGACCCTAAACCAAGGTGGTCAGGCAAGGGCCTTCTCAATCCTCGTGGGAAGAGCGGCTCCTGCCCCTGCAGTCTCTCCTGCTCTTTCTAACTCAAATCCCGAATCACAGCCCCTTCCTGGGATAGCCCCACGGACTGGGCTGAACCAAATAGTCTATTGGGGTTAAATATACACAGCCATACTAAAAACATATGAAATGTATTTTGGCTGATGTTGTTATCAGTTGTATTTAAGATAAAAAACCAGGACAACTAAGGGCTCAGTCACACTGCCCATTTGAACTGATTCTGACTTTTTTTAAATCAGTATTAAGTCATGTGGTACAGTGGGGTCTTGACTTGAGAACTTAATCCGTATTGGAAGGCGGTTCTCAAGTCAAAAAGTCTGTAGGTCAAGTCTCCATTGACCTACAGTGCATTGAAAACCGATTAATCCCGTAACAGGCCGTTTTTGTTCCATTTTGGTTTTTTTCTGGTCTGTAAGTCAAATCTCAGTCTGCAAGTCAAACCTAAATTTTGCGGCCAGAAAAGTCTGTAACTCAAAAAGTCTGTAAGTCAAGCCGTCTGTAAGTCAAGGGTCCACTGTATATAAATCAGTAGCCATGTTCAATTTTGAATGAAATTAATTTAATTTATTTCTGGTAGTTAAAACAGGTTTGGGTGGCTACACAGGTGAAATTGATTCCTTTCCTTTCCTTTTTTAGAGCATGCTGTTTATTAGAGCATTTTGTTGTTTTTTGAAAAGGATACATCATTCAATTGGTGGCTGCATTCATCTGAGAAATTATTCTAAACATTAGAAGGCAGTCCTGAAAAACTGTACATAATGTAGAGGACAGCACAAGTGATAAATGTGGGGAAATAAGTTTTCATTGCCAGAAAGGGACAAACCAGGAGGATGATTGTAATATAGAACATATTGATAAAGTAATGCAGAGATATACTCTTGACAATGCAGTTACAGTGCACTTAAGTGATGCGTTGCTAAAAATTTTAAAAAAGAATTGTTAAAAAACTGAGTGGCAAAATCTCAGTGCCAATGGTGCTCGAAATCAACAAAGTTACAAGGTAAATCGATAGTAGAATTCACAACCACCATCCCGAACTGAAATAAAATGATTTACAAGTGATGTATTTTAAAAGGTCCTTGCTACTAGTCAGTTCAAAAAAACGTGCTTTGCGGCCAAAATACATTGATTCCACCCACACATTGTGTGCCCTGGAATTTATTAATAGATTTAAATAACGCTTAAATCAATTTAACTGTGGTTCTTATTGCCAGTGGACTGCACTCTCAGCTATAAGAAAATACCAGGACAGTTACCAAGCATGTGGGACATACGGAGAAAAAATGTTAAAAATTAGTTAAAACATTGACCAAAAGCAGCTCTAGAACCCCTGTGCCAAAGAGAAAAGTTCACCAATGGAATTTATCTTTCCAGTACATTTGATGTCATTTTGTCCCCTCTTCTAGGAAAACTGCAAGGAAAAGGAGCAGCTTTTGGAAGAACAAAATGAAAGCATTGTCAAGATGGTGATAGATCACCATGAGAGAAAGGCACAGAGCTTTGAGGGAATAAAGAACACAAAAATGGAGTACCTTTATGAACAGATGGTTAATTTTCAAGAATATATTGACACAGCAAAGGAGACACTGGAGACTATAATCAAGGAGGCAGAAGGAATGGATGATTTTGTTTTCCTGCAGGTATGTACAATACTATATTATCACTGGTAAGATGTTCCAGACTTTTAGACAGTTGAGAAATGTTTATACACTATATTCTCCCGTACATACATCAACATGTTAAGTAGAGATTGTTTCTTCAGTATTCGTACAACTGAGCTAGAAACTCAATGGACCTTAGAGACATTGTGAAGGGAAGGGAAAAAATTTATTTTTTATAAAATTGCACTGGTGGATGATGTCATCAACTCTATGCCACAGAATTTACACAAACAGGATTTTAACCAATGTTTTAAAAATAACTTGGGGAGAGGGGGAAAAAAAGAAATTGCAGGATAGCTCAATGGTTTAGGCATCTGGCTGTGGAGCTAGAGGTTGGGAGGTTCCCCACTATGCCTTGACAGGGGCTGGACTTGATGATCCATAAGGTCCCTTCCAGCTCGCTAGTTCTAAGATTCTAAATATTGGACTAATAATCCAGTTCGTCATGCCCCAGGGAAAGCCAATGGGGTGCAGTGAATATCATGTTGGATAAGGACTCAGGAGAGCTGGGTTATTCTCTGCTTGGCCATGGAAACCAAATCGAGGTAATAGTGGTTAAGCCACTCCTTTAATAAGGTAAAGGTAAAGGTTCCCCTTGACAATTTTTGCCCAGTCGTGTTCAACTCTAGGGGGTGGTGCGCATCCCCATTTCCAAGCCATAGAGCCAACGTTTGTCCAAAGACAATCTTCTGTGGTAACATGGCCAGTGCGACTTAGACACGGAACGCTGTTACCTTCCCACCGAAGTAGTTCCTATTGATCTACTCTCATTTACATGCTTTCGAACCACTAGGTTGGCGGGAGCTGGGACAAGCGATGGGAGCTCACTCCATCGTGTGGATTCGATCTTCCGACTGCTGGTCTTCTGACCCTGCAGCACAGGCTTCTGCGGTTTAGCCTGCAGCGCCACCATGTCCCTTTAATAATTCACCATAAATCTGGTGGCATATAATAACAAATCTCTCCAGCTTCATCACACAGAAATGTGGTTCACAGATTTTTTTTTTAAAAAAAGATCATAATTCTGACCTGACAGTTCATATTAAAGATGTACAAAGTAGATGCAGCAAGCCTAAACTGTTTAGCTGTTCAGGTTTGGCAAACTCTTAATTAATTCCCATGGCCTAAATCTGTACAGGAAATGCCTGAATTAGAATACAGCCTAAAGCCGAAATTATAATAGGTTTTGGATTTTTCTGCTTTTTATGCCATATTTAAGAATATGGTCCAAGTGAATACAGATTAGGGCTGTCAACAGATTAAAGACTTTTGTTCATTAATCTCTGGATTTAAGGGATTCATATTAGCAAATACAGGACTTAGGACAAAGTACATTATCTAACAGTTGTGCATAGATGTTAAAAGACATGTACAAAATACCAAAGAAAGTACGGTACAAAAAAGTGGATGATAGCTAGACTTCTGCTTATACATGCCAGCCTAAGTAATAAATAATAATTGTGTACTGTCGAGTCAGTTCTGATCTAATTAGGGTGACCCTTTTCATGGTTTTCTAGGTAAAGAATATTCAGAAGTAATTTACCATTCCCTTCTTCTCAGGCTATCCTGGGAATGTGCATCTTGCCCAAGGCTATACAGGCTGTCTCTTCTGAGATGCTCAGTAAGAAATTGATCTCCTCACCTCTGGCTCCACAGCCAGATACCTAACTAACTGAGCTACCAGGCAATTTTAAAAAATGTGTGTCGTCAAGTCGATTCTGACTTATCGTGACCCTTTTCAAGGTTTTCTAGGCAGAGAGTAATCAGAAGAGGTTTACCACTCCCTTCTTCTCTAACAGTGTAAATCAGAGCAGCGAATTGCCACTAGTTAAGGAGTCACTGGATATCCAGTGTTTTGTAGTCATCAGAGTAATGGATTAGGACTTTGGAGACCAGGGTTCGAAGCCCCGCTTGTCCACAGAAACTCACTGGGGGAATGGAACTGATAAAACCACTCCTTAAATATCTTACTTACCTTGGAAGTTCTATTAGGCTCACTAGAAGTTGGTTCTGACTTGACGATACATAACAACAACAGCAACAAGTCACTTCTTGTATTTGCACTAAGTCATGTGAACTAGTACACAGCAAGGGAAATGAATGGTGACTCTTATTTGCTGCTGTGATTTGCGCTGGAGTACATAAACAATAGGATTCATGCTAACATTGTGAGCAAAATAATGCTTCTTATTATTGGAAAGAAATGTCATCTTTTTTATCCCCCTCTTAGAGGAACACCTAGAAACAGGACCGGGACCCAGTTCAGAACTAAGTACCGTAGCCCCAGTGACCCCCAAATGCTGTTGTCATGTTTCAATAATTTTTTTTGGAAAAGTTCAGCTATGCTGCTGAGCTGAGCTATGTCTGCAGACATCATCCTTGTTTCACCAACAAGGATTTTGTTTTTGCAAAGACTCAGAGGTAGTCCGGAGGATATGGAGATGCCAAACTCCTCTGCAGCTTTGCCCTAAGCATACCCAGACTGTTCTGTGAATGTTAAAGTCTGGCTCTGCCACTGTTTAGTAAGGACTGTGGGGGAGGGGAGTACATGGAAAGAGGAAGAGCACAGGGAGAGTGTGATGAAGATGAATGAAGAGGTAAGGGGGGGGCAGCACGGACAGGTGGGGGAAAGAACAAAACTGGGCTGCTAATACAGTACCTTTAATAGGCAAATGGACTCATGAATTCAGACATGTTATTTTCCTCCTTAGCACTATTTCTTCATCAGTTCTGCAACTTTGTGGGTGTGCAGGATGGGGAGGGTCTGCTGGTGTAAATGAATTGGTTCTAGGGAGGTTCTACTGGATTCCACTGGTACAATAATTCGGCCCAAATGGAGTCGGTCTGTGAGTGGAATCCAACAGAGTAAATGGCCCAAATATTTTGTAACATGAATTAATCCATTCCTTTCCCACCTTTCCCTCCCTTAGTCATCAGAAGAGATAAACAAAAGGTATATGAAATGTAGCTTTGGCGTATTGTGGTGTGTGTTGGGATCAGCATGTCTGAATGCTTTAATACAGTACTTTCAAGCTCCATTGGAGGCATGTTGCTAGTATAAATACCTCCTTTTTAAAGGCGCAGATATTAAAGAAGAAATTGTGTGCTTGGTAATGCGGCTGCAAGCTTTCGAAATATTTTGCATGCACTTTGCTTTTCGTAATTTAAATACTAATAATAAATATTACATTATTACATTGCTTTTCTTTACAATAGCATTTGCGTACTTGTTTGCCAGCAGATGATTATGATGGTTGCACAAAACCATTTAAGATTCCAACTGCCAATATTTTTGAGAGCTTCTCTTTTGCTGTTTTGCTGCCTTAATTTCCTTGTTAGATGAAATGTTGAGGAACGTCATCCTCTTTGTCAAACTGGTAGGCAAGACTAAATTTAGACTTTGATATACATGTGAATGATTTGACCCCGTGAGGTCTTAGTTTGTCCTGCTGTTTTTGCTTCTCTTGTCAGAAACATTATATTTAAGCAGTTTGATGGTGGCTTTTAGAAGAACTCCTTCTAATCAATATGTTAAATGTTAATATTATGTTTAAAATAATGTCTTAAGCAAGGGCCATTTTAGTTGGCCTCAGATCGGCAGAGGTCAACAAAACAATTCCTAGAGAGTTGAAGATCGGCAGCATCCAATTGCAGCATAGTTTAGTTCAGAGAGACAAAGAGTAGAGATCCTATGACTAATTTAGGGGCTATTCTGAGAATTCCAGCAGCCTCAGGAGCATCAGCTCTAGAGCATGCAGGATAATGAAAAAGGCAAAGGGGTTGCTCTGCATATCTAAATGGTGTATCTTGTATCTATGAGAATGAACTGGAAAATCTGGGTTGTTAGGATGACAGCCGTGACGTAATGGTGCCATGACTCACAGAGCTGAAGCCATGGGACTTTCTTAGTAGCAGAGATGATGACATCATCAGCCCCCCTTCATGCTCTCCTGTTCTCCCTGACCTCAGCTGCAATCCTTGTGCTAAATGAGTGAGGAAAACATCTTTCCAGGAACAGTATATTGCTGCAAGCTACCACTTCACAGTGCAAATTCTCTGATGGTGGGTTGGTCCCTAATGAGTAGTTAAGAGCCGTTCATTACCTTTGCAAAAGAACTGCTGCTTACTTGTTGATCTGGACCGATCCAGCTGCCTGCAGTTCTGAAAGATTTATATGGGTGCGTGAGCATGGGAAATGTCACAATGAGCATCTGCACTTTTGAATTTTCCATGACAGTACAGTACTGATTCGTACCCTCTCATTCCTTGAGCTTTCAATTCCAAAGCCTGACAGAAATGGACACCAAAACCAGAGTCTCAAGGCAAAAACCTGAAACCTAGCATCCTAAGTTCAAATAATGGTCCTACAGTACCATAAGGCATACATTACTTGACCCTTGTGCAGTTTTTGAAGTACCCAGACTTTCCTCTTGTTGGCAAGACTGGATACATAGTGACAGGGAAATTTTGGCCCTCCAGATACTTTGGACTTCAGCTTCCAGAAGCTCAGTCCAACATGAAAATGGCAGACAGGCTGTGGATGTTGTAGTCCAAAAAATCTGGAGGACAACAGGTTCCTCATTCATTTACTCCATGGACAATCATATCATCTTTAAACCTCTTTCTGCATAGTCACCATGCATAGAAGCTATGCAGTTAGAGGATTCTGGAAGTTGTAGTCCAAAAAGGTAATTTGTCTGTACTTGATGTAGAAACACCAATATGTGACTGGTGCTGGGGGGGCATTTTAGGATGTTGTAGGAACCCTATGGATATATTCTCTCTCTTGTAGTGCTGCCACTGGCCAATGTAGTGGATGTGCTATACATAGAGAAGGTCAGAAGTGCAAACACAAGTACATTTAGTGAAAAGATTTCAGGTTGTGGGAAATCTTGGAAAAAGTGCTCCTTGATAATCTGGAGAGTCACTATAAGACACAGTAGACCAGGGGTAGACTTCCAGACCCTGTTGGACTGCAGCTCCCATTATTCTTCATTGGCCTAGGAAATGGTAAGAATAGGGACTTGTAGTTTTGAGACAGCTACATCTTCCCCATTCCTGGAGTTAACAATGTCTGCACTAAAAGAGAGAGAAATGATTGAGTATAATATTTGCATGACCCTTTCCTCTAAAATAATCAATTATTCACAAATGAATTAATGAAAATTTTAAATGAAAAAAAAAAACTGTATGAATGTGGGACACTGAGCTTCTGTACTCACTATTAGGAAAGCCAGGGAATGCCAATATTTCTGCACAATATTGCCCATGTTGCCAACTGGAAAAAAGGATGCCAAGCTTTACATAGCAAAGGGCAGCCTGAATGCTGACAACACCAAGATAACACCAGGATGCCCTCTTCTGCTCACTGCCACTCACACTTGTTGAAAAACATAACAACTTGTTTCGCCAACAGGTGCTTTCCAAAGGTTTAGAAGTGGGTGAGGTACAGTGGTGCCTCACTTAATGATTGCCCCGCATTACGATGAATCTGCTTTATGATGATCTTTTTGCGATCGCAATTGCGATCACAAAACGATGGTCTAAATGGGGGAATTTTGCTTTGCAATGATCGGTTCCCTGCTTCAGGAACCAATTCTTCTCAAAACGATGTTTTTTAAACAGCTGATTGGCGGTTTCAAAATGGTCCCCGCTGTTTTCTAGGGACGGATTCCTCGCTATACAGGCAGCGAAAATGGCTGCCGTATGGAGGATCTTCGCTGGACAGTGAGTTTTTACCCCATTGGAACGCATTGAACGGGTTTCAGTGCGTTTCAATGGGTTTTTTATTTTCGCTTCACGATGTTTTCGCTTAATGGCGATTTTCCTGGAACGGATTATCATCATTAAGCGAGTCACCACTGTAATCAAACTTGCCCTGTGGGCTGACTGGAGATACATTCTGATTGGTCAGAATGCTATGCAATGCGAATAGTTCCTTTGGAATTCTCAGAAGTTACTTTAAAAAGGCAGCAATTTCAGAAGTTGTAGGGTTGAAAAGCAGTAATTAAAGGCTCTGAATTAGAGCCCTGATTGCCCCAATTCCCATGGATGAAGAAAAAGAGGTTAAAATGGAGCCTTTTCTCCCTACATATGCAAATTTTGTCTTAGCTACATTTTTTATCTCTTTTTCTTTTAGCTGAGGAATTGGTTGCTTGTTTCTGCATGGGGGTAAAACAGTGTTGCTTTTTTTAAAAAAATCACAACTTGAAAAGCATTTCCCCAAATGTCCTCAACTTTGGCACAGAGCAAGAGCAGACGTTCTGCTGCATTCGCACCAAGGTTGGTGCTGATCTGACCTCTAGTTTCTTAGTTATAATTTTTTGTTTGGGCACACCTATCTTTTGATTTTGCATGTAGAATCCTGCTTACTGTGCTTATGCAAAATATATGACAGGACTACTATCATGCCGTAATAAACCATGCACAAATCCAGTGTGTGTGTGGAATATGCAGAGATTTGAAAAGTGTCCTTTTAATAGTTTCAGAACTTCCCAATAATATACTTTCTGCCAAGATCCTATTAGACAGCTTTCTCCAACCTGGGCTTCTCAGAGGTTTTGAACGACAACTCCCATTATCATCCCTCCTTGTTGTTCATGGCAGCTTGTGGGAACTGGCATCTGAAAAGAGAGTAACTTTTCCAAGCTTTGGGTATGTGTGACAGTTTGCAACACATCTTATGTAACAGAGAGAAGTTCAAAGTTACACTGCTGGCATCAGAAACCAAACAGCAAACACAGCTGTTTCAGTTAGCTATGAGTATGGAGGGAAGTGATGCTACCAAGAAGTAAAAGAGTGGTTTCTGTCTTCATGGGGGCTCACGGACCGTGCAGAAATATATGCATGTTTAATGAAAAAGAGAACGTATGGCAGCAGAGGGAGGGTTATTGCCCTGCAAAAAATAAAATAAAAAATAAAAAAAGTACAGTGAGAATTGAGCATGCTCAGTTGTATGCATGAGCCACAAGATGTCACTGAAGAAAGCTGAGAGGAGGAGAAAGTATCCACAGACACTGGATTTGGGCACAGTTTATTTTTTTAGAGGAAAGGATCATGCAAACTCAGCTGCTTGTACCTAATGAAAGCCTTTCCCAACCTGGCACTCCCCCAATGCGGTATATTTCAACTCCCATAATCCCCATCTGTTAGGAATGATGGAGGTTGTTGTTAAAACATCTGAGGCGGCCAGATTGGGGAAAGCTGTTTAATGGGGTCCTGGAGCAAGGCATGGCTGAAACAGGAGTGCTTCTGTTAAGAGAGTGAGGATAATTTTTGAAAGTTTTTTTACAGATCCCAATGTGTATCTCTGGTTTTCTTTTTAATGCAAATGCATAATGTATGATTGTTCTCTTTAAATTATAACAATTCATTTGCTTAAATTAAAATAATAAATGTACTATAAAAGATGATGCCCTATTAGTTTGCAGAAACATTACTTCAGTTCCTTCAAGTACTTGTTCTGTCTCACATTTAAAAATGTGTTCTTTTCTCCCACTGCCATGAGCTCAGCAAATAAGAGCTAATTGCTTCTAATCCATTTTGCTTTCATTTTTCCTTCCTCTTTTTTTTTTTGGGATTTGTTAGCTCTGCGAGATGTTTTTAATACAGTGGTGCCTCGCGTAACGGGCGCTCCGTTTAGTGATGAAATCGCTTAGCGATGACTTTTTCGGAGCGTTTTTGCGCTTTGTTTAGCGATAGTCCCTATGGGCGATTTTTGCTTAGCGATGGTTGGGACCATGCTTCGCATAGCGATTAAATTTTGGGTCCCCTGTTTCGCTTAACAATGGTTTAAACAGCCTCATGTTTGCTGTTTTTTAAATGTTTTTCTGTTATTTATAAAGTTAAAGGTTACTGTTTAAAATGTTTGAAATCATAAAGTGCACTTAATAAACCCTTTGTTAACCAAATTTGACTTTGTTCTGACCCTTTTAAAATTTGTTGTTGTATTTTTTTCCCCCCATTGAGATGCATTGAATAGGTTTCAATGCATTTCAATTGGGGAACCGCATTTCGCTTAGCGATGTTTCCTATGGCAATTTTCACTTAAGGACGGCAATTCGTTCCTATTGGAATGGATTATCCGGTTTTCAATGCATTTCAATGGGAAACCACGTTTCGCTTAGCGATGAAATCGCTTAGCAGCGATTTTTTCGGAATGAATTAACATTGCTAAGCGAGGCACCACTGTATTGTATTTGGAATCCTTCAGCTTTGTGGTTGTTCGTTGTCTGTTTCATATTTCATAATACACTTTTCATTCATTTGAACAGTATTTCACAAGGAGCTTGGTTTTATTTTAAGCTCTCCCCACATGTTACTGCTTGAGATAAAGGCAGATATGTTTGATCTACCTTCAGTTCCAGATTACGGTTTCTAGATATCAATCCTGGAAACCTGCCTTTCTTTTCAACCAGGGATGGGGAAATCTTGGCCCTCTTTGAAGTTGTTTTGAACTTCAGCTCAGAAGCTGCAGATGATACAGCCAGTGGTGAGAGATTTTGAGTTAAGAATTAAAAACACTGGGAAGCTTGAAGATGCCTCACTTCTGACCTAAACTTTAAGTCATAAAGGCACCAGGAATTAATATGACTGTTGCATTTTAATTCTGCACCTCACCAGACAGATGCAAAGGAGCAAGACTTAAAATATGGTCCAAAATCAGACAAGAGAGCACACGTTTCTTTCAGCTACTCTTTTAAAATATTGAAATATAACACTAAATCACACCAGATAGTGGTTTGTCAAGATGTTCAAACCAACACTATTCAGCAGGTCATGATTTATGCTGCTAAACCAGTATAAGAAACTGAAATTCAGGTAAACTGTGGTGTGGCATTATTATTGAATTGGTAAACCATTGCTTTATATGATCCTCCACCATTAGTGGTCATTGTTCAGGGATTCTTAGGAAAAGGGGAAAGAAACCAGTATTTCACTGTAAATGTCTGCATGAATCATGTTTCTGTAACTTAAACCATGATTAGTGCAAACCATGGTTTAGTGTTATATCTAAACTAACCAAGTTGCTTCTGAAGAAGATTCATTACCCAAAGAGCTTTGGTCCTCAATATACAGTTCTAATTGTATTTCTGAGGCCTCCTTTTTCCTTCATTTCTTTCCTGGTGCTTTCTCTTGTTTCATTTTCTGCCACACACTGACGGGCAGCACTATCTGTTCTTGTTACCTCTCCCCACCATAAAAATCCCCAATAATAGTATATATGCTGTTTACTGGTGAATTGTTGTGCATGATTAATTAAATAGTCTGTATTTGGATTGGTGATTCACAAACTGCAGGCCTGGTTTAAGAAATATCAGGTCATAGGGTCCCGTTCCTCCTCCCCCCAGTGTTTATTTTGGCAGCAAGATAGTACTAGAATGCTTGTTAATAATGGTGTATATTTTCCTTCACATAGACTGCTTTCTGCAGTGGAGAATATTCTGACATTGGAAAAGATGCCTGACGCATTTTCACAGTTTGAACATTATGCGGGTGGTTCAGCAAATGGTGACCAGACCTTAAAACACATGCCTGGTAAGAATCTGTGCAAACAATTAGGTACAAGCTGGGAAATGTAGCAAAGCCTAAAAAAGAAATGTGCTTGAGAAAGGAAGCTGGTGTTTTGAGCTTGTGCATATAATTAGTAATCAGCTCTGTTTGAAGTGAAGCCTGATTGTGCCTAAGTGTTTGGATTATGGTGGAGAAAACTGAGGAAGTGGCAACTAACACTTCTTGTTCATGCTAAAAAGGCACGTCACTTGCAAGTCTGGATTACTCATTATGGGAAGCAAGCTATGAAGTATATCTTCTTATGTTATGAAGAAAGGCCAAGAGAAGAGCCAATGAGTTGTGCTACTGCACCTTTCAGATCTTCCTGAGCGTTGAGCAAGGAAAAAAAAAGGCATACAGAGTCATCATAGTAGCCGTGCTATGCAACCCATTAGGATGGGATATGATGGCCACCTTTCTGCCCAACTGGTCCCCTTGTCAGCTGCAGCATAAAAACAGAGGATAAGGAAAAGGGGGGGTGGCGGTGGAAGGACCATAATACATTTAAAGTAAAGGCAGGCAATATGCCCTTCCAACCCCCCTGTTGCTGTTCTTAAAACTGTTACCTTGAAAGAAAGAAAGAAAGAAAGAAAGAAAGAAAGAAAGAAAGAAAGAAAGAAAGAAAGAAAGAAAGAAAGAAAGAAAGAAAGAAAGAAAGAAAGAAAGAAAGAAAGAAAGAAAGAAAGAAAGAAAGAAAGAAAGAAAGAAGGGAAGGGAAGGGAAGGGAGGGGAGGGGAGGGGAGGGGAGAGGAGAGGAGAAAGAAAGAAAGAAAGAAAGAAAGAAAGAAAGAAAGAAAGAAAGAAAGAAAGAAAGAAAGAAAAAGAGGGTATTGGTGCCCAGTATAGTATATACTGTACATTATCTCTTTTCTCCTACCAATATTTTTCTTTGTTTCACCCACCGTTGCCTCTGTTCAAAAGGCTTTGTTGATTCCAGAAATTCTGTAAGCTTTGTTAAACACCAGTGGCAACAGAATGGGTAAAGTTAGATGGGACAGCAGGAAATCTGTGATAGAATCTCCTATGACTGAGTATTGAACTGTCTTGGATAGCTCAGTGGTTAGGTCTCTGGCTGTGAAGCCAGAGGTTGGGAGTTCAGTTCTGCGCTGTGTCTCCTTGTCATGTGTGGGACTTGATGATCCAGAGGATCCCTCCCAGCTGTGCAGTTCTGAGTCTCCCAGTGATTATGATATGTTCCATAGTCCTGTGTGTATATGTGTGTGTGTGTGTGTGGCAGGGGTGTGTGTGGAAATCTGACTGGGGAATATGAGACTGGGAGTGTTTTGTTTGTGTGTGTTTAACTTGAGACCTCCTGTACTGTTTTAATGAAAAGTTGTCCCCAGGCTATTTTTCTGCAAGGTAAAAAGCAGCTTTGGTTGGGAAAAGAGTGGTCCTAATTGGTTGAGTCCCTTCTTCCCCCTGGATGCTATTAAATGCTTAAAGAAACTGTGGGAGGTCCAAGCCGGTATGTCCTGCTGTTCCATCTGGTTGTTCTTTCCATTTGGCTGCCCTTTGGGGGAACGAACAGGCATTTTATACTCTTTGCAATAACTACCGTGTTTCCATCTTGAGTAAATAAAGAAATACTGTAATCTGGTTTATGTTCTATGATGGAAATTAAGGCTGTTTTTAGCGACAGGCAGATCTTTTTGTAAAGCACAGGAAATCTGCTACTGTCAGCATTTGCTTTGTTTGTGCCATAGGAGTCCATAAGAAAATAACTGAAAAGAGAATTCCCTCCACCCCCCACCCCCGTGGATCTTAATGTGTCAAGTGGAAATCTGCCAAGGAAGAGCTGAAAAGGAGAGGAATTTTCATTCTCGTTGGCTTATGTAGTAATTGAACATCAAGATGTGTGTGTGTTTTTTTAAAAAAAATTCTACTCTTTGAAGCCATCCACTGCTCATTAATTTTGTTTGGATTAATAGCCCCAGTTTTGGCACATCTTGCTAGAAAGTGTACAGTATTGACCTTGACGTGCCCCATGAAGATTGTGGGTGGGTCTAGGGGAGGCTTCAGATTTCTCAGCAGTGGGAGAAGACACTGCTTTGTAACCAGTAGTGAATGTACCATGGGGGTTGGGATGGGGAGGTACCAAAGGGAAGCAACCTAAGTGGGACACAAGGTTTTTTTATAACAATTAGGAACTGAGCAAACTGCTTTTGCTGAGTCAGACCATGTTAGTACTGAAGCCCAGCTTTGTTAGCTCTGATGGGTAGCCTCAGGGATCCTGCTGGGAATTCAGGCAGGTTTTTTTCCCTGGCTTTCTTTTCATTCTTCCTACTTTTTGGAGAGGTCTGTTGCCTAGGCATGATGGATTCACATTGCATCTATATTTTTAAATAGCTTTTCTTAAAGGTTCAGAATTCTCAGTATGATACAACAGTTCTTTTAAGACTTGCCTACTGAGGTTCTGGTCTAGATTGCTACGAGTGGGTATTCTCCAGGCTGGGTTGAATATCTCACTCTGGTGTTCCTCCTTCACCTTACTATACCCAATAGATGCGCCAGCCCTGATTACAACCGCTGTAATGGTTTGAATCTTTGTAAATGTGTTTACTGATTTGTTTGAATCATAGAATTCTAGAGTTGGAAACAATCTCAAGGCAGGAAGTACAGTATACAGGTAGAGCATTCCAGACAGATGGCCATTCTACCTCTGTTTAAAAGCTTCCAACAAAGGTTGATTCTGAAGGGAGGAGTTTCAGAGGGAGGAGTATGAAATTCTGGCAAGGACAGTGACCAAAATGTGTGTTTTTTTTTACTTATCCATACAAGAAAACTGGATCAGCATAGTGTGACTTGGTGACTTAAACAACCAACTGTCATGATGGTAGCCACTGCCTTCTGTGAAGTGCTGTGCTTAACAATGGAAGCGTACAAGTAACCTGTTCTTTTTTTCCCCCTCCAAGTCCCACAGACTCCAAAATTACAACCTCAAGAACCCAACTCAGCCACAAGTACATCCATTGCAGTATACTGGACTGTGGATGAAGATGCGATTATTGACTTCTTCCAAGTTTATTGTATGGAGGACTATCCAGGAAACAAAGAACAAAGCGGTGTGTGTGAGTGATATGGTTTCAGCCAGAGGGTGGAGCTGGGGAGAAACAGAGAATAAAACCCAGGTTGTACAGTACATTGATATTTTAAAAGGAAATAATGAAAAGCATGAGAAATAAAGCCACTGACCAAAGTTCTCTTCAGAATCATGGACCGTAATGCCCCCATGAGCATAACACTCTGCATGACCTCTGGCTTGTTGTTGTGCAAGCCAGAGAGCATTCTGTTAAACAGGGTTTTAATTCAAGGAGGTAATGGGTACTGCCTCACACAAGCTCACTAAAAGTGTAAATGCTCAGGAAATTGGCCATTGCCTGCATCAGATTATCAGGATATGTGAGTGTATGGACAGAACTGTATAGATTTCACATTTACTTAACGCATGGAGTGGTAGAAATAACCCAAGTTCCAGGAGGCAGAACACATACAGTATAGAACAAAGGCTTAAATGTTAGCAACAAAAAAGAAAGAAAAGAAAAGAAATATGGCGAATTCTAGTTCTATGCACTTTCAGACTGCAATCTCAATATACACATTTACATGAAAGTAAGCCCTACTGAACACAGTAGACATTACTTTTGACTAAACATATACAGGATCGTGCTTTTGGGAATAGAGAAGAAGAAGAAGAAGAAGAAGAAGAAGAAGAAGAAGAAGAAGAAGAAGAAGAAGAAGAAGAAGAAGAAGAAGAAGAAGAAGAAGAAGAAGAAGAAGAAGAAAAGGAAGAGATACAGTGGGGTCTTGACTTGAGAACTTAATCCGTATTGGAAGGCGGTTCTCAAGTCAAAAAGTCTGTAAGTCAAGTCTCCATTGACCTACAGTGCATTGAAAACCGATTAATCCCGTAACAGGCCGTTTTTGTTCCATTTTGGTTTTTTTCCGGTCTGCAAGTCAAATCTCAGTCTGCACGTCAAACCCAAATTTTGCGGCTAGAGAAGTCTGTAACTCAAAAAGTCTGTAAGTCAAGCCGTCTGTAAGTCAAGGGTCCACTGTAATAAACTACAGATTTTAATGTGTATGTTCTTACATATAGAACATTATGGCTGAAATCCAGTACTAAATCACTGCTACAGTATTAATTAATTGATTGATTGATTGATTGATTGATTGATTGATTGATTGATTGATTGATTGATTAACTTTATACCCTGCCAATCTAGACCAACATCTACTCTGGGCAGCTAACAATAATACATAAAAGTAAAAACAATATAATAAAACAAAGACAACAGTAATACAGTGGACCCTTGACTTACAGACGGCTTGACTTACAGACTTTTTGAGTTACAGACTTCTCTGGCCGCAAAATTTAGGTTTGACTTCCAGCCTGACAATTGACTTGCAGACCAGAAAAAAACCAACATGGAACAAAAATGGCCTGTTATGGGATTAATCGGTTTTCAATGCACTGTAGGTCAATGGAGACTTGACTTACAGACTTTTTGACTTGAGAACCGCCTTCCAATATGGATTAAGTTCTCAAGTCAAGACCCCACTGTAATATAATTCAAGATGGCAAATGTAATTAGATGATGACAGGAGGGATAGCCTGTGCCTAAAGAGCCAGAGTAGGCCCATTGAATCACTTATGGAGGAGTTGACTCACCAAATCCCCGCTAATTCAGTCAGTCTATTTTAGTTGAAACTAACTAATGGATTTCAGCTAGTGTATCTGTTCAAACATTTAACTAATGTTTCTTTTAAAGATGCTTCCAGAGCCCTTACAGGTCTGTGTCTGTCAGATGTCAGTATATAATTTGAAACTTGGCATCTGCATATGCCCATAAATATACATTTAGAAGAATATTTTAGACAAATCATTCAGCATCTTTGAATGCTTGTGGCATTGTTGCAAAAAATGGAATACTAATTGCAAGGCTGAGAGGTTAGAAATTGGCTTATATGCAAAGCATCTCTGTCGTTGCTGTTCCTGTTCTTGTCATCTTGTTTATATAGTGTTCTTCCTTTCCTAGAGGGCCCAGGATGGCACTCATCATAACACATTACTTGTCATTTCAATTAAAACTGACCACAGAACTGAATTTTAAAAATGTAGGATAACATGTACACTCTTAGAATATTTTAAAGCATTTCTCATGACAGCAAGTATGTGTACTTCTTACTTGGCCTAGGCTTGGTAGAAGAGTACCGAGTTACTGTGAAGGAGAGCAACTGCATTTTGGAGGACCTAGAACCTGGTCACAGCTACAGTGTGTGGGTTATGGCTGTGAACTATGCAGGATGTAGCTTTCCTAGTGATAAATCCACTTTTAAAACTGGTGAGTAGCACGGACTTATAGAACCAATTTTTCTCAGCATGTGCATGTTTCTGTGTCCCATTATATATAAAAAAGGTGTAATTGAATAGAAAGAGACAATGGCCTCCAGAAAGATGTGCCTTATATTTTCATGTGTTGTCACAAGCCCTTAGAGATTACTCAAAAATCAAATATCATTATGAGACTCATGTTGGGCTGGTTTGCACATGTGTATGCAGTACATCACTTCAATACTCCGCACTTGACCAACACATAAATGTATGAACGGACTTCACTGATGTTTTCTTTCTTTTGCAGTAACACTGGGTGATTTGAAAGTTGTGTCTGGGATTTCTCATCTGTGGTGGCTTATTCACACATGGATTCATTGTTTGAGCACCTTTCGCCCAAGTAGCACAAATCCAGTAAACATGCTGGTGATGATGATAACATGCTCTCGAGTTGATTTGGATTTACGGTGACCTTTTCCAGGGTTTTTCTAAGTATATTGTACTCAGATGTGGTTTACCATTCCCTTCTTCCCAGGACATCCTGGGACTGTGCTTCTTGCCCAAGGCTTCATAGGCTGGCTGTACTCCCAGGAGGCACAGTAGGGAATTATACTCCCTTCAGCCAGGCACCCAAATCACTGAGCTATCCAACCAGCATAGGGGGAAAATGTGGACTTGCTGCAGCAGTACATACCCCCACATACTGTTTACTAGTTCACCTTAGGGTCCCCATATGGGTAGAAATACACAGAAGCGCTGTGACATTGTTGCAGTAAGGTGACATTGCAGTTAGCCACAGTTCCCAGCTATGTTTATAGCTTCCAAAACCATATCAGTGTTCTTGCGAATACATGCACTTCAGGGATCAGATTTGCTGCTATAAACCTGCTGTTTTTCTAAATTAATGGAAAGCAACATGTGCTACATGTAGCCTAAAGCCTAGTTTTGCCATCCTCCATTGCTGACCCTGCAATTTTTTTTAATAATAAAAAGAGGACGTGCTTCCATAGCAGACCTGGGGTAGGAAACACTTCCACCGAAGCTATTAAAATCGCCCTCAGTGGTATCAAAGTGGTTGTGTACATGCCATCAAGTGATGAATATGCCAGTTTGAACTAGCCTGATGATCTCAATACACACTATAATTTAATGCATGTGGTAAAGGCTGTCTCGTCTATCGCACAACTAATTTTGATTCTCAGGTTTGCATGCCAACCTTTGATGCATTGTGGTGAAAGTTGCCCAGTTCCTTTGCAGGCCAACTCTGACTGGAGGGAGAGATAAGGAGAGGGGGCGGTTAACCAAAAAGCTCAGGAAGAACAAAGGAAAAAATGGGCCTTCAACCAGTGCTTAAGTGTGTTTCAACTGTAATTCTTCAAGGATAAAGGATTAAAAAGTGATCTTTTGATGCAGCAGAGTCAATATTGAGTGATGCCAGATTGAAATAAGTATTAGAAGGTTTATGTTTGAAAAACTTGTGCAGGGTGCTAGAACAAATTATTACATTTGAGCACTAACTTTAACCCTCCATTTCCCCCGAAATCTGTCTATCTTGTAGCTAAATTTTAAATTACTAGTGTGTAGTTTTTATTATGGGCTGGTATGGCAACTATCCTAAATAAGACAACTACATTTCAGCAAACTTCCAGGTTGCCTGTGATGACTGTAGACATAATTTTCTTTTGGGATAGAAGAGATTGTAGGAAGAATTAGAGGAAAATAAAATAAAAGAAAGAGCCCTCAATTGGAAAATAGGCTGTTCCAGGATATCACTTTGCAGTTTGCCAGTGCCTGTAGCCTTCTGTATGTGCATTTTTCTCTGCTTGCATGAGACCTCATATAGTCCCATGAGTTAGGTGACAAGGAACAAAACTGCAGAATTCAATTTAAGCACCCCTTGTGCAAGGACAAGACAGGAATAGCTAAGAAACAAAATTATAGGCTGCTTGAGAAACACATTTCTTCCTTTTGTTCCTTCAGAGACCACAAAGGATTGAAAATCAGATCACATCTGCATAATATACCCCAGTGCCTTTCATCATTCTGTTCCATAAAGCAGAATGGACATTAACCCAACAAATTATAAGGAGATAGGAGGGAAACATCACAGGGAAAAGATAAAACAATCAAAATTGGGTTTGCTAAGTAATTCCTGATGCAATTAGAATGGATTTCTATTATATTGTCCTCTTGTTGGAGTGAAGTTAGGTGAGGCTGTTTGCTATGAAACCAAAGTTCTTACCATCCACACTGAAAGAGCAGACAGCATCTGCCTGTTATTCCTTCAAAGGAAATTCAGGCTGAATTGCTGTACAATCAAAGCAGATATAAGCAAGCAAAAAGTCTTCTAAAACAGACTTTCTGTATGCACACAGGTGTTAATTTGTGTTCATGTTATTAAGACTACACAGACTTCAAAACTTGAAAATAACTATTCAGAGAAGAAGACAGACATACAGAGAAAAAGAGGGGGAAGAGAGAGAGGGAAGGGAGGGAGCAGAAAAAGACACTAGGGAATATAGAGAAAATTACTTTAGGTCAGGTGTGAGCAACATTCAGCCCATGGACTGTGTGTGGCTCCCATTGATCCAAGTATGCCTCCCAGCACCCAGGTTCACTACACTCCCAAAATGTTTAAAACTTTTTGGGAAAAATCCCCCTTATGCCCTAAAACCACCTCCTCTCTAAATATGTGAATCAGCCACTACTGAAATGATATTTTCAGGTAGTTCACCCATCTCTGTATAGACACAGGAAAATGGTCCTTCTACTTGGAATGACAAAGGTAATGGGATATGACGATACGTATAATACATGAGAAGAGAAGACTCCCTGGAAATGATGCTGATGTTAGGAAAGTGTGAAGGCAAGAGGAGAAGGCGACGACAGAGGACGAGATGGTTGGACACTATCACCAAAGCGACCAACATGAATTTGACCCAACTCCGAGAGGCAGCAGAAGACAGGAAGGTCTGGCATGCTCTGGTCCATAGGATCACGAAGAGTCAGACACGACTTAACAACTAAACAACAACACAATACATAGAGCAGATTTCAGAACGGAAGCCTTTTGAAACTGCTGAAATTCTGATGTATTTTATTTTTTAAAAAAACACAAGCACCATGTTTGGAGGAATTAACAGGGATGGGGTAGAAGAGAAGGAAGGGGCAATGAGCATTAATATAGATGTCAGACCTTCCCACTTCATCCCCTCCTATGGGAACAAGGGATTACAGACCATCCACACCTTTACAGAACCATGTTTGTGTGCTCTTTACAACCTATATAAAGTTTATATGGCTTGAATCCAGGCTCTGATGGACCTTATCTCCCCATATAACCCTTCTTGGATCTTAAGATCTTCTGAAGAAGCCCTCCACTCAGTTCTGTGAAGACTGGCAACTTGCTAAGGTTTGCTAAGTAAATCAGTTGTCCTCTGAGGAGCTAAAGCTATGTGTGTGGGGTTTTGTGTGTGTGTGTGTGTGTGTGTGTGTTTTTTGCTTTTAAGAGAGTGCCTATAATAGCTGAAGCCAGGAGTCACTTTGTATGTCTCATAGTCCTTACTGTAAGTGGTTGCCTTGTGGTGTAGCTACATTGATGCTTGCAGTTCTTGCAGTATGTGTACACTATAGCCATCATAGTACTTTTTGGGGAGTTTGCTAGCATATTAACGTGGCCTCGTATTTATAGCACCTCCAACTCCAGTAATGAAGGCTGAGGAATGCACCGTTTGTTGGGACACTGCCACCATTCGATGGAGCACCAGCAACCCGGAAGCAACAGACTCTTTCACGCTCGAGTACTGCAGACAGTACTCCCCTGAAGGAGAAGGTCTCAGGTCAGTCGCCTTTGTCTTGGAACACAAACTGGAAGGGAAGCGAAAGGAAAATTTCCTAAGTCGGGGTTATTTTGGGGAAAGATTATTCTGTGTGCTTTTGTGATCTTCTGAAGGAAGAAATCAGCTTTGCTGTGGTGATTAACATTTCTGCCAGATGCTCATCTCTGATTATACTTGGAAAATCAGGAGTACCTTAAAATTTGTGCCAGTTGAAGTTAAACCAAAAGGTTAATTTGGACTTGGATTAAAATGGGGCATTAGGCTGATCATTTCACGTCAACATCCTATGAATGGAGTATGAAGGCCCCTTCCAACTCCATTATTCTACGATTCTAATTCTGATTTCTCTCTAGCTGTATTCCTACAAAAATACAGATAGGATGGATTCTTCTGGCACCTTTAAAGACTAATCAGTGTTGTCTGGCATAGGGACTGCAGCACACTTCGTCAGAGGAATGGGTTGTTTCCTCTGTTGGCAGATATACACCTGTTAGGACACAAACAGAATGTGGGCGAATAGGAATTATAAATGCTGATGATTTCTTCAACAGAATAGAAATGCAAAAATTATAAATGCTGATGATTATCTGAATTGCTTCTTAAACAGTAGTTGGGAGG
Organism: Pogona vitticeps; assembly: GCF_051106095.1. NCBI lineage: Eukaryota > Metazoa > Chordata > Lepidosauria > Squamata > Agamidae > Pogona > Pogona vitticeps. The sequence continues at coordinate 279,537,289 of NC_135784.1, forward strand.
TAAAAGAGCATAAGCAGAGTCCTACATGTATGGTTATGAAAAGAGTGCTTAGAAGTAATGCATGTACAGATGGGCACAAATTGAGATTTTTGGATCCTGCTGGATCATCATACCGGCATCACAGGTGTCACACAGTCCCGCCCCCCACCCTCGGACCAGATTACCCCACTCACCAGCCAATCCTCACTCTGCTCTCTCTCCTCTTCCATCATTTCGTCAGTTGCAGCAGGAACATGGACATCCCTTTTCCGCCTCCTCCAGGAGCTGCCCAGTCAGATGAGGAGGCAGGGTAGGAATTGCTGCAGTGCTGCCTTTGACTGAGGAGCTGCTGGAGGAGGCAGAGAAGGGAAGTCTATGCTCCTGCCATGATTGGTGAAACAAACAAAGAAGAGGAGGACCTGAGCATGCGCCAGCTGGTGAGTGGAGGAATCTGGCTGAGATGATGGTGGATGGGACTATACAGGTACCAGTACGACGATCCAGAACAATCAATGATCAGGATTTGTACCCAAATCTAATTAGAAGTAATGTCATTATCCATAGTTTGATGCTCTCCTGGGTAATGATGCTGCTTTTAGAGGTTAATGTCACAATCTCCACCAATCTTAGTCTTTTTTTTGTAACAAAGAATAGTTAGTCCTCATTTCTTATTGCTGTTTATTTTAGAGCAAAAGATGGCCAGGGTGGAGCCAGTCCTGTTTTTGTTAAACAGAAGACTTATGCTGATCAGATCAGTGAAGAGACCTGTAGTGAAGCCTACATGGCTTTTCTCAGGAGCTGATACAGTAGCAACTACAGGATGTGTGGCTTGGGAACCACAGGAAAGTGCCTACACTTTCTCAAGAGGTTAGAGCATCATGTTGCTGAATAAAACAACATAGATAGTGGGACTGGAAGGAGCAACATGGAACCCTTTGTTAGCAAGTCAAAACAGAACAGAAGAGAAAAGAACCTCCCCACCCCACCCTGTAAAATTTGTCCCTTAAGATGAGTAGTAATAGTGGTGCAAGAGCATTGAAATGAGAAATGCAGTGAGCTGCTTTTAATATTTTGAAAGCAGCTGTATCGATAACAATTTTGTGTCTCCACGCAACAATGTCAATTTATTTATTTATTTGGTTCTTGTGGGTTTTTTGCTCAGTTTCTGGAATTCCAGAACACAGCCAAACAACCCGAAAAGCCCACAACAACCATTGGATCCCGGCTGTGAAAGCCTTTGAAAACATATTTGGGTGGGCGTCCCAGGCATCAGTGGTCTGGGAAACTCCCTCTCCTTTGGAGGGGTGACTCTTACCACCAAGAGTGAGGTTCACAGTTAGAGTGTACATCTGGACCCAGCGCTCACCATGGAGACCCAGGTGTCGCCAGTGGTCCATTCCGCACATTTCCACCTTCGGCGGATTTCCCATCTGCGTCCCTATCTTGATGTGGGGGCGCGCACCACTTTGGTCCATGCGCGTGTAGTCTCAAGATTAGACTACTGTAATGTGCTCTACGTGGGGCTGCCTTTGAGACAGATGTGGAAACTTCAGATGGTACAGAATGTGGCGGCGAGACTTCTTACAGGGGTGAAAAGGTACCATCATATTTCCCCCATTCTGGCCGCTTTGCATTGGCTGCCCATTCATTTCCGTGTTGATTTCAAAGTTCTTACAATTACATATAAAGCCCTAAATGGTTTAGGACCTTGATATCTGGCAGAGTGCCTTCTTCCACCCATTTCTGCCAGAGTCACTCGTTCCAACCAGGCTAGGTGGCTGAGGGGCCTAACGCTGAGAGATGTCCGGAAGGAAAGACCTAGGAACCGGGCCTTCTTGGCAGTGGCCCCTCGCCTTTGGAACAACTTGCCAGTGAAGATCCACCTGGCTCCCTCTCTGGGTGTTCTCAGGAATAAACTTAAAACCTGGCGATTTGGGCAGGCTTTCCGTCCTGCCATATCTTATTTTTTACACTTTTGCCACCTTGGGTCTATAATATATGTTCTTTGGTTTTATTGTTTTTAACTCTGTAAACCGCCCAGAGTAGACCTTTGATTTAGATGGGTGGGATAGAAATCCAATCAATCAATCAATCAATCAATCAATCAATCAATCAATCAATCAATCAATCAATCAATCAATCAATGTTAATTAATCTATTAATCTAGTAATCTATTAATCTAGTAATTAATTAATTAATTAATTAATTAATTAATTAAAGGGGTGGTGTGTGCGTGTGTGTACTCCCTATATATAGAGAGAGAGTGTTTACAGATAGGGAGAATCAACTGTGTGAATGCGCTGATTGCATGGTTGAGATAATTAGCCATGCTAATGATTTGGCAAGAAGATTGTTTCAGCCTTCTAGCCTTCTCCAATATTGTGTCCGCGCACGCACGCACGCACGCACGCGCACGCGCACGCGCACACACACACACACACACACACACACACACACACACACACACACACACACACACACACACACACACACACCGTGTTTCCCTGAAAATAAGACATATTATTGTATACAGTATTAAATTTTGCTACAAAAACGCATTAGGGCTTATTTTCAGGGGATTTTTTTTTCACGTACAACAATCTATATTTATTCAAATGCAGGCATGTCATCTTCTTCTGGTTGCGGCACAAGGGTGGAGGGCAGGGTTTCACTTAGGTGGGGCTTATTTTTGGGGTAGGGCTTATATTATGAGCATCCTGAAAAATCATACTAGAATTTATTTTCAGGTTGGGTCTTATTTTGGGGCAAAGAGGGTATATATACCACCCCTCTGGTGCACAGAACTATTCTGGGAGGTGTACATTTAATACCAAAACAAAGGCAACAATGATGTTATCAAGCAAAGAACAAGTAAATACATAAATACCATTCCAACCTCTTGGTCCTTAGCATGTATGAAAGGTAAGCCAGTATCCTGTTTGAATTCCCGTGTTTGCGATGGCAGTCACAGTTTGCCATACTGGTGAGATGCCATCATGTGTTGGTCATGCAGTAGGAAATTGACCATAGAGTTCCAGGATGGACAGAGTGTGGCTCCAATGTTTTTATGGCTCTTGTTGTGGGGGGGGGGGGGGAAGGAAAAGTCCTCCTGTTGAAATATACCTGAAAACAGTCACTTTCTGCCTCCAAGAATGACGAGTTTGCATTAAAATGGGGTGCACAGCCACGCAGCCCTCCAAAAATGCTCCCTTCTCACCTGCCCTCCCTGTTCATTCCTTCTAACTTTTCAGTGAAACTGTTGAATTTGAGGGGTGGTGAGGTATTTCTCCCCTCCCCTTATTTGGGAGGTATGGTGAGTCCTTGCATTGAAAATTTGGCCTGTAACCTCTCCAAAGGTTGTCTACCTTTGCTCTATGTGAAGTCTTTGGGGGGGGGGGTTGTTAAACAATGTGTAATCAACGTATTCATTTAGTTAACATAATCAGAGTTGAGAAAATAAATATAAATGCTCCAATCCTGCTCACTGGCTCCTTCTTTGTAGTATGGACAGGACTGTTGGCCTAGAGAAGAGATATTTAGTTCAGATTTTTAAGTCACTATTTTTCAGCCAAACATAATATAATGAAATTGTTAGATTAAACTGCCACCAGCCTCCGTGATAGAACCATAAATGTGTTAAACACATCTCTCCTACTCAGGGTTGATATTTCTTTGTAGAAGTGATAAACTGCTTCTTTGTCAATAATTTGGGAGCAGCATAGAGTATGTTAAAGGTAAAGAAGCATAAAATAATTAAAGTACAAACAAGTGCATTTGTGAAACTGTCTGGAATATATCAATCAGGAAATCATTGTCTTAAAGGAAAGTATCCAACAAAGAACAAAAGTAGTCTGGCATTAGGTTGGAGTGGGTCATTTGTGGAGGACCAGAAGTTGCACCTGTTCCCCTCTCAACCTTGGAAAGCTGCCTATTTTCGTGGCACTTCAGTTTTTTTAAACTTATGCTCCAATGGGATTTGGGAAGACAATTTTTATCATATTTCCCTCTTCCACCAGTTTCTGGTTCCAATTGCTAAATGTCGATGCCACCTCTGCACCAAAAACACATAAAAGAGCATTGAAATATGGTGAAATTGCTCTGTTGCTCCCTTACCAAGTGCAAGGTGTCCTTTTTAATTAACAAATTGAGGAGATTTGGGGCACCTGGAGGTGATGCTCAAGGTTCTTGGAGGCAACACTGAAAGTATTCTCATCCATCTTTGCTATAGGCACATACTGTACTTCATGTCAGACAGGAGGGCATTCTTCTCGATGTGAGCCAACAGATTTGAAGCCTTACTCCTAAAAATCCTCAAATTGATCTTGGACTATGTGGCACCACAGGGAGCATCTCTATGGAGGACTATATTGATCAGGCAGGACATTAAGGGAGTATGTCCTCAGATATCCTGGCCTTTAAATACCTTCTCAACCTAGAATGCAGCAGTTTAGCTTTGTGATAATGGAGGAGCTACCACTTTCTGCCCAAGAGCCCAGTCATGGGAGAAAGATGGTGAATTTCTTTCCAATGTCAAACTCTGCAAGTTAAAAATGGGCAAAGTAAGACTTCTGTGTTAAGACTAGCTTTACCTTTACCTTAGCATAATGGTTTATTTAGGCCTGAAAATAATTTCCTTCTCTCTCTCTTTTTTAATGATAGTTTCTATTTGTTTATTTCCATATTTGGTTTTGTTGGCAAATACAGGCTGTTAAAGAGGTAAACCATAATGCTCATTGGCTTCAATCCCAGTATATGTGCCATTCTCAAAAACAGGAAAAATGAAACAGATAATAAAGTCTTGGCCAATTCATTAGTTGCAGGCAATGAACAAAACAACCCTGTTGTTCAAGAAAGCTTTTCTGAAACTCATTTTGTGATCATGTAGTCAAATTATGAGGGCTTTAATTTTTAACAGCAACTTTCCAGCTGTTGCAGGATGTGTGAGAGAAAGTTCTGCGCCTGCTGCTCTGGAGATCAGTCATCATAAGGAAATAATTGCAGCTTTAATAATGATTACAACCCATTGCCTTCTGGATGTGTTGGTTTGCAGTTCCCATTATCCCCTGGCACTGGAGTGACTGGAGTTGTAATCCAGCACTCCTGGAGGACACAGTATTGGAGAAGGCTGAAACAATCTTCTTGCCAAATCATTAGCGCAGCTAATTATCTCAACCATGCAGTCAGCTGATTCACACAGTTGATTCTCCCTATCTGTAAACTAACACTCTCTCTCTCTCCCTCTCTCTCTCTCTCTCTCTCTGTCTCTCTCTCTCTCTCTCTCTCTCTCTCTCTCTGTATATATATATATATATATATATATATATATATATATACATACATACATAGAGAGAGAGAGAGAGAGAGAGAGTACACAAACACACACACACACGGGCTTGCTTAGGTTCATTCACATATAATGCCAATCATTTTGTGCTACATACAAATAAGACCTATAGTGCTGACAGTGCTAATAATAATATAATTGTGTGCCACCACGTCCATTCTGACTTATGGTGACCCTTTCCAAGGTTTTGTAGGCAGAGAAGTCACAGAAATAGTTTAGAATTCCCTTCTCCTGGGGATGTCTTGGGACTGTGCAGCTTTCCCATGACTATGCAGGCTGGCTTTTCTCCCAGGAGGCCCAGTGGTGAATTGAATTTCCAACCTCTGGCTGTGCAGCCAATTAGTTACTTAAACCACTGAGCTATCCAGACAGCAGACAGTACTAAGGCAGTTGGGAATTAGTAGCATAGAAGAGTGACATTGTCTCCCTTGATTGACAGAATAACAGATGAAAATAGTAAAAGGCTGGTCATATACCCTTAATTTACACATTTTTCCCTCCGAAACATTGAAATTATGTCCACAAACACTTTGTTTTTGCCACATCTGTTGTGTTTATTATAGCTTCTTGTAGCTGGACAGATCTGCCTGTTCAAAACAGCTTGCAACAGCAAAACTTTAGGCTCTAAAATGATTGCTGCAGAACTGCTTTTGTCTTGGTCTGTGATCAAAATTAAGAAGGAAGTGGATCTTAAACCTGAGCTGAATTCTAGATATATTAGTGCTGTTGCTTTGTGGTCTGGTATGCAATCACATAAATCAATCTTGCATTGATAATTTGTTATCTATAACAATAACAAAAGCAAAACAAGTGGAATTTTGCACTGTCACATTCTCCTAGATGAAAGAAGATGCTTTGATATGGAATTTCACTGCATGTTTTCCATTTGTGCATCATGGCAGCATTCCCACTGCAGTTGTGGCCAGGTATATATTGGGACCACAAAATGCAGCATCCGCACTGGAATTAAAGAACATGAAAGACTGCAGACTCAAACAACCAGAAGAACCAGCAGTAGTTGAGCATGCCCTCAAACAAGCTGGACGTGAAATCCTATTTCAAAACACAAAAGTACTGGACAACACCAGCAATCATTATGTTAGCCATTGAAATCCACAAACATCAGCAAAGCTTCAACAAAAAAGAAGAAAGTCTAAAACTCAACAAAGCCTGGCTCCCATCACTGAAAAATACAGCCTGCAAAAAGGTCAATGAACTTTGTTGTTGTTTAGTCGTTAAATCATGTCTGACTCTTTGTGACCCCATGGACAAGAGCATGCCAGGCCCTCCTGTCTTCCACTGCCTCCCGGAGTTGTGTCAAATTCATGTTGGTAGCTTCAATGACACTGTCCATCCACCTCATCCTCTGTCGTCCCCTTCTCCTCTTGCCCTCACACTTTGCCAACATCAGGCTCTTTTCCAGGGAGTCTTCTCTTCTCATGAGATGGCCAAAGTATTGGAGCCTCAGCTCCAGGATCTGTCCTTCCAGTGAGCACTCAGGGTTGATTTCCTTCAGAATGGATAGGTTTGATCTCCTTGCAGTCCAGGGGACTCTCAATTCCAACACCACAATTCAAAAGCATCAATTCTTCGGGGGTCAGCCCTCTTTATGGTCCAGCTCTCACTTCCATAAATTGCTACCGGAAAAACCATAGCTTTGACTAAGCGGACCTTTGTCGGCAAGGTGATGTCTCTGCTTTTTAAGATGCTGTCTAGTTTTGACATCGCTTTCCTCGCAAGAAGCAGTCATATTTTAATTTCGTGGCTGCTGTCTCCATCTGCAGTGATAATGGAGCCCAAGAAAGTAAAATCTGTCACTGCCTCCATGTCTTCCCCTTCTGTTTGCCAGGAGGTGATGGGACCAGTGGCCATGATCTTTGTTTTTTTGATGTTGAGCTTTGGACCATTTTTTGTGCTCTCCTCCTTCACCCTCATTACGAGGTTCTTTAATTCCTCCTCACTTTCTGCCATCAGAGTGGTATCATCTGCATATCTGAGGTTGTTGATATTTCTTCTGGCAATCTTAATTCCGGCTTGGGATTCCTCCAGTCCAGCCTTTCACATGATGTATTCTGCATATAGGTTAAATAAGCTGGGGGACAATATACAGCCTTGTTGTACTCCTTTCCCAATTTTGAATCAATCAGTTGTTCCATATCCAGTTCTAACTGTTTCTTCCTGTTCCACGTATAGTGGATTCTGGACTTACAGACGGCTCAAGTTACAGACTTCTCTGGCTGCAAAATTTAGGTTCGGCCTACAGACCGGAAAAACCCCCGAAATGGAACAAAAAGTGCCTGTTACAGATTAATCGGTTTTCAATGCATTGTAGGTCAATGGAGCCTCGACCTACAGACTTTTTGACCTGCAGCCACCATTCCAAAATGGATTAATTCTGTAAGTCAAGGGTCCACTGTATAGATTTCTCCTTAAGGACTTGCCATAGTTTGCTATGGTCCACACAGTCAAAGGCTTTTGCGTAGTCAATGAAGCAGAAGTAGATGTTTTTCTGGAACTCTCTGGCTTTCTCCATAATCCCGCACATGTTAGAACTTTGGTCTCTAGTTCCTCTGCACCTTTGAAATCCAGCTTGTACTTTTGGGAGTTCTTGGTCCACTTACTGCTGAAGCCTGCCTTGGAGGATTTTGAGCATAACCTTGCTAGTGTGTGAAATGAGTGCAATTGTACGGTAGTTGGAGCATTCTTTAGCACTGCCCTTCTTTGGGATTGGGATGTAGATTGATCTTTTCCAGTCCTCTGGCCACTGCTGAGTTTTCCAAACTTGCTGGCATATTGAGTGTAGCACCTTCACAGCATCATCTTTTAATATTTTAAATAGTTCAACTGGAATGTCATCACCTCCACTGCCCTTGTTTTTAGCCATGCTTTCTAAGGCCCACTTGACTTCACTCTCCAGGATGTCTGGCTCAAGGTCAGCAACCACACTATTTGGGTTGTCCGGGATATCCAAATCTTTCTGGTACAGTGGTGCCCTGCATGACGATGATAATTTGTTCCAATTGAAATCGCTGTACAGCGAAATCGTTGTCACACGAAAAAAAATCCCCATTGGAATGCATTGAAAACCAGTTAATGTGTTCCAATGGGGAAATTACCTCATGGTCCAGCGAAGATCCTCCATAGTGAAGGCATTTTCTGAACGCTGATCAGCTGTTTTTAATGGCCTTCTTCCGAAGCATGGGTCGGAAAACAGCGGGAAGCCACTTTGGATTTTGTAAAAATTGTTGCATTGCAAATAAACGGTTCACGAAGCATAGACCTATTCCACATCCAGTGGGAAAAAACATTGGATACATTGTTTTGCGATTGCTATAGAGATCGCAAAAAAGTCACTGTCCTGCAGTTTTGTCGTTCTGCGAGGTAATCGTGTAGTGGGGCACCACTGTATATTGAAATCATTCTATCATTTTTGAGATTGTATCCCAGTACAGCTTTTCCCACTCTCTTGTTGACTATGAGAGCTACTCCATTTCTTCTACGGGATTCTTGCCCACAGTATTAGTTAGATATGATAATCGTCTGAATTGAAGTTGCCCATTCCTGTCCATTTTAGTTCACTGACTCCCAGGACATCAATGTTTATTCTTGCCATCTCCTGTTTGACCACATCCAGTTTACCAAGGTTCATATATCTTACATTCCAATTTCCTATACAGTGTTTTTCTTTGCAGCATCAGACTTTCCTTTCACTTCCAGGCACGTCTGCACCTGAGCATCCTTTTGGCTTTGGCCCATCCACGTTATTAGCCCTGGAACTACTTGTCTTTGTCCTCTGCTCTTCCTCAGTAGCATCTTGGACATGTTTTGACCTGAGGGGCTGATCTTCTAGCATCATATATTTTAGCCTTTTGTTTCTGTCCATGGAGTTTTCTTGGCAGGGATACTGGAGTGGCTTGTCAGTTCCTGCTCCAGGTGGATTGCATTTAGTCAGAACTCTCCACTGTGACCTGTCCATCTTGGGTGGCCCTGCATGGCATAGTCCATAGCTTACCTGAATTACTCAAGTCCCTTCACCACGATAAGGCAGTGATCCATGAAGGGGCAACGAACTCTATCCAGCCACAAGGATCACTGCACACAAAAAACTAGCAAACAACACCCATCAATCACAGTGACAAATCATCTCCCCCCCTTATCAAAATAATACACCCATAACAATCACCCAATCTCCTGAAAAGGACAAATAGCTGATCCCACAGCTACGAATACTCAACTATCCCACATACTACACAAGAACCCAGACAAAGTTCTAACTGTCCTCTGAAGATGCCAGCCACAGAGACTGGCGAAACATTAGGAACAAAAACCTCCAGAACACAGCCAAACAGCCTGAAAAAACTACAACAACCATCGTATCCCAGCTGTGAAAGCTTTCAAGAATACATTCCCATTTTCATTAGCCAAAATTCTACTGTGATATTACAATCTCTATTCCCCAAGCTATACCAGTCATTGTATATTTGCATTTTTAGGGCTTTTTTCCCTATCCTGCTACAAACAGTAGCAAATGTCGTCACTCCTATAAGTCTGAACCAGTTATAGATCTATATCTGGCCAGTATTAAGTGTTGCGTGCAGACAGTTGTGAGCCCATTCTACCCAATGTTGATATCATTTGATGAACTTTGTAAACATTGCATTAAAATTGATGTTTATTTTCCCTAATATGCAGCCTCTGTATGTATCTTTCCCTAATGCCTGCATTTAGTATACCTTTTTCTTTAAAATATAAAGATTCATAAACAAATTTCTGTAAATAATTTAATTTTTACCTAGGAACTACCCTGCAGAATTCAGAGAAAGGTAGAATCTGAAAGATGATTGTTTTCCAATTTGCATATTCATCTGGGAGGTATGGATTTGGTGGGTTCCTCAGTATGGAAGTCCATGAGGATAATTTTTATATAGAGAAGAAATAGCTGAAGAGAGCTATTGTTATGATAATTTTCTTTTAAGCAAAAGAGAATAAATTATGGAAAGCATAATTGCTTGTGTCTTTTCATAAGAAAAGAGAGAAAGGAGAATCAGTAATAAAATAAATTTCACAGAATCCTCAAAGTAAGTTGGAAATTAGGGTATTTGTTTTTTACAATATGATAAATGCAGCAACAAGGACGTGACTGTGTGGCAGCCTCTCATTCTTTTATAAGAAATATCTTTTGCTGTCTTAATCCACATTTCTTCAACTTGGTGCCCTCCAAATTCATTGGGTTAGACATGCAGAGAATGTTAAGTAGCCCAAACATGTGCTTCAGAGACCTCAGTTTCTTTAGCTTCCAGCCCTATGAACTGCTCTTTCCTTACTATAAAGTCCAATTTTATTCTCCTATAAGAGAAGCTATGATGAAATCTCCTTTCTAGCCCTTCCCACCAGCTCTCATTTAACTTAGGCAGTCATACTGCACACTGTAAAGGCATCTATTGGAAAACACTGGAGCGCTTAATAAAACTTATGTGTCATCAAGGTGATTTTTCTGACCTATGGTGATTCTCCCCAGAATTTCCATTTATAAAGCCCTCAAAGTGATTTACAAGTCCCTCTTTCTGGAAGTAGTCTGGGAGCATGCAGCTCGCAGGAGGCCACATGGATGACAGAGCATATAACCCCCAACTCTCCATGTGACCTTGGATGGTTCCTCTCCTGGAAGGCACTGTGGGGTTTTGAACTCCCAGCCCTTGAGCTGTACCAGCTCTTACTAGCTCACAGTTGTTTAGGTGTACTGAAATATAAAATCGTAAAATTATTTGCACCCAAGATCTAAAAGCTGCATGTTTTAAGAGGTTCAGGGGTTTATGTGGGTTTTGGTTTCCAGTAAGAAAACTGGAGACTTCCTGACAACTGCATTTATTTACAAACCTACAGGCTGAACATTCAGCTTGGAAAACTTCATCAACATATTCTGTTTTTGCAGCAAGTTCTCTCTCTCACCTCCTGAATTCCAAAGTCAGGGTCAGACTAAACATATTTATCATGTTTTTACATACGTGCTTCCCCAAGTGATGAAAGAGTTCTATTTTCTACCGCATGTGATTTTTCTCACCTCTTCATCTTGAATTTAGCATGATTTATTTTGTGATGGATCTCTGTCTCCTAATGACTAATTAGGAGGTAAATACAGGTTTAATTTGAAAGTCTGAGAGCTGAAGGATAAATCTCCGAGGGAATCCTCTTGTGGGAGGGAAAATCTTATGGCACATGCATTACCCTTAACATTGATCATGCATTTCGTATCTAGTTGCAGTTGCTTCAGAACAGCAAGCTGCTTCTGCTGTTCTTTTTTTCACACAGACTTAATTAGGAAAGTGCATCACACTGTTATGAAGGGAGAATGTAAATGCTTGTTCCACAAATGACACTATCCATCCAGAAGGCTCCAGGTTATTGAGAACAATAAGAATGAAGGGAGGGGGTTTGAGTTTAATCTAGTTGTCAAGATAGCTTCCAGTATTCCTATTACCGGACTATTTTGTATACCTTGGTTCATCAATCCAAACAGAGACTGCAGCCAAGAAATAAGAAGGAGATGGCAACTCAGAAGGGCAGCAATGAAGGAACTAGAGAAGACAATCAAGTGTAAGGATGTGCCACTTGGGTTGTAGACCAAGATCATTCACACTACCTTATTTCCAAAGGGCACATCATGAGAACATGGGATTCTTCGGACAAGACAATAATGTTGGGAAAAATGGAAGGCAGCAGGAACAGAGGAAAACCAAATACAAGACGAGCTGACTCCTACAAGCTTGACTTTGCAAGAGCTGAGCAGGGTTGTTGAAAATAGGACATTTCGGAGATTGCTTATTCATGGGATCGCCATAAATTTGGGGTGACTTAATGGCACATAACAAGTCCTACTACTTAAGTGAGTTTGACATTCAGTCAAGAATCACTGAGTTTAAAAAAATCTCCCTGGAAGCTATTTAGTAGATCTCATCCATTTCATAACAGAAGGTGAGAGGCAGCTTCATAAATGGTCATCACCAATAGCAAAAGTTAAAAACCCATGAATAGTGAAAAGGCTTAAATTTGTTAAAATCTGACTTGGAGTCTCATCAAACACTATAGTTCACATATCACTAGAAGAAAACTGAATAACATTTTAGCCCTTTGAGATCCTCTCTGAGCTATTGGAATGCCAACTAAGTTGGTATTTCAGTCCTCATGACCAGTCACAAAGCAAAGCAAATCTCATTTGCAAGTGATAAGAGGTCAGAAAAACTTGTGATACTACAGTTTGACAGTGTTTAATGCTTAAGACAGGGAAAGGCAACATCAGAAATGCTGGGGTCCAATTCTTATACCCTTCAGATTCACCAGTCTTGAAAAGGTGCAAGAATGGTGAAATGTACAAACTAAACATTGCTAAAAGCCCACTTCTAGTTTCATTTTGGTATATTTGGAGTTGTTTTTAGAGGGATTTGTTGCCAAACCACAGCAACTGGAACCACCCTGGAGGGTAAATGGCAATTTGATGGTTGGGGAATGGTTGACAGTGTCAGGGATCTGCAAAAATGGCTGAGGGGGACCTGCATATTATCCACCCATGAGTTAAGGAACTGCTACTTCTAGCAATGAGCTCTTCAGTGTCTAGTTTGGCTCTGAGAGGCTACTGTTTTGTGGGAGGAGGAGGAATGGGAGAGAAACATCAGCATGTCTTTTGTTTCTTTCACGCATACGTCCTCTACATTCTGTAAGAAATGCTCGTAGCAAGCAAAAGCGTAACACTGAAAGGAAACATGTTGAAACCAAGCCAGGTTCTGTCACGCTTTCTTACTACAATGGACCTCTTCTATTTCCAACATTATTGAAAGCTTGTCGCTGTATTTTATGGAGTCTGCTGTGTATGTCAGTCATCCATAACATTCAATATTTTTGAAGATTGATTCTTCTCCCCTTTCCTCTGAAATGAGAATGACATGGTTCAACAGTCTATGATAGTTTAAGATATATTGCACACTAAAGCAAGATGAGAGGGGATGAATCAATTGTTCCTTCGCTTTACAGTGGTACAAGTCTTAGCATGACATTACCAATATAATTAAGTTAATGATTTATTTTAACAGTTAATTAATTGTTACATTAATAAATGTATCAGTTTATTTAACTAAATTAATTAATGTAATTGTTTGTTATATCAATGCTATTGAAATAAAGAGGAGCCAAATGGTAAATACAAAAATACAAATGTGATAGCTTTATCAGCCACTAAAAAAATTACCATGCTTCCGTGGATCAGGACCATTTCATCACGAATGAACCAGTGTGAAGAATTTAAAGTCCAAAAGTTCATGGCAAGATTGATTTTGCCAGGAATGTTACTGTCAGATATAAAGTCCAAACGTTCTTGGGAACATGGATTTCGCCAGGCATGTCTTTCTGAAATGTAATTCAGGAAAGATACAGGCTGCTTGAGGGTCGTTGTTTTAAAGTACCAGCAGAAGCAGCTGTGGATTGGATTATTGATCACGATCTTTATTAATAATTACCATGGGAGTATAAATTAATCACATTATGAAATCTCTTTTCTTACTGTCAACAATAAATATCCTGGCTAAAGCTTAAGCACATTTAATAGGCAGGAGAGTTGCAGAAGTAGCAGGGGGAGGCTCAGTCCTTTTCTCTCCATCCTCTCTCAGTTCCTACTTGAGTTTGAAAACTCAGTTGATGATGGGACATCTGGTGGGGCCTCACATGACAATCACAGCACAGGGAAGGCACATACAAGTGGGCTGTCCTCTAGATCAGGGCTTGTCAACCCCTGGTCCGTGGCCTGGTGCCAGTCCATGGGCTTGCCAGAACTGAGCTGTGGATACGTATCTCCACCCCCGCATGTGCCCGGGGTGGGTGTGTCACGCTTGTGTGGGGGGGACGTGTTGCACTCACGGGGCATCTTGCACTCACGGGGGTTGTCATGCTCGCATGGGGGACACTGAGAGGCTCTGACCTGAGTGAGTGGGTGGGTAGGTGGGTGGGAGGAAGGAAGGAAAGAAGGAAGCAAGGAAGAAAGGAAAGAAGGTAGGTAGGTAGGTAAGTAGGCAGGTAAGTGCTCCTTCTACATGAATGATGGACTCTTAGCAAATAGATGGTCAATTAGTTCACATGTCCATTCTGAAGCTCCCACACTTTAATGCTAGGAACGTTTCCGTTATTGGTGCTCATCACTGGAAGACAGGCTTAGGGCCTTTTTCTCATTGCTAAGTAAATGACAACTACTCACCATGAATTTGAGATTAAGAAGTGTTTTTTTAAAATATCTAAATTACATCAGTAGAACTTTTACGAGATATATCGTGCAAAACAAGTCCTTTGGTGACATAGTTTAAGTTACCGCTGCTCTGTAGATCCTGCTCCATCCGAAGCATCACTTGTTTCAAACCTTCCTACCTCTTCTCCCTTTCTTGGGGGACAGGGAGGAATCATCCAAGGTGGCTAACTAGCTTGCCATGATGAGTGCTGCCCAAGAAATGGTAAATTAGTGAGGTAGAGTAGGCAACATTCTGCAGCTCATATTTCTGTTCATAGTGAGCATGTGTCGGCTTTCCTGCACTTACTGCACATGCTGGCACTTCCTTGGCGATCTGGAGCAGCCAGAATTTGTTGTGTGAAAATATTATGCTTGTGTAGATGGTATGTAGGAGGGCACTGATAATTAGAGTGCCAGGTCCTACACCCATGCCTTTCTAGTTAAATTATGGCCACACTAAATATTCCCTGATTTTGATGTTTGCCTCAAAATCAGCATCTCAGATATAATCAAACAGTTTTTCCTTCACTTTGCTGGACAGTTGCTGTCATTGTTTCTGTGTCCTTTGTTTGCCTACCACCTCGTATTCATTGACATTGCTTTTGTCATTGCCACTCCTCTCCCTGTCTTCTTTCCCCTCACTGTCCTTGTCTGTCCTGCTCATTTGTCTGCTCTGCTGTTTACTGTGATTTGCTCAGGCAATTTTGTTTACAGGCTTCTGTGATGTCATTATGGCACAGGTAGTGTTGAAGTGTCATTAAGAAGATCACATGACTTGCCATAATTGGATTAAATGGCAGTGAGGGGACAACAGAGTGAAGGCAGAGGAGAAAAATAGAAACGAATAAACATACGCATTATAAAAGTCTTTGAACTGAACCCAACTTAATGTTTCTCGAGTTTTGCTGGGGTTATAGAATTAAATTGTAGTAAATTGGATAGTGCTTCCTTTTAATTAATATGACACACAAATAATGTCCATGTGCTGAGGGAAACTCACAGAAATTGTTCATTAGGTATCAGACAGCATTTGATATTTGAACATTTCTACATATAGTATGTCTGTTTTAATTAGTTTAATTATTACTCAAACTTCCATTAGCTGATTTTTTTGCAAGTTCACCATATATTTTTCAGCATTCAGCAATATGTCATATAGCATGGAAATGTATACAAATATATTTGTATTCCACTTTTTCCTCTGTGGAACTTATGAATCCTGTTGTGATGATGAAAAAGGTGTACTGAATGTGTGAAGCAGAGCAGGGTCATGGACACAGCATATATTCCTTTCTTCGTACTGTTGTATGCTTGATGTGAGTTATGTGTTATGGATGATGGTGATTTTCAATACAGTAGTTTACAATCCCAAAATGGAGCTTGAGAAGGCTTATTAAGGGCTTCCTTGAAGGAGAGGCAGATGTAGCAAAACCACAGATACTCTAACGGCTGAATAGCACATATGTTACAGATGACCCATCATTACTGCTGGAATCACATTAGTGTTCCAGAGATGTGATTCAGGCAGACTTTGTGTATGAGAAATCAAGCGTTGCAAAGAATCCCATGCATACATCCTGAAGACCAGTCACAAGACAAAGCAAACTAATTTACAGACTGGGAGGTTAGAAAAACTCCTACTGTGCCAATCATCCACAATTAGCAGGTAAGGAATTCCCTTGTCTAATGATGAGTTATCAGTAAGGTATATCTGGGCCCCTGAAGGAGTTTGGTAGCAGCTTGTAGGGAAGCAGAGCTCTGTAGCTGATGGGAAATTATATTGTTCCTAGAGCAACTGACATAAGGAACAGTGTGGGCTGGTAGAAAACAAGATGGGCATTTCCCCAGTCTTTCAGCTTGCACAAATTGCTTTGGTGCTCCTGGTTTTTATTAGGAAGAAGACTCATGGTGACTACATGACTATATATCCCTCTTTTTGTTGCCCTGATGTGGTGGTGAAGTTTAATCTATTTTCTGAGGACTTCTCAACATAAAGCAAATTGCATACCAATTACTTCTTTTTCCATGTATATTTGGATCTTTTGAGATGACCTACAGAGATTCTTTTTTAGAGTGACTGAAGTCAAGAAATTTCCGGTGTATATGATCAATACAGTTCCAATTCTGAAAAGATTTAAGCCACCTGCTCACAAGTAAGGACAACTAAGCGAGAGCAAAGAGTGCTGTGGCACCTCAAAGGCTAACTCTTTCTCTGTCATTATCATCTCTCCAGCTTGACCATGTAGAAGGAAAGGAGGAACTGGAGGGGGAAATGACCCAATGAAGACTCTCCTAGTACAGTGGTCCCCAACCTTGGGCCTCCAGATGTTCTTGGACTTCAGCTCCCAGAAATCCTGGCCAGCAGAGGTGGTGGTGAAGGCTTCTGGGAATTGGAGTCCAAGAACATCTGGAGGCCCAAGGTTGGGGACCACTATCCTAGTATACCACATCAATGAGATGTCACTTACAAAATTAGTTAAATAATAAATAAAATATTTTTTAAAAAATTGCTGTTTCATTTGTAAAGATGTGACTAACAACACTCCCTTGCCAGACTTCTCCATTATGAGGTTAATTCTATATGAACCCCTTTTATTTGTGCTTTTTTGGGTCCAGTCAGCATTATTTCACTTCCAAAAAGAAAAGAAAAAGGTAATAAGGGCAGGAAGAGGTGAGGGAGAGAGTGGTGTTAAAGACAGAGAAGAGAGGGGACAGTGATCCCAGTGAGAACTGCAGAGATCTGAAAGGCTGCGAGGTTTCTCGGCTCAGGTTACATGTGTGTGAATACAGAATGACTCGTGTAAATGCCGGAACAGACGGATTGCAATCCTTTTGAAACTGATCCAACCTGCAGTGGCTTGCCTATCCAGTCATCCAGTCACCTACTCAGATCAGTTCTAAAGTAAAGACTTGAGGGAGAGCCATCCAGCTCTCATGTGCTTTTGGCAGGTATTGTTTAGGTCTTTCACTTAAAGTACAGACATTGTGGGAAGATCCTGCAACTGTGATACCACCACTTGCCCTCCACACATTCACGGTGCTATGGGTTATGGGTATGTTCATGTGCCATGAATTAATGGATAGATAGCTCAGTGGCTTAGCTAGCTGGGCACAGAGCCAAAGATCAGGAATTCGATTCCCCATTATCACATCCTAGACAGCCTGTGTGGCTTTGGGCAAGCTGCACAGTTCCAGGATGCTCCCGGAAGAAGGGAATGGTAAACCACCTGTGAGTATTCTTTATCTGGAAAATCATGAAAAGGGTCACCATAAATCAGGACTGACTTGACAGCACATGATTATTATGTCTACTTTGGTTTTCCCCACTTTCTCTCTTTGATCCCCCTTGTCTTAAATCTCTTTCATTTCAGATGTAAGCATTGTAAACATTGTCGATCAGCCAAGACACTGATGATTTAAACATCAGTTTGCATGAAAAATCTATATGCCTTTTTGTGTGGCTTTCTCTTAAAATATAGATTTTAATAGGCAGTTTTGCCTAATATAAATATTTTTGCAAATAAATTTCATAAGAAGATGCATTTTACATTATTTTCACTAATATACTTGTTATTTGTGGTCTTTCCATAATAAACGTGTTCTGCGTGCATTTCAAAAAGTGCAACTCCATTGCCAAATTCAGAGAACTGCAGATTTCAAATAATAACTGCTTTATGCATTCATTTGAAAGTACTGTACTAGGTTGTTTATTTATTTATTTTATTTGCATCCCACATTTCTCCCAATGCAGGGATCCAAGGCATCTTTCAAAAACAAATGTGAGGGGAGAGATATATAAGTTGTAATAGTGTAATTCAATTAAACATGTAAAAAAACATTAGAACAATAATGTAAAACAGTTTAAATCAGTTTAAAACACATTAAAAAGAGTTTTAAAATTGCAGCCTTAAAAACCTACTTAAAATTAGGTAAAATTAAATTGCAACTAGGGAAGTTCACATTAATTTGTGAACCAAATACCAGAGCAACGAATCCGCGCAACGATGCCATTTTTGCGGTCGCAAATGCGATCGCAAAATGGCACCTAGATAGGGGGAAAATCACCGACCGAAGGTCGGTAAGCGGCTCGCTTACCGACCTTCGCTTTGCGACCTGCCCATCAGCTGTTCTGTGGCAACAAAATGGCCACCGCGCACCCCAAAATGGCCGCACGCAGCGTTTTCGCGCCCTCGTTCAGCGAGGGGAGGGCGCGAAAATAGCTGCCGGCCATCCAGGAACATCGCACAACGGTGAGTATTCGGCCGAATTGGAACGCATTAAACGCTGTTTAATGCGTTCCAATGGCTTTTTACTTTCCGTTGAGCGATGTTTCACACAGCGAGGGTTAATCCGGAACGGATTAACCCTCGCTGTGCGAGGCACCACTTAAATGGCAAGAGCCTTGTTAAACGAGGTTGTCTGATCCCATTGCATATCAACATGCTGCTACCACCTGCATTAAGAAGAGTTACATCTGATTTCCGTATTTTTGTGCTGATGCCTGGATAAGAGTGATTGAGCCTATAAAGAAGTTCAGCTCAGTTCAGATTATAGAAGAATATGAAAGTCTTTTGAAATCCACTCTGGCTAAAAACAGTTCTCTTTGAAGCTGCAATATGTTTCAACCTTTTCTTTTTTTAAAATGGACATGGACATAATAAAAAACATATTATGAATTAATAAGGCATCTCTTTATGTAGCAACCAGTCCTTCAAAGCTCTGTGACGCAAAACTGTGTTGACATTAACCTTTGTTTCTTTGGCATAAGGAGTGTATAAGATATAAGAGGATTTTGAGGAACAAGATTTAATGTTTAAAAAGGAAACAGCCACTAGCAGATAAGGCTCCTCATTCTTCAGTATTGAGTGGTATCTGGTGGGACGTTGGTGAAAAAACAGCCTCTGAAGGTAAAGTCAGACAATATTTTTTCATTGTGCTGAAAGGATGCGACTGAGGGTGCAACTACACAGTGGAAAAAATATAAGGAGATCCATGCCAGGAAGTTGCCTTTCCCCTGGCTTTACTTCACTTCATCCAGCCACACAGGAGTCAGCAGAGAGTGTGGAGGAAATCAGCTTTGTTTGCAATAGCTAACCATTTGAATCCTCTTCTCCCCACATCTGGTGTCTGGGGTTACTTGTTTCCTTCTTTCCCTCCTGTTCCATTTCTTTTCTTTTAAAGGCTTGTTGTCCTAGCATTAGGACAGGAAGTTTTCCATTCAGCCTTGTTTCCAGTTTGTTAAGGTAGCTCTGCTCTGACTGTTCAGATTTGTAGGCGGCATGATTAAAGCAAAGCTACCTTAAAACTTTCTCCTCTCTCTGCTGACTCTTTGCATGTTTTTCTCCCCCAACCCCCTTTGATAACCTAGCTGCCTTTGCGCTAGATTAGCAAACTTTTAAAAGAAAGGGGGAAAGGGGGAAGAGAAGATGAAAGTAGACTCAGGCACCCAGTACAAGGAGGGGAGGATTCAAACAGCAGCCAGTTTCCTTCTGCCCTGCCTCTCTCACTGTTGCTGAAGCCAGCTTTAAACAAAATGGCTACAAACCCCCAGACATGTTGATAAGCCTTTGGGTCTGAATCCCAAGTCTGAGTCTTTGGTTCCAAGTCCTGAGTCCCAAGCCTCAAGTCCGAGTCTCAAGTCACTTTTACAACAATAGGGAATTGAGTACCGTTCTGGATTACAACTGCCAGAAACCCTCAGCCAGCACAGGGGATAGTGGACCTTACTGCCCAGCCCCTCGCTCACTGCTTTCAGTGACATCAGTGTCTTCCTCCTCCTCCTCCTCCTCCTCCTCCTCTTTTGGAGCAGCCAGCAAAATGGCGGTGGCCTGGCAGTAGCACCTGGCAGAAAGCTGATGCATTCTGGGAAGTTGCCAGGTTGCCATGTAGGAAGTAAGTTAAACGCCTCAGCACCCCAGATAGCTGGGAGCAGCCTAGTGAACTGAGCAGGGTTGGCAGTGCCAAGGCAGCAGGGGTGCTCCAGGCTGCCTCGAGAGCTGTCTTCAGGGTCCAGGGGTGGGTGGGTGTCTCCTCATTGCAGCCATGGCTCGGGAGGCATCAGACTCTCATGTTGATGGTCCTCCTGTTCCCCCACCCAACCCGCGACTCAGAAAAATGGGTCCAAGTCTTGTTTTTAAAAAACAACCCAAGTTGAGTCTGAGTCGAGCACAGATGCAACGTAAGTCAGATTCAGCAGCGAGTTGTGACTTTTGAGTCTCCATTCTTGCAATCCCCTTCATGTTGGCAGAAGCCCCAGCAGGGGAGGAAAAGCTACAGGTTCCAGGGGGAAACTGGGGTCTGATTCACATCATGAAGTCAGTGGAAAATAATGTGACTCAGACCATTCAAATCTTGGAGCATTTCCTGCATTATGAAGGATGCAAACATCGTCACGTTGTATAAGAACAAAGGAGACAGGGCAATTGCAATAACTACCGTGGGCATCTCTCTTCTCAGTGTTGTAGGGAAGCTGCTTGCCCGTGTTGTGCTGAAGGTGATTGCAGACAGAATCTATCCAGTATCAGAGTGTGGATTTCAAGCTAATAGACCCACCACTATGGTATTCTCCCTCAGATAGCTGCAGGAGAAATGCAGGGAATGACAACCACTCTTTGTGGCCTTCATAGATCTTACAAAGGCCTTTGATTTGGTTAGCAGAGATGGCCTTTTAAAAACACTTTAATATTGCCTTTTAGTGAAGTAAGATTCCTCTTTATTTATTTATTTATTTATTTATTTATTTATTTATTTATTTATTTATTTATTTATTTATTTATTTATTTATTTATTTATTTATTTATTTATTTATTTATTTATTTAACTTGTATGCCGCCCACACTACCTTATTAGCTTTAAATATTGTCTTTTAATGATGTTAACCGCCATTGTATACTCATTGTTTTCAACTTTAAATATTGTCTTTCACTGTTTTAAGCCACCTTGGGTCCTTTTCAAGGACAAAGGTGAGGTAAACAAACAAACAAACAAAACATAATAAGCAATAGAAAGTTGTTTAGAGCAAAAGGGTGTGCACAGCGTGAGAAACAAGTCTTGTGTCTTCATTTTTCCGCAATAATCATTTTATTATCAAACCTACCAGTGACATTGTTTTGAAAGGATAGCAGTGCTGTGACTCTGAGTGGAAAAAGAGCAAAAGATTTTCATACGTAGGATTTAGTATATGTTGATTATATACCGTACATTATTTACTCTTTTCAGATCCCTAGCTGGTATTAAAAGACCAGAAATGAAAATTCACCTAGAATCGAATGTAAACTATTTCGTCTACGTACGAGCAGTTAATATCTTCGGAACAAGTGAGCAGAGTGAGGCTGCTCTCATCTCAACTAAAGGTAAATAATTTTTTTTAACCAGTGGAGTCTATGGGGAACACAAGAAATGTGCACACATTAGGTATATTTTCTATAGAATCTATTACTGGACTCAGTTTCCAGAAGCTATTGCAATAAATGTCCATGCATTTAATGTCCAAGGTATGTATGTATGTATGTATGTATGTATGTATGTATGTATGTATGTATGTATGTATGTATGTATGTATGTATGTATGTATGTATGTATGTATGTATGTATGTATGTATGTGTGTGTGTGTGTGTGTGTGTGTGTATGTATGTATGTATGTATGTATGTATGTATGTATGTATGTATGTATGTATGTATGTATGTATGTATGTATGTATGTATGTATGTACGTGCGTACGTACGTATGCATGTACAGTCAACCCTCGACTTACGAACTTAATCCGTTCCGGAAGGAAGTTTGTAAGTCGAAAAGTTTGTAAGTCGAATCAGCATTTCCCATAGGGAGGCACTGAAAACTAATTAATCTGT
The DNA here is from genome assembly GCF_051106095.1 of Pogona vitticeps. Lineage (NCBI taxonomy): Eukaryota > Metazoa > Chordata > Lepidosauria > Squamata > Agamidae > Pogona > Pogona vitticeps. The sequence goes on from NC_135784.1 coordinate 279,559,729, forward strand.
TCCAGTTGTTTTTGGTTCTTAGGTCGAGGGGCGGTTTGTAACTCGAATCATTAGTTCTCATAGGAACTAATGCAAAGCCGGTTAATCCGTTCCTACCACTAGGGGCAGAATTTTTTTCCTTTTTTTCCTTTTAACCTAAGCTGACTCAGGCTAAAAAAAGAGGAAAGAAAAGAGCGAGGGAAGGAGTGAACAGACACCTTTTCAACAGAACACCTTGAAAAGCAACTTTTCAGCCAAGACAAGCACCTTCTGGGAAAAACCAAGCACCTTTCAGACAACAAATCACCTTGAAAAGCACCTTTTCAATCAAGACAAGCCAATACAAGCACTTTTTGGGGAAAAGGGGGGCAGCAAAGGAGGGAGGGAACACCTTTTAAAATCAAAAAATCCAAACAAATTTAAAAGCCAAAAAATAAAAATACAGTCCGTACAGCACTGTGCCAGGCAATACCAGGCAGTCTGAAGACTGCCTCCAAATCCATTCTCAAAATGCTGGGAAGAGCGAGGAAGCAGACAGGCACCCTCTTCACTGGCCAACGGTTAACTGAAAGTTCAAATTTCGCGCTTTCCCCACCTCCTCCATGTTTTTTCGGTTCGTAATTCAAATCTAAGTTTGCAAGTCGAGTCAATATTTTTCTATCAGAGTGGTTTGTAAGTCGAAATGTTTGTAACTAGGGCCGTTTGTAAGTCGAGGGTTGACTGTATGCATGTATGTATGTATGCATTTATTTATTTATTTATTTATTTATTTATTTATTTATTTATTTATTTATTTATTTATTTATTTATTTATTTATTTATTTTCTTAACTGCCATCTGACCAATGGTCACTCTGGACAGTGTACAACATTGAACATTAGAAAAATAGAATTCAAACCAATGCCAAATTAAAATTGAATTAAAATCAAGCCGGTGGCTGTAGACGTTAAACACACAATATAATCTCAACAGAGTTTTAAGATGGAATGGCTGCTCAAATAGAAAGTTTTTTAAAGATTTATTGAAAAGCCTCACAGGAAGGGACCAGGTGGATTTTGGGTAGCAATTCATTCCACAGCATTGGACCAACTGCTTAGAAAGCCCAGTGCCTAGTTTTCTCCTTCTTGGTCTCTCTAAGGGTTAGCATCCTCAGCCGTCCTGCCTGATATTTGTGGGTAGGCTGCGCAGCCCCTCTTGGAAGGAGGTGATCTCTCATGTACCGAGGCCCCAAACTGTTTAGGGCTTTGTAGGTCAAAACCAGCACCTTGAACCCAATGCAGAAACAGACTGGTAACCAGTGCAAGGTGGCCAGTATTGGATCTGCTGGAATTTTCAGAACAGTTTCAAGAGCAGCCCCAAGTAGAGCACATTACAGTAATCAATCCTTGAGACTACAGAAACATGGACCAAGATAGTAGGGGACCTGCTGTCAAGGTAGTGATGCAGCTGTGCAACCTGCCTAAAATGGAAACAGACTGATTGAACCACAGACGCTATCTGAGCATCCATCAACAGCATCGGGTCCCGAAGGATGCCCAAGCTTTGAATCTCATCCTTATTTTTACCAGTATGTAACAATGAATTGTCCTTCACCAAGTTTATTTTATTTAGCTGTTCAACTATTTATATTCAGTCTTGTGTTGAAAGATTGCAGGGCGAGTGACAAACTAAAAAAGGTCAGTTTAGACCTGGAATCAAAATAAGGCTAACATCAGCAGCAGCAGGCTTTCCTGGGGTGGGATTTCTATAATGAGTATGCCATAGCAGATTAAACCTGAAGGCACCTCCACATACAGTGGTGCCTCGCTTAATGGGTGCTCCGTTTAGCAACGAAACCGCATAGCGATTAACTTTTTGTGATCGCAAAAGCGATCACATTACGATGTTTCCTATGGGGTTTTATTGCTTTGCGATGATCAGTTCCCTGTTTCGCTTACCGATCATCGCAAAGCGATGATTTTTAAACAGCTGATCGGTGGTTCCAAAATGGCCACCGGGTAAAAAAAATGGCTGCCCGCTGTGTTTTCGTGCTGATTCCTCACTTTAGAGGCAGCGAAAATGGCCGCTGTATGGAGGATCTTTGCTTTAAGGTCAGTTTTTTGCCCATAGGAACGCATTAAACAGATTTTAATGCGTTTCTATGGGCTTTTAAAAATCGCATAGCGACAAAATCGCTTAGCAGCAATTTTTGCTGCACGGATTAACGTCGCTATGTGAGGCACCACTGTAATTCATTTCTCCCACAGGTGTGGGAATATAGAGTGGGACACAGGAAAGCCTTAAAAGGGGGCTTTCAGATGGATGGTCTTTAGCATTACCAGTTAAAAGACTTCAGCCATAACCTCATAAAACAAGATGAGGATCTTTAGGAATCCTGACATAACAACTGCTACTGTTTTCACTAAGCCATGATGCTCCATGGTTTTTTAAATGTGCTTTTTTAAATGCAGGCACAGTCAGGTCTTGGAGTTGTTTCTCAACCAAGAAGTCAGAGATGGACTCTATGCTGTATTTTTCTAGTTTGCCAGGAAAGAAACCAGTCAGAGAGCTGACTTTGCCCGTGTTTTGAGAGTATTGTAGACAAACCATGAAGCAACAAGCTATGGTTTGTTTAGCTGCTCTTTCTGCAACAGGGCAGTAACTAGAAAGTCAGAGTTCCTACCAATTGCTGGCTTGCCCTGTGTGAGTATGGCCACTGCCCTTTTTTGAAATATGACCAACAACCTTCTATTTAACACTTGCCAGATTTATCCCAGGAGTTGTCTGCTGTATTTAACTTAATCTGCTAAACTTGATCCGTGGTATCTACTAGTTGTTTGGTTCCCTGTTTAGCGTCACAGCCCCTTAAAATGGCAGCAATTTGTGTCAGTGGGGCATAGGCTTCATAGCACTAGCCAGTTTAGGAGGATATAGAGTCAGATGAATAAATGGTTTTTTCTGCATGTATAGGAAGGTGAAGCAAGTGAAAAATGACTGTCGCAAAAACAGCAGGTCCCATGACATCTTTAAGACTTAACAAGTGCTATTTGGCATAAGCTTTAGTGGATTGTAGCCTCCCTCTTCAGACGTAGTGATGTGGTGGCGCTGCGGGTTAAACTGTAGAAGCCTCTGTGCTGCAAGGTCAGAAGACCAGCAGTCGTAAGATCGAATCCACGCGACAGAGTGAGCTCCTGTCACTTGTCCCAGCTCCTGCCAACCTAGCAGTTTGAAAGCATGCAAATGCGAGTAGATAAATAAGTACCATCACAGTGGGAAGGTAATGGTGTTCCGTGTCTTGTTGCGCTGGCCACGTGACCACGGAAACTGTCTTCGGACAAACGCTGGCTCTACGGCTTGGAGACAGGGATGAGCACCACCCCCTAAGGTTGGACACAACTGGACTAAATGTCAAGGGAAACCTTTACCTTTACCTAGCTTCCCTCTTCAGATGGTTGCCACTGTGGCTCTGTCCAAGCATTCTGTGAGCAGATGGAGACCACACGTGCAGAGGGGGGCACACAAGCTATACCCCTTTCAACACAGAGAAGTGGTGCTCTGAAGAGGAGAAAGGCTATTTTATTTGTATCAACTCTCCACCTAAGGTGAACCCTGATTCTTTTCCCGCTCATTCTGGCTCATGTGAAAAATGTACAGCACCCTCCCATGTTCAGCCTGTTGCTGCCATGGATTTAAAGCAACATCAGAGAGGTGGGGGTTACAGTGCTTCCCCCCTCCCCCTTGGTGTGCTCTCCATTCACATCATATATTCTTTCTAGACAATTCTAATGCTTATTATTTCAGTGATAGTTGCTATAGTTCAGAACAATTTATGAATCACAACAAAATAGCATTCCAATCAACCCTGAAGTAGTATTTATTTATTTACTTCTTTACTCCTGAATCATAACAGGAACTAGATTTCACATAATGAAAGAAACAGCTCACCCTGCATTGCATGTGTCACCAAACGGAACAATGATATGCCTTCCTGAGGACGCAAAATTCACCAGGTTAGTACAGTAATCCTATTTACTCTTCCATGCTGTTGAATGTAATTTTCAACAGGATATGAGGAGTGGTACAAATCGGACCATAAAAGAGGATGTATAGTTTTCCTTATGTCTTCCCTGAACACAGGGAAAGCAGACATGAGGCAAATGCATTCTCTTTTGCCGTTTATATTCAAGAGTTTGGATTGGTTCTTGCTTTTTCCTCTTCTGTTCTGAGATTTTTAAAATTTTGTTGTTGTTTCATTGTGCCTCAAGTTACAAAACAAGACTAGCAGGATGTAATTTTTTTTTAAAAAAAGACCTAGATGTTGACAGGTTTTGATTTTGTAGTGAATTCAATTTACAAAAGAAACTCAAACATATCACTCTGGATATGAAGAGTGGACAAAGTTTCATTTGGATATATTTACAGTAAATGCAAATGAAAACTGAGGGTGCAAGTGCATTGGCCCTTTTGGTGGAGTCTGGTGTGGTCCAAATAGGTTCACATGAGGTTGAGGTTGGGGGAAGAAGGTGCAATATGCCATATGATGTGATTCTTGCATCCAAATAGCATATTGACCCTAAGAAATTCTCCATCTCCTCCCACTGTCAATTGAACACCTCCCTTGATCCTTTTTATTTTTGCCTGCATATACCATCAGTGACACACTGAATCACTTAGATTATTATTTTTTGAAACTCTTTGCCTTGTGTTTAGTGCTGATTAAGAAGCTGCCTGCAGCTCTGGTTTCGACTGGCACTTCACACAAAGGCAAAGAATTTTTTTAAAATTTAATCTAAGTGATTCAGCGCAACAGTGATAGTCTAACAGAGAGGGGGAAGTCACTTCCTTTGCTTCTCTGCAAGGGAGCAGAGGGACTGTCCAATTTGCCAATATCCTGGAGAGGCTTGCTTGTTAAGCCACTTCAAGATACTGGAAATTTAAACTGGAAGGACCCTTAGCAGATTTGACAGCTAGAAGGGTAAATTTTAGTCAGTTCTGAGCAATTATATGTACTGAGAATGGACTAAACTAGAGTGTACCAACCCACAACAAAAATGTAGAAGCCCCGACAGGACCTGAAAAGGATGCAGGTTGGGGTGGTCTGCGGGCAAATTGGTCTGCTGTACTGATTACTTCTTGTGGTTGCCAGAAAAAAAAGTGACCAGTCTGCCCCCACAACGCAACAAATACCGGGATAAATGCTTGTCTGAACAAACCCTGACTTTCATTTGAAATGGGTGACGTCTTAGTGTTACATGTCACATATAGGAGAACGAATCTTTTTGATGCCTGAGCTTCTACGTATCCTTTGACTTTGCCTGACATATTGAAATTCTCCTTGCTGCTCTCATCTGTGTATACAGAATCTCACCTGTACTGGGTGAGCTCCTGCCTGCTCGTGGGTGGCATTACTGGGAAACCACTGTGAGTGGCTGTGAAGCTTACAGAGTTGGGATCTGCTGTTCCTCTGTGCAACAAGACTGCGTCCTGGGCCAGAACAATACTTCCTGGTGCTTTCATTGTTCTAGCAAGTTAAGGTAATAAAAAGCTGTTTATTCAAAACAAAAATGGTTGCAAAATCCTATAATTTTCTCAATCTTTATTTTTCCTTTGTTTGTCCTTCTCCTCTTTGCTATTTTTTGTGGCTTATTTCCAACACACAAAGAACTGTTTTTCAGTTTTTAACATTAATTTTGAGGGCAGTGTTTCCCCAGCACTGCTGGAACTACCTACATTTTGTGTGCGGTTGATGCCACTGTGCATACAAAGCAAATATTTCTCTACATTAGTGTTCACACAGTATGAGTTTCCAAGATGAATTCACACATCTAAGAGAATTTTTATGTAGCTATATAAAAGCAATTGTCACAACACTTCTACATCTGTATATACCTGCAACAGCATGATGCTACCCAAGCTCAACATTAGAGGGATTAATGGTAATAGTGATATCTTGGATTGCAGGTTTGACAGTATGAGAAATAGCAAGAAGCCTATGGAGAAATGAGTTAACATGGTTATGGAGCTCCTGGGCTCAGGAACCATACTAATCACAGGAGTTCTGAAGCTGCATTTGACTAACTGCAAATGCAGTGGAAATGAATCAGCTGAGTGTGTTTCCAGAAACCTACACAGACCTTCTTGCAGAATGTGTGAAATCTGCTGGGTACGTGGTGAAATCTGGAGTGGGGTAGCTCCCTTCCTGTCTGCCTTCCCGCAGTAGTCCTACACACAAATAAGCAGATAGTTGCATTGGGCTTAAGTGTACCTAGATGATTTGATTATGCCAGAAGTAGAGGAGGGAGTAAAGCATATGGGCACGAACCACCATTTGGCATGGTTTAGCCACACAGCTTCTTTTATGGGCTTCTTCCAGCTTCCCAGCCCTGCCTCCTCCAATTGGTGCCCACTCAGAGTGTAAGATCAAACCTCTGTCCTTTGTGGGCTACCCATAATTTTTGTCCTCCAAACAGCAGCTGTGAAATGGAGTGAGAAGAACTGGGTCTGTGGCTTATAAAGAGGTGATCTAGAAACTACTAAGGCAGAGGAGAGGCCTGTGAATAGAAAATAGCCCAATAGAAAATAGCCAGCCTATCCTAGAGATTCCTGAAATTGGGGCTCCAGATGTTCTTGGACTATGCTAAATAGAACTCCTGAGAGTTAGAATCCAAGAACATCTGGGGCTGCAATTACTGGTATGCACCATAAACTGCAGTAAATCCAGGACGGAAGCTTCTATTGGCACCAGCGTACATTGGATGTATCCCTGAGAAAAAGGCCATGACTGTTTTATACATGTTTGTGTGGAGACTGAAAGCCACTCTGACTTTCCCAAGGAACTCAAATGAACTCATGGCAAATGCTTCACTCTCCATGGATCACATGGGCCCGATTAGATTCCACAACAAGTAGACAGTGAAAATTTAGTGATTAGCATTTCTTGAACCTGAATGCAAACCAGAACATCTTTAATCTAAAATGCATACTTTTTCAAATGTGTGATGTCATTTCTTCCCCCCCCCCCACATCCCCGTATGCAAACATGTATACACTGGAATAACACACAAAAAACTTAAACTGTATACAAAATGGTGCGCCTATGCGCAAAGCTTTATGCAACACAATAAAATGCATGTAAAAAATCCATATTTTTCACAAAGGGTGCACAAAAATATGCAGTTTTGAAAAATCTGCTTGAAGACACACACAAATCTTGAAGACACATACACATTTTCACACATTCTAAAAGCAAAACACAATCCAATGAGAAACTAGGAGAGAACAAACTTTGTAGTGGAAAAGTGAGAACCAGAATGAGACCGAGCTTGACAAATTTGCCTGTGTCTACCCATGGCAAGATGCTGCTCCTGCTTTTCTGGCTGGTATAAATTTCATTTACTGAGATAGGAGCAGAAATGTGAGCTTATGGGATTTGTACCTATGATGAATATTCTGACCACCAGGCCCAATTGTCCTTTCCTTGCTCAGATTTTACTGTATATATAATATAGCTCTACCATGCCTGCTTCATTCGCGGCTATCCTGATGATTTAGTCCTGACTGGGTGAAGAGGCATTTTTGGAGTGAATCCAGAAACGCTGCATGATCAGTGGCAGGGAATAGTGCTCTGATGATATGCTCTTTGTCCTTTATTTTGGCACACAAGGTTATAGTCTAGTGTTTTCTGCCTACATTTCCCTGTAATCTGATCAGGACTTTTAGTACAGCAGTAAGAATGATAAAGGACAGGTAGTAGTTAATACTTGTAATGTTTTCAAAATGCCTATGCCATAAAATATATTCTAGTCTTCAAAGCATATCACATGTATTATCTAAGCATCCTTTGAGCAGCTCTGTAGGACAGCCATCGTTATTGGTCCCATATAGTTTTTTATATGCAAAAATGTATACATGGACTTTTAATCCAAAAAAGTAACTTTTCTAAGCTCTGGAAAACATACTACATAGAAGGTACCACTTGATGTTAGCAGGAAAAGCTGTCCTTTTTTCTTGCATAATTTGGGGATATGGAATTCAGAATGTCTCAGCTAAATTACATTAACCAGCCAGAGCAAAAATGGCTTCAAAAATGAATTATAGTAAACGCTATCCATTCTGTGAAGGATCCAGCTGTAAAAATAGATTGCCAGTGCTTTTAGCTGAGTACTATCAGCTCCCGTGGCATCTGATATTCACCTTGAGATGTGTAGTATCTGCTGGCCTTGAAGAAAAACTGCTAATAAAAAAATATCCTAGTACCTTTTTCATCAGTTTGGCACTAAAACGATGTCTCACTGTTGGTAGTGAGAGGTGACAAAACAGTAGAAAATGGCCCTTGGAAAGCACTGGCTCTTTCGCAGTGACCATACACATACACTCAGTTGGCCAAGTGGCCATCAGAAGGCACTCAACCAAGTCACTTGCTTGCTTGCATTGTGATTTTTAGAGATTGTCTCCAAAAGTCAAGACAGAAAAGTATTGTCCTTTAAATGGGCATTGAAATGCACTGGCATAACCTGAATCTGGCTAAATTGTTTCTTCCCTCCTCAACTCCTCATTTCATCTCATCCTCATTAAGATCATAATAATACTTTAATCAAGATCAGACAGGTTATAAGCCTAATTGATGACGTGAATCCCGCTAAATTGAATGCGAGCTTTTCAACTCTCTTATGTTAATGAACCATATTTCCAGTTGGTTGGAGGAAGACATGGAGGTGGACAGCCATATTAGTGCATCTGCCCTCTGAATGACTGTATTGGGAATACACTGGAACTAATGGAGGCCTGAAAAATATCCCCCAACCTATTCCCATTTCACAGGCCCATTTGCAGACTGTGAATATGGGGGACATAGTCAACAAACGTCTCAGAGGAACATGACTGTGTATGGAATTTTGTCTCTTTAAGATTTCCGTTTGCTAACACCTTGCAAATAGAACATAGTAAAAAAAATTATCTATGGTAGGCTATGTAATGGATTTTTGTTTATTTCCCACTCTTTATCTTTTGCAGTTTTGTATATAAAGTCCTCCACAATGGTGAGGTGAGTGATGTCATCGTGACAGAACATCCCGCGCGTATCGGCATTCTGCTGGACTATAACACTGGAAGACTCTTATTTTTTAATGCAGAACGAGGGCAAGTGCTGTCAACCCTCAGGCACAAATTCACCGATGCTGTTCACCCAGCCTTCATGTTGGAGCAACCAGGAGTACTTAACCTGCATACAGGCATGGAGCTACCGGAGTTTGTGAAGCAAAGTTGATGTTTCTGTGCAAACACCTTGCAAGACCAAAAGAAGGAGAAGCTGATGACAATGCTTAAGATGCTCTTCTTTTAACTTTCTAACCATGTTCGTATTCAGTGGCCATGATCTAGATAAATGCTTCGAGACCTCAAAGGCCTCTGTCAGACTTTCATTATCCTTCCCTAATCTAACCTTCCCACCCTCCATGTTACCAACACATACCAGTGCTGTATCATAAAGAATTTCTTGCACTTGAGGAAACATTTTACAACATCCAGGAAGCTTTCTGCTGGTGCAACACTGAAAAGCTCACAGGCAGATGTAACCAGTCCATGTACAGCACCTCCAAGGATAGTGGATGGCGGGCAGATATTTTCCCCTAGTTATTTTTGTTCACTAGAGCCATGTGCATATGGTACACACACAAAAACCCACAAGCAAATTAAGAACATAAGAAAAGCCATGACAGATCAGCCCGAAGGCCTGCCTCCATCAGTACTCTGTTCAAACAAGCCGCTTATGGGATGGCTCATGAGTTGGACCAGAGCCTAGAAGTAACCAGTTAGAAGTAACAACTCAGCTATAATGAATTCCCTTTTCCATTGTCAAAGGTATAACTACAGTACTTTATCGCTGTAATTAAAAGAGGTATAACTTCCTACTTTTTGTGGTGCAACTTCAACTGTTTTGTTATTTTTATACTTACAGGAATGTAGCATCACAAAATGATGGAAGCAGATTGTCACAAAGATTAAGTCTTGGTTTATGCTGGATCTTGTGCTGTTGCCCAAAGGTCTGTTGTGAATTTTGAGGCATTTGTGAGGTGAACGGGAGGAGACCTGTTTTGTACCACAAGCAAGGTGGATTTTTGTTCTTTTAAGAATCTTTTCTTTTGAGAAACAAAAAGCAAACCATTAGTTTCTAGAAACAACAGCCATAAAAAACGTATGTCTTTCGAACTATAATAACTAATTACTTTAAAAGAGTAACTTTCCAAAGCTGTAACAGAACATAACTGAACCAGCAGTCTGTGCTTGTGCTTCCTAGCAATTGATCCACAGGAAGGAACTACCTATTTATAGTGATTAGTAGGCAGTGATATCCTCATCCTCTACAAGAGTTCTTGCCATTTACTATTTTGCATGCACTTGGTAATGTTTATCTAAGTACTTACTGTGAGGGAAGATTTATCTTAATATGGGTGGGAGTGAAGGAACACTCACTAGGTAGAAGGCACCAGAGACGTCTCCTGCACAAGTTGCTTTGAAAAGAATGGATGGCATTCCCACCAGAGCAGTCAGGTATTCTTGCAGGGGTGGCCTCAAACATTTTGCTAGCTGCTTTAGAAAAGGCAGACAGGACGCTCCCTCCCCGTAGGAGGTGATCGGAGAGGCAACTGGATTTTGCTTCAACATTTGCAAGAGGATACAGTCCTCCACAACACTAGAGGGCAGCAAATGGCTGGCCTAAGAGGTTGCTTCATGCTGGGGCCAGCTCCTATTGTTGCACAATTCCCATGCATTTTAATAGGTCTCACCATGGAGTAGCCCATGGAACGAGTCCCTCCATAGGCTCTGGTCCAGCTCTTCTGACCCACACAAACCTACCTCGTATTGTGGTGGTTGATGCACTGCTAACTGAGAGGGTTGGTTGGTGAATTGTAGGAGAAGTAACAGCATCCATCCTGGGCTAGCTTTTCTGTTTGGCCTACCAACACTGGCCATCTTGATCTCACTTACACTCATTATTCTTGGCCTGCATGCACAGTCCGGAACCTCAGGTGTAGCACAGGTTAGCATAGGTGTGGAATCCACTAAGGGGAGATTTGTGTAAAAAATGCTTCTTTACATGCATTGCCCTAACTGGATCAGGGCAATTGTTCATATGAAAATAATTCTAATTCTATTTTAATGGTTTTACGTGGGATTAAAAAATGATAGCCAGATTTTATTTTTGAGTGTTCCAGCAGAGAGGAGTAATAATCAAATTAAAGGCAGCACTTTTTAAACAAGTGGGAAATGTTTCTTTGTGATCAACATTTTCTGAAGTCCCTCTTGTGGGTGCCGAAGTGCCCACAAAGCAAACAAAAACGTATCTTGGGTTTTGCTAAGCTGTTAATTCTCAGGGTGTGTCTAGTGCTCAGTTCAAATTCCATGAGGAGATGTCCTTCAGTTGCACGGAGTGATCGGCCAACCTTTTGCTCCTGTTCAGCATCTGTATTTGAGGCTTTTTTTTGCCAAAATGCTGGTGAATTCTTCATAATGGGGGACTGCTGTTGCTAATTTTCCAAGGGTCATCATGCATCTAGTTCTTCTTTTTATTTACCATTTTTCCTTGTAAAAGAAAAACCAAATAAGTGGTGGGAAAACACAGGATGGCTGCAGACTGGAAATGATGCTGTCTGGATCCTTTCTTGTTACCCGTGTTGTTATCGTGTTCTGAGCCAAATCTGTAAGGGCATATTGAATTACAGGAACAATGCAGTGGTTCCCAGCCTTGGTTCCCCAGAAGTTCTTGGATTTCAACTCCCAAAAATCCTGACCAGCACAGCTTGTGGTGAAGGCTTCTGGGAGTTTTAGTCCAAGAACATCTGGGGAGCCAAAGTTGGGAACCACTGGAATAGTGTAATTTAACAGATTGGGCTGAGCAAGTCACATTCCCAGGGAACTATTCAACAGGTGGATTTTATAGCACCAAAAAAATTGAAATCTGTGCAATGACTACATTGCAAGGTGGCAAATTATACAAGAAAGCAGCATAAACAGCAAACAAAGGTATTTGCATCAAAACTATTATTGGGAAATGTCAAATTAAAGGAAACAAAATTCACAAGGCATGGAGAGCTGCTGCCTAGAGAGGAATTGCAGGAGGGAGAGGCAGAGGTCCAAAAGTGGGAGCAATAAAGATCTTTTCTTAGCTATACTCTCACACATCAGCTAAATAGATGGAGGAGCCACTAAGGCGTGGAGAAAGTACGGTACTCCTGATATTCAGGGGTGAGAAAAAGTACCTTTCCTTAGTATTGTTAGACTGTCTTGGAGCTAGGAAGCATTATAATCCCAGATGGGCAATGCAGAAAAGGGAAATCTTGGATTGAGATCCCAAGAAGGAAAAGGTTAAGACCTTAGTCTAGAACCTGAAATTTAGGAGAAATAAACTAACAGGATTCTCTGGCTAAATCCTAGATGCTTTGAGCTCAAAAATGATTCTGTTTACACCTGATCTCTGGGAGACCTCAAGTTTTCATTGGAAGTCAGCTGAAAGGAAAGTTGTTGATATTTATAACAAGACTTCTGCGTACATAAGACAGCTGAAACAGTGTGCAGGCCCACACTAGGTAAAGGTTCCCATTGACATTTAGTCCAGGTGTGTCTGACTCTAGGGAGTGGTGCTCATCTCCATTTCCAACCCACAGAGCTAGTGTTTGTCTGTAGACAATTTTCCGTCGTCACTTGGCCAACGCAACTAGACATGGAACGCCCTTACCTTCCCACTGTGGTGGCACCTATTTATCTACTCGCATTTTGCATGCTTTTGAACCGCTAGGTTGGCGGGAGCTGCGACAAGCGACGGGGCTCGCTCCAACACATGGATTCGATCTTATGACTACAGGTCTTCACCAGAATAAAAACTATAGCTGTCTCATGCCTTTTAAATGGGGTCCATGGGGTAATTTGCTAAAGTGTCTGGGCCCCCTTGCAAGTCATTTTATCCCCACCTCCTTGGATGGTTTTGACCTGACCATAGTCTTGCACAGCTGATTAAGCCTTTTTGATGGTCAAAGTAGCAGGAGACAATAGAATAGCCAAGTGGGTCCACCTCTGGGAGGTATCAGGAGATACGTTGCTTCTGTTCACCTTGGGCTGGTAAAGGCAGTATGGAGGTGATGTCTCAGTACAATTTCCTCCATAACCAGCTCTTTCCCTTGGAGATATTAATGTCTAATGTCTCAGCAATTACATGGTCTACATTTTGGCGGACTCCACTGAATGGGATTGTTTCAAGTTACATTTTTCTGTAATTTTTTGTCTTACAGTCTCATTTGCTAATATAATCAAAATATAAACTCTTATCCTGTTGGGATGAAGACACTACAAACAATTCCTCCTTCCCTGATGCAACTTTTGTGTGAATGGAAATTCCATTGTTGTCTGTCGAGTGATTTCCAGTGTATCTTACTGCAAACTGGAGATCAGTGAAGATATTCAGAGTGCTCTGCCCATGGAGACCTCACAGTATACGTTTCAACAGGATAGTAGCCCTAATCTTTAAAAATAACATCGTAGAAAGTAACATTAGTGAGAGTTTTGCTTGTTAAAATATTAGGGGTTTTGCTCTCTATAGGAGGAAGATACTAATCCAGATTGCCTCTAATGATAAAGGTTGCATATATTAAATGCCATCAAGTTACATCCGACCAATAGCAACCTTACTATGGTTTTCAACGTACGTGGGATATTTAAGGAGTAGTTTTGCCATTACAGCCCTAACCTTTAGGGGAGTTTCCATGGCCATACAGGGATTAGAACCCAGGTCCGAGTTCTAATCCATCACTCTATTCACTATACCATACTGGCCCTTCTTAAACAAAATACTTTGTTTTAAAAACTTGGCTTATAACAGGTAATCCAATCTCTGTCCTATAGCTTTGATAATACCGTTTCCCAGAAAATAAGCCCTACCCCCAAAATAAGCCCCAGTTAAGTGAAAGCCCGCCCTTCACCATTGTGCAGCAACCAGAAGAAGATGACACAACTGTATTTGAATACACATAGATTGTTATACATGAAAAAATTAAAACATCCCCTGAAAATAAGCCCTAATGTATTTTTGGAGCAAAAATTAATATAAGACCCCGGCTTATTTTTGGGGAAACATGGTACTTATAGCCTTGACTATACCTAGAAAACTTATGGTGTGACTATATTGGAGAGCCAAATCAGAATGATTTAGCTTGGTAATACAGTGGTGCTCCGTTTGATGACGATAATCCGTTCCAGGAAAATCGTCGTCAAGCGGAAAAAAACCCACCATTGGAATGCATTGAAAACCAGTTAATGCGTTCCAGTGGGGAAGTACCTCATCGTCCAGCAAAGATCGCCCATAGAGAACTGCCGATCAGCTGTTTGAAATAGCTTCTTCCGAAGCAGGAGTCCGGAAAACAGCCATTTTGCGAAGGGAAGGAAGCCATTTTGCGGAGCCGGAAAAAACCGTTTTGCGAACAAATGGTTCGCAAAGCAGGCACCTAATCAATGTAAAGCTTAAAAAACCCCATAGGAACCATCATTTTGCGATCGCAATAGCACTCACAAAAAACTCATTGTCAAGCGATTTCATCAAACGGGGTTGTCGTCAAGCGGGGCACCATTGTATAAGCTTAAAATTCAGTTTGATTTTAAGCTTATATTACATTTTTTATTGCAGTCAGTATTTGCACAGGGGCTACTTCACAGTTTACATGGGATGTGATGTAAATTGCATTCCAGCCCACAGGCCCCCTTCTTTCCTGCCAATCCTTTTATGACAATTAAAACTACAAAAGGGACTCTCTTTGTGATCTTACTGAAATGTGTACAGCACACTATGGGATCCCCCCCCCTTCTCCCTATCTTTCTCTCCCTCTGAACTTATGGGGAAAATTCAGCCCCGCCCCACCCCGCCCCTGCCTTCTGGGCTCTCTAGCTTCTGGCAGAGAGAAAACGATCATGGCTTTGAAAAGCGCAGACACATCCCATTGGTATTCCCTCCCTTGCCTCTGGCCTTGGATCTCTTTCTCCAGCAGAAGCACCTTTTCTCTGATAAAAGAGAGGATTCCCTGAAAAAGCTCTTTCCCCCTGCAAATCCACTCCTGCAGTTAATGAATCCTGCTCTGCTCCTTTTCACATGCATTCCTTCAGACAGAAACACACATGCACATGCAATCCACACACCCACATGCATGCATGCAGGCAGGCAAGCAAGAAGTCAGCCAGGTACCTACGCAAAGGCCCGCCCTACACAATAAAGGCCATGAAGACACTGTATGCTGCAGTGGCTTCATTTCCCCTCTCCTCACCTTTTTGCCCCCTTTTTTCCTTCACTCACACATATCGCTCTCCCTGCTCCCTTTCAGTGCCCCCCCTCCCTCCTTTTTCCTGGCTGGCGCTTCTCCTTCCACTCTTCCCCTCCCTCCTTCTCCTCTACAGACAACCCCATTCCCATTCGCACAGAAAAAAAAGCCCTTTCAAATCCTTCTAGCAACAGCAACAACAAAATAAATAAATAAAAGCCCTCAGGCAGGAGATAAAAAAGGCACTTTGCTAGCAAAAAGCCCTGGATGGATTTGATTTAGCTTTTTGTGTCATGCAGGCAGCAAAAAACAAAACAAAACAAAACACTTTGAATCCATCTGTTTTATAAGTGGAGCAAATTCCACCGTATTTGATGGTGTAGTTGGTCTCTACACAGGTAAGAGTCTGTTGTATTTCTCAGGTGTTTTGGACTTTATAATCCAAGATCATAAAAGTTAGCAACTCTTGCTGTACTGTACAAAGAGCCAGTTCTCAACTCCCAGACAGACATTTTTAGGTTTTTATTTTAATAACCTTGGCTTGAGAATGTGGGCCTTATTAAAAACTTGAATGTCATAGCTGACAGTTCCCACTGGTCCCACCAAGCGCAGGCAATGGTCGGCAATTATGAGAGTTTGGTCCAATCCATGCAGCGGGCCAAAGGGCTCTGACATCACTGCTTTACACCCTGACAGGCTGCTGAAAGATGCTTTGTCCACAATCACCACAGGGCAAGAGCTTCTGGGTCATGGGCCAAAGACTAGCAGCAACCTTGCAGTGTGGGGAAGTGGCCACAGCTGCTGAGAAAAGGTGTCAATTACCGTGGTTTTACTTCAAGCCCCTTCAGAGATGGATGTTGGTTTTTGTAGTGACTATTTTGCCTTGCAGGGCAATACTTTTTTCTAATTGATACAGTCAGCACTGCTAGATCTGAAACCTATTGAAGTCAGGAAAAAGTGAACATTTCTTTCGGTCTCTCTTGACCTCGGTAATCCTGGGATCCTGAGGTGGAAAATACACACTTGGCTATAAGAGAAAAACATCGGTTCCTGCTCTCAAGAGAGTGTAGAACCAGGCTTTTACTACTTTACTGGCATAGATGCTATTGATCCATAAATCGCGCATCGTCTTTTCTGTTCCAGACAAATGAAAAGGTTAAGGCTTCAGGTCAATTTCTGTTCTATACACTGTATATTAAGTGCCATCTGGTGGTGTGAATGTTGTGTGTGCAAATGGATTAGACCAGAGTTTTCCTGTTACATCATCCAGTTGCAAAGCAAAAGTTATCAGTCAGCTACCTCTGCTTATTGCCCAACCAATTAAGCAGATTCTTCTTGATAGTCTAAGGCTCTTTTTTAGACTACCTTCCCAAATCAAAAAAAGTAACTTTTTCAAGCTGGGGATGACCTATTATATTGTCCAGTACCACTGGTGTTCTGTGGTTCAATAAGAAACACAAAACAGGGGGGAGGGAGACATTGTAGCACCTTAAAGACTAGCTGCTATATTTGACAACACTGCCTACAGTCCTATTTTTACTTACTCAAGTAAAGTTCATTTTGTGCATATATATATAAACAGTCACATATATATGACTGTGTATTAAGGGTTGTGTACTCTGTACTTAGGATGGACCTGTTTCTTCTGCAGAAAAGAGCCAGGTTGTAGTAAACAGCTTTTCTACTTTTCTCTTTTAACACTATTAAGTAAAGGGTCTGACTATATGTTTCCTCCTTTCTTAAGGAGCTCAAGGCAAAATATGATCCCATTCTGTTGCACCCCAAGCATGCGGGAACAAAGTTGTAGGGCTGTACAGGATGTCATACTTTGGGCAAATCATGAGAAGGCCAAATTTTACTCGAAAAGATAATAATGCTAAGAAAAGATGAAAGCAACAGGAAAAGAGGAAAACCAAATATGAGATGATTCCCTCCATAAAGTAAGCTACAGTCTATTGAAGACAGGACAGTTTAGAGATCACTCACTCATTCACAGGGTTGTCATAAGTCAGAAGCAACTTGATGGCATGTAAGAACAACAAGCTAGCACAATCTTCCCACTATCACTGAGGCAGGCAGCCATCCCCCCTCCACCAGGTGTTTTGTTTGCATAAGAAGCAACCTTCTGCATGTACATTTTTCCATAAGGAGGAAATCAAGATGGTTGTTGTGGGTTTTTCGGGCTCTTTGGCCGTGTTCTGAAGGTTGTTCTTCCTAACGTTTCGCCAGTCTCTGTGGCCGGCATCTTCAGAGGACAGCACTCATAAATACTGCACCCCCAAAGCTAACTACACCAGAGCACAGAGTGCTATCCTCTGAAGATGCCGGCCACAGAGACTGGCAAAACGTTAGGAAGAACAACCTTCAGAACACAGCCAAAGAGCCCGAAAAACCCACAACAACCATTAGATCCTGGCCGTGAAAGCCTTCGCGAGGAAATCAAGAGTTTAGCTTGGTCAGGAGTTCCACACTGGGTCAATTCTGTGCCTCTGTGTATGTATCCCCACACTGATACCGCATGAAATAATCTCCTGAACACCTCTTTAAAAGTCCAAAAGAGCCACAATGGGGATTTTGGAAAGCAGGCAGCCTGAGAGAGGAAGGCCTGATCAGTAGGACTGCAAACTGAGCCTAGGCATCTTAGCAGCTCAGCTGTTCTATTATCTTTCTTTACCATCAAATCCTGCATGTTTTGAATTCTGCATTAAATGTATTAAAGGCTGAGCTACTAGAAGAAGCAAAAACTCAGCCTATCGTAGTTGAGCATATCATGAGAAGACCACTGGAAAATACACTAATGTTGGGGAAAACTGAAGATGTCAGAAAAAGAGGAAGACCTAAAATGAGGTAGATTAACACAGGAAAGGAAGCCATGACATTTTTAATTGCAAGACCAGAGCAGAGCTATTAATGAGAGAAGCTTTATGAGGTCACTAAATCATAGGATCACCATAAGCTGGCAGCAACTTGAGGACACATAAGAATAACATGAAATATATAAATCCTTTTCTCACAGTAGCCATGTATGTGGAAATTCTGTTCATAAAGTCATATGTACAACATTTCTCTGCTTTTATATAAATAATTTGAATCCAAACGATAAAAAAGTAAGCAGTTGTTGTGCCAAGGAAGTTCCTTGTCAGCAATTAGTCAGGGAACACCTACAAATTGCACTTCTACATTAACGCTGCACACCCTTCCATTAATGATTACGATATTGATTTTTGTGTTAAGAGGTTGATATCATCTTTTGCAGTTTCGAACAGGAATAAACACATCTCTTAGCAACTGAACCGAGGACTGATTGCTACTCGTGAAAAGACAAGAAAAGAAAGTAGGTCGGTGTGACTCTGGTATCTGTGTTATACAATGTAATTAAACTTAACATCTCTAGATATCCTTCCCATGCAGGTGCTGTCATATTGTTCTGTAATATCAGGCACCTTTTCATTTGCAGGAGAAGAGTAAAAAAAAAAATCACAGTAAACGCAGTCCAGCACTCTCCATTTTAAAGATGGTGCCTGTTGTATGTGTGTGTGGCCAAAATTGCCTTCTGTAATCTATTTCAAAGGGTTCTCATCTGCAGTGCAGGGGGAATGGAAGAGAGGATTAATGGCTGCAGTGTAATAGGCAAACAGAAAGCCACTGCAGAGAGGCCCCTCAAGAAGATGCTAATGAGGAGGCCAGCAAAAAATGAATAGAACACAGGGAAGTGATGGAATAAGAGTCTAACAAAAAACGAACATGATCACAAAATAAAAGGTAAATAAAGACGTTGGTTTTCAGTTTATTACCCGAAGTACTGAATGAGAAATAGTGATGAAACAACAAATGCATGAAGTTGTACATACTGTATCTGAAATGCGTCTTTTTAAAAGTCAAAATATTGGAGGAAAATAAGTGCTTTAAACTGACATACTGATTCCCATGGGGATATTTTGTTTCCTCTTTCTTGTGCACCCCTGTCTGCGTCATTTTAAAGGTTGGCACAAATGGGCAAGGGATGCAACTTAGCGTGTTTCTGTTCCCGTTGTCAGCGTAAAAATAAAGTTAAAACATTTTTGTGAACCAGCATGAACCACCAAAGTGGTGGTTCGTGTTCAACTCTAGCTGTGAATCTCTGGCCCTGTAAAATGTTGTATTATTACTCTTATAATCTCTGACCACTGGCCATGCTGGCTGAGTCTTGTGGCAACTGGAATCCAATTACATCGGCCATAGATTTATATATCCATCCTATTATTTTGGTCTTATAAACTACTTGCTGGTGACGCACAGGAATTATTTTGGTTTCAGAATATAGACTATTTAGTACTGTAATAAGTTAAATGAACAAAGCAAGTTAATTAAAAATTTCAAGAAGAGACCATTGGTAAGAATCAAAGATTTGTCATTGAATAAAAAATATTTGCCACTCCTAAAGGATGAGAGTGACCATCTATAACTAGGGATGTACAGACGTAAGAAAATCCACAATTTGTCTGCAGAAGATTCCATCAATTATCACAGTCCACCCTTCTCCCTCTCTTAGAGCGAAGTCTCTTAAACACTGGCATTTTCCTACAGTATTTGCTATTGTTAAGAAATAACAATTATAGGCCACCAGATGGCACTCATTTTACATCATTATGTAAAACTAAAGCATAGATGACATTTTTTTTCATGATCTTGAAATCTTAACAGTACTGTCCTAATTAACAGTGGGTGAAATCCAGGAGTCAGCCACAAGTAGGGTAGGCCCACTGAATCAATGGAATTTACAGAGGAGTTCATTCATCAAATCCCCACTGATTCAATGGCCCAACTTTAGCTGCAACTAACTACTGGATTTCGACCAATATCTTGTGGCATCTGAGATGACAAGATTTATTTCAGTGTGAGCTTTGTGATTTTCAATTCACATCATCAGATACATGAGATAAAATGTTGAGGCCATAGATTATAGCTGGTGATGGTGGGGAGGGATCAAGAGGAATAGAGTACAGAAGTGTTGATTATGTAAACATACTGAAAACAAGAAGACTAATTAGCTTATGCCGAGGCATCTTATTATAGCACAACATAATTTTAGTGAAAGTGAGGATTAAAGCTGCAGTTCATGTTGTGAATACTGATGATTTTTAAATGGGGAAAAAGTTCCCAATTGGGCAAATATCTGGATGGAAAAACAGGAAGATTTTGCAAGAATTTTGAGGTTTGAAATGTACCTCATATACCCTTAGCTACAACACAGTTATTTAGATGCAGTATTGGTCTAAACCTGTGACAGGGGTCAGTGGATCCAGACCACACCTTTCACAAGGTGGTTCCTTTACCTTTTGGGGAAAGTATACATGGGCAATGGTAACATACATGGCTTGCATGCAGGAAGTTCCCACAAGGTTCAGTTTCTGATATTTCCAGTTGGTAGCAGAACTGGGAAATCTGATGTCAAGAAGAGCAATTAATCTGCAATATGCAGCAATACCAACAATCTGCCCAAGTGGCCCATTTCAAATACTCTTGGCTTCTTGTTCTCAATAAGAGTGACTACAAATCAGTGATTCAAAGGTCACAATAATAATACATATTAGGTAAACGAATAAAGTAATCCACTTTTAAACCTCCATTCAGTTCACATTCCATTGCTAATTTACGCAATTTTGCATCCTTCCAACAATATGCAAACTGAAGCTGAGTTATCCTTCAAAATTTGAAGAATATTGCAATGGAGCAAATCCAATTCAGAATAAAAGCATTACAGTCAAACAAGGTCAAACACTATAATGCACATAGTGTGTATTTTAAAACATTGATCCCACAAGTGGTGAAAGATGTCTGTTTGTCGCAGAGTAGACTATAACCTTCCTGTATATCTTCCACTCCAGCATGTTTTCTTTTGTGATTGGTTTCTGAAAGGTAAGCACAATCTTAACTGGCCAGTCTGAGTGCCAAGGCACATTTCTGTATTTTATGGAAATATGCATTTTCGTTAATGTTGAATTTGGCCCTGAGAAACTGGAATTCAGCAAGTAGTCTTGTCTCTCATAGTCTGAACAAGGCAGGCTCACACATAATATTTACAAACTAAAATAAGCCATACATCCTAGAAAGGGGATATATTTAATACAATAGAAGAAAGTGAACACACTTAGAAATTTAC
Source organism: Pogona vitticeps (assembly GCF_051106095.1). Lineage (NCBI taxonomy): Eukaryota > Metazoa > Chordata > Lepidosauria > Squamata > Agamidae > Pogona > Pogona vitticeps. The sequence goes on from NC_135784.1 coordinate 279,581,125, forward strand.
TTTGTGCCACCACCCAAATACTGAAGCATGGAAATGTTAGTACAGTGGTGCCTCGCTTAACGAGTGCACCGTATAGCGATGTTTCCGTATAGCGATCCCTTTTTCGGGATCGCTATACGGAAACATACCCGATCTTCGCAGTGGGGAAAACCCGCATTGCGAAGATCGGGTATTGCGGCGGCCATTTTGGAGCCGCCGAACAGCTGATCGGCGGTTCCAAAATGGCTGCCGGAAGCCCGGAAATGGCTGCCGGCAGCCGTTTTCGCGCCCTGCCCTCGCTTAGCGAAGGCGCGAAAATGGCTGCCGGCACCTGGAATCCTTGCTGAACGGGTAAGTAACAAAGGTATTGGAACACATTAAACGAAGTTTAATGCGTTCCAATACCTTTCCCCTACCCGTGTAGCGATGATTCCGTATAGCGAGGGTTAATCCGGAACGGATTAACCTCGCTATACGGGGCACCACTGTACATATTATTACATAGCATATACAGTAATTTGGTTTTGCAGGTAAATTCATAATCAAATATATGTGACATCTGCTGTTAATATGCTTGTCCTTGGCACACAAATGTAAGAAATATATAATCTTTTACAGGAATCTACTAAAATTCTGCCAGAAACAGGGTTGGTGCTTTTTAAGCATACAGTACCTTAAAGTGGAAGTAACTAACTACTAGCTTAGGAGAAGGCTAGAGCGCAAGTGGAGGAAGAACCCGACGGATCATAATTGGATCACTGTTAGGGTCGCGACTAACCTTTACCTGGCTAAGGTAAAGGCTGCTGCCCGAGCATACTTCGCTAACCGGATAAGCGAAGCATCCAACCAACAGGTGATTTTTTTCCGTATAGTTCACGACCTATCCGGAATTGGTCTGAGTGATGGGCCTCCCCCCAGTTTTTCACCAGACCAATTTGCAGCATTTTTTAAATCTAAAGTGGAGGCCATCCGCCGGGACATCTCTCCTTTTTTGAACACAGTGAGTCAAGCAGAGATGTCCAGCGCTCCGTCTTGCCCGGTAATTTTTGACTCCTTTCAGCCTGTTACGCCTGATTCTGTGGCCAAGGTGCTTGACCGCTGTCGAGCCACTACCTCCTCCTTGGACCCTTGCCCGGCCTGGCTAATCAAAGTAGCCAGACCCACAACAACAGAATGGGCCACAGCAATAATTATTGGGTCTTTCCTTGAGGGCAGGGTTCCTCCTGCCCTCAAGGAGACACTCATTAGGCCCATAAGAAAGAAACCAAATTTGGCAAATATATGTTTTTATGCTGTAAGGCGCCTAGACTGGTCAAAATGACCAGATAGGCAGGATATAAATAAATAAATAAATAAATAAATAAATAAATAAATAAATAAATAAATATTCATAGATCTTCTAGGACAGGGTCGGATGACATGCAACTCTCCAGATGTCACTTAACTACAACTCCCATCCTGCACTACCATTTTCCAGGTTGCCTGGGGCTGATAGGAATGGGGGGGGTCTAACAATATCTGAAGGGCCAGATGTTCCCCAAGACTTGGTCTAGCATATGCTGGTTGCTGGGATTCATGCATCTCTTATTGTTCTTAAGAGAAAGCGCATACCTGGAGTATTTACCATGATTACTTCAATAGGTCTGATATCCTAAACATGCAGCATTCCATTCTGCATGAAACTGCATGATTGATGGAAAACAGGTATTTGTGCATTATAATAGTAAACATGCTTGATTCACACCAACCCATCCATGTCGTAAAGAACCTGGATAATGTACCAGCCCCACCTGCTGACAATTAGTGAAATAGCCGTCCGACATATTCAGCAGAGATTTGTTGTTGTATTATACTGTAGCTGCTGACTTCACCCAGCCATTCATGTCCTTCTGAATTTCACAAAAAGAAATACGTATAACTATGCAAAGTGATTGATCTTCAGTGGTTTTGTGTGTAGGACCATCAACTACTAACTTCTGCTGCTTAGGCAGACAACTATTTTGTCTCATCGTACCAGAGGTATGGTTTACTATCTATATTAGTGAAGCGCAGTATTCAACATAAACATTATATGTGTTTGAATTAATAGATTTTTTTAAAAAATAAAGAGTCAGGATGTATACAGTGGATCTAGCGTTCAACATGTCTGATATGGTCATATGGATAGACTTGGGAGCTGAATTTTCAGGGAACTGCTGTGCTTCTTGGGACAAGGGAGAGAGGGACCAATCTCAGGGTGAGCATCACTAGAGAAAGAAATAATTTGATTTTGGGGGAGAGGCTAGCTTTAAAGTCTGGGAACCATCTCTGTCTATTCCCAGTTGGGGCAAGAACTCACTGACTTCGTGTGATGGGGTTTACATGCGTATTGCAACTTACACAACGGCAGCATAGCCAAAAGCTTGCACAGGGAGGGAACTGGGTGTGGGAGACAATTGATAAGTGCATGCTATTATGCCTCTTGGAGCCAGGTAAAGAATACAGCACCATGAGCCTGTTTCCAGAACCAGCTGGCCCTTAAACACCCCATTCCTTAAGGTCTTGAGGAAGGGGATGGCACTGACCTGCCAATCATACTTGGCAACAGCATTCCCATCTCATGTGTCTCAGCAGGAGCCTATTTACAAGATCATATGGCTACAATGGAAGGTGCTGGAAATGGAGTTATAGCATTAGACCCCACTCTTGACTGCCTTGTATTAAGGAGTGCATCTGCTCAGAGGCTGCAACGTGTGCAACAGGGAACCTTCTTGGCTGTAGATGCCTGGGCTATGTAGAGTACAGCCGAGAAATATGAAAATCTGGGATGAGGCCTGCAGCCATACTCTCCATTCTCCCACACTCAGAGCCATTTTGCAAAGGAGCAAAGTGATGCCGAAGTAACGGCCCCTATCCAAAGCAAGCCAAGTTATTTGGCCCCTGAAGGCACAAAAACACACAACCACAACTTCCTCACTATGTCAGTTGTAGTACTAGCAGCAGCAGAAGCAGCAGTCGTAACAAAAGAAGGTGGCAACAATTAAATAATTAACTACTGACTGTCCTTTTAGGTCAGTGACAGCTGTCTGCCGTGGCTTGGTTACTTTGCCAAATGTGAGCTCTGGACCTGCTTCTGAGTAGACACATATAGTCTTCTGTACTGGACGTCTTCTCCTTCATTGACTAGCTGTCTCTGCATATCTAGTTCTTGCAGTTCAGTTCTGTGTGCTTTCTTTTTTTAATCTTTCCCTTCACAGTGTCAATCAAACTGCACGGTTGCTCTGGCAATTTCCACCCACAAAGCACTCCTGTGGTATTTCTAGGTTGGGACGTCAAAGAAAATGATGCAACGTTCTGTGAGTCACACAGAATCTCCTCCTCATCTCTATATAGCCTCGGCTACCCCCAGCTTGGCACAGCAGAGGGTGGGCACCTGATGTTCCTTCAAGCTCTTTGCTTTCAGAGAGAGGTGTTGATGGTCCCTTTGCTGTGTCTTGAGGCACAGTTTCAAGCATTTCACATTATCTTCCCTATAAATGGAACCACATGGATGGTGGGAGAGGGGAGGCCCAGTTCAATAATCAGAAGTGTGCTGAAATGTTCTAGCAAAACCAGATTCAGGAAGTTTGTATGTCTGTTGCCTATGTAGTTATCTGAATCAGTCTAACAGTCAAAACTGACTTCCAGAATTATATTTTAAAAGACCTATTTGGATAGTTTACCATTACCCAGAAAGAAGCTATATTCAACAGGCAATATTAGACATGGAAAACAATTGTAGTTTTGCGCAGATGCCTAATACTGCCTAATACCAAGTTCTTTGTTTTGCTCTCTGAATATTTCTATTTTTCCAAGTGGTAGAGGAAAGCTATTTTCAAGTTAATTGCACAAAAATGTGGCATCTTTGAGGGAATGGGTTTCTGGAGATAATAGCATGTATTAATTTCTGATTGTGAGGCTGGCGTCCAAATACTAAGCTTTGATGTGCAATTTTATCTGTAATTTGATACATTGGCTGAAATCCTGTTGCTTAGCATTTTAAATCACACTAGAATAGGCCCACTGAATAGTGAGGATTTGGTGAGTCAATTCCTCCATACGTTCCATTGGTTCAAATAGGTCTATTCTAGTTGCAACTTTCTATGGCAATCAACAAGATTTCAGTCTCTCAAAAGTATAGCATTGTAGCCATATAGCAGCAAATTTATGCACTAATAGATTTCAGTGGCACTAGTAATTTTTTAGTTGATATAATAGAATCTTGTGTGAAGAAAGCCATCAAGAATCACTAGGCATACAGCCATATTGGATGGGAGCTAAACATATAGGGTAGAAGAAAGGATAATGATTTTAGAAGCATAAGCATTTTCTTACTGATTCACTCATCATTTCATCCCACATATCTCTTGTTGAGTCAGCTACAAAGGACCAAGAGAAAACCTCAGAGTCAAAGGAAAGGGGGCTCAAGAAGGATAATTATTCTGCAAAAGCTATACCTGCAGAATGATTCAGAAATGTGACGGCGAAAGCTGGCAAACAAGCAAGAAAGTACAGGAAATTAAAGCAGAAGGGATATAAAAACACAGGCATAAAATTGCCCCAGAAACTTACATTACAAATGAGGAAACTGGGGTGTCCAAAGATGATGGAGTTATCATTAGAAATGTGCGATATGGAAGAAAAGATTAAAATGATGATTTGGTACATGCGTAAAAGAAAGATGGGGATAAGTATGTTTCAATCTGAGGTAACAGCAATTATAACCATATTTTTTAATATTTACTTCCACTGGCTGTTTTATGTACTTTTAAAACTTCACAGCATGGCTTTATATCAGGGGTGGGCAATTAATTTCTATAGGGGGCCACATGAAAAATCTAAACTGTGTTTGGGGGCCGAACCAACTTTACTTAAAAATAAAATGAAACAGTGATGTTATGATTGTTTTTATTTTAAACTTGTTAATCTTCACAAATACTAAAGAGGTTATTTTGTGGTATGTTAAAGATAAGCAACTGATCAACTTTAGACAAAAAGCTATAAATGGTTTTGATGTTCAACTTGCTCAATGAGAGAAATCCAGTCTGTCTTGGCCTTGAACAAGTGGGCTGGAGCGACAACTGGCGGCCTGGACAGGAGCGTCTCGCGGGCCATATGTGGCCCTCGGGCCGCATTTTGCCCGGGTCTGCCTTATATAGATCTGTGCTGTCATTTTGCAGATCTTAATATGGTTTTCAGAGTATGTGAGATATTTAAGAGTGGTTTTACCAGTGCCAGTACCACCCAGTGAGTTTCTGTGGCCAAGTGGGGATTCAAACCCAGATCTGAAGACCTAGTCCACCACTGTATGGTTTACACCACACTGGCTCACACATGTCTTCTCAGAAGTATATCTTGCTGGGCTGAATGGGATTGACTTCCATATACGTATTTAGATTCAGAACTGCAACATCACAGTTCTTTTCTCTTCATTTCTACTCAAATGTAAGCCCTTGATGAATTATCTCACCCTCTAAACATGAAAATCACAATAACACCAGCATTTCTAAGGTGTCCTGATTCACAAAAGGTATCCAAGCTATTTTCAGATAAGAGATAAACAGAATTTTGGACTAAGTTACTGTTGTTAGAAGCTGAGTTTTATAAGGTTTTAAAGAGGGGACTGTGTATGGAAAAAGCAGCATAGTTAGAAACCTGCCTGGTGGTATTACCAAGTCTCAAGAAGAAAGCTGGAGTCTCAGGAAATTGCTGTGATTCCTCAGGTCTCCAGGTGGGGAGACGTATCTCGTGGCAAACGGTGCCAGAGGAAAGGAAATTCTGGGGCATGTATAAGTGTATATATATGTGTGTATTGATTTTGTCAGGAAGCATATCTCCTCCCTGTTCTTCATTGGTACCAGAGGTCATTGACTTGGTGCTTGTACTGCATGTAATAATTTATTTAGAAGGCAGAAATCCATACTGCTTATTTCATTCTATCGAACACATGCATGTGTGCATAGATGACATTTTGCAACTAATACTGCAAGAAGAAAGAGGGCCCCATGACATCACAGGGGCATCATGCACCCTGGTCTCAGGTTTCCACTCTGGAACCTGAGAGAATGGGAAGCTGCTGACCTAGCAACCCCTAATATTAGGTCTTGAAATAAGAGCCAGTGTGATTCAGCAGTAGGGCCATGCTGTAAGTCCCTGATGTTTTCAATCCTGGCTTTTCTATTGGTAATAGATTTATATGGGAAAAGGTGAGATTTTATTGTGTGCCTCCCTCTGGGTTCACAGTGGCACAGTGTCAGGAAATAATATGTGTCCTAAAGAAAGCAGAGAGCCAAGTCAGGGCAATGAAAATTCCAGATATATTGTGTGGGACATACATGACTTTAAAAGGCTGCAAGCATTTTAAAGTCCACATTTCCTTTCAGTTCCCTTGGTTTTAACTGACATAACGTCCAATGGGGAGGGGGGGACTTTGAAGTAACCGATACAGGTTCCATAAGGTGTTTCAGCCTCCATTTATCACATCCTGTGGTAACAACAGCAGACATCTGATTTCCTGAAAGGTGCTATGATGGGAAACCAACCCCGCACTTAACTATGTGTTGCTTGTTCTAGTCACCACAAAATATTACAGTGTCAATGACAGAGTAACTGCTTTTCAAAAGGCAGCCAGAGATGCTGGCATGAATTTCCAAAATGCAAATCCCAGAGGTTTTGAGAAATAATGTGTTATTTATTTATTTATTTATTTATTTATTTATTTATTTATTTATTTATTTATTTATTTATTTATTTATTTATTTATTTGACTTGTATATCACCCCATAGTGCTTGGAGCTGTGCCCTCTGGGTGGTTTTACAACATAATTCTGCAAACAACACTTTGCCTCCCAGCAAGGTGGATACTCATATTATCGACCTTGGAAGGATGGAAAATTGAGTCATCTATCCTTGAGGCGGCTACCTGAATCTGTAGGGATCAAATTCAGGTTGTGAGCAGAGGCTTCACTGCAGTACTATAGTTTAACTACTGTGCCATGGGGCTCATACTCTATTACAAAACCTGTCGGCTAGTTGCTATTTTTAGGAAAGATCACCAGAAGAAAGAGAAAGCTGCTGCTTTATCAATAACTAATGCGTCTTATGGTTTTATTTGAGAACAACGGTCCAAAGAACTTGTTCCGACCAAACCTCAAAATGTGTTCAGCCTTCAACAAACTATAGTCTTTTCCTCATGATTGTTTAGAAAAATGATACTGGGTGTTAGGAGGAAATACTTAGTTCTTTTTCCTCAAAGAACAAAACATGCTAAAACATATTTTGTTGAGGAAATTAGAATAGTAATTTTAAAAATTAAAGAGATATTTGCTAATATGGATGAAACAAACAATAAAGGAGGGCAGCACTCCTTTCCAAGTTTTCTAGAGCAAAAGGGAACGTTTGAACTGTTCCAATTGCCTTGTGAATGGTCCTCCTCTTAATCCTATTGCCTCAAACATAAAACAAAGCACCTTAAATCAAAAAGTCACCCTTGACTTTTCTCCAAATGGAATGTGAAGATTTGCAGTGTTAACAAAACATTCAGTTTCAAACAAATTATTAACATTTGTAAGCAAGTGTTAGTGTAGGGTTAAACATTCTCCCACCATCTATTTTACCCCTCAGATCTTAGAAACATTGCATTTATTGAGCTACAAGCCTCAAGATACCCAAATCAGCAGCTGGAGGATTCTAGAAGTTGTAGTCCAAAATGGCAATATTTCCAAACTCTCTGTGTGTTTTTGCTTATATGTATAGATAGGCACACACATCCACCCTAAATTATGGAATGGGGATGGAAGATGTGCTCTGAGGTTACAAAAATGGCATTTGAGGTAGTTTCAGGAGAGGTTTCTTATTCTTCAAAAAAGTTATAAAGTGGTTGTAAAGTGCCTTTTAGTATCATACAGTGTGTGTATGTTGTGGCAAAGCAGGGGAGGATCCCTTTCCCTTGAGACTTTCCCCTCTTTATGAACCCTGAACAATATTACCAGACTCCTGTTCTCCTCCCACCCCAATATAGCTCTTGTTAGATGTTGGAGACCAAAAAGGCCACAATATTTTGCTTCAGCTCCTTACCTGAATATAATTTAACCTGTCAAGAAACATTTGATATATTAAACATCTGAGTTACATCCATATAATTTTAATACAGAACATTTAACCACAAAATATCGCAAACTAGATTGGGTTGGTTGATTGGTCAGTCGGTCAGTTGGTTGGTTGGTTTGAACATGTAACCAAAATGATCTTATTATCACCTGAGGCATAGAATCGGATTCAGGAAAACAAATCTGCTCATAGCTGTGCAGAAGCAGTGGAGCATCAGAACTGAGAGCTGGAGTGGATCCTTGAGGAGCTATAGCCTGAAGGAATGCTTAGGTAGACAGTCTTAAGAAATTCCATAGATTGTTGTGGGCACAAATGCAGCCACAAGTGAAGTTGTAAAATCCAGAAGGAACAGGCTTGGACTGCAATATTTAAAAGTCTGTTACTCCACATTTCATTTCATTTTCTGAAGCTAGTTAGAATTCCAGCGTCCTGCCCCCCAGGGCCAGTCTGTATTGGAATATGCCAATTCAGCATCTCAACACTGAAAAATGGCATGGAACATTTTTTTTCTGTCCCAATGCCTTCCATTGAGTAGAATAAAAAAGTACCCCAAAGGTAAAATACAATTTTTGTCCCAATTCTTTTTTTTTTTTTTTTTTTTGCCAAAAAGAAAGAAAGAAACTGAGTATGGCATAGAGGTAAACATTTGCAATATTGTTTATGATGTATCAAGTGATAATGTTGTAAAATACTGTACCTGCCTTGTAGGTCCAGGTCTGTGTGAATTGTTCAACAAAACATGATTCTGGAGGCCAGATCATGCCTTAAAGCAAATGTGTATTTCTTCCTCTTGCAATGTCCTTCAAGACATGCAAATCATTCAGTGTTGAGTACCTGACCTATGAGACTTGCAAATCAAGCAGGACTATCTCCCAATTGGCCAACTATAAAACAAAGAACAGGCAAATTTGCCAATGCAGATTGAAGTATAGAAAATGAGCGATATTTTCCATTAAGACAGTTCAACTTCTAATGACTTGCTAGCTGTACCATCTAGTCTGATACTGGGATACGTACTGAAGTTTCCCATATCTCTATAAAAATGTTAAACAAAGCTGGTATATTAAAATGCTACTTTAAGACAACATAAATTTGAAATAGGAATCAACTAGATGTATATAGACTCAATTCTACATCTCCACATGCCTTTCTGAAATCAATTGAATTTCCTATAACCCATTGTTGTTGTTTAATCATTTAATCGTGTCTGACTCTTCGTGACCCCATGGACCAGAGGACGCCAGGCCCTCCTGTCTTCCACTGCCTCCCGGAATTTAATTGCATCATGTCTCAACTTACTCTGTAGAGATGATTCAGTCTTTTACTAATACATGGTATTTATCATGAGACAAACACGCTTATTAAGAAACAAATATAGTATTTTTGCTTCTGTTTTGTTCTTTGACAGCTTCTTGGTTTGCTCTTTGACAATTGCCGCCCTTGTCTCTGTCACAGGATTCCAGAACAACATTTGAAGGTAGCTGTCCAGATGACAATTTGCAGGAGTCAGCGAAGCAAAGGCAGAGAGCTCAGTCTGTACAGAGGCCCAACAGCAGAAGCTGCATTAAGGTGCTAGCTGGAAATTTCACATTTTAATTTTTAAAAAACTTTTCCTAAGCATCTAAGAAAAATTTGGAGACAAAAGGCACTTGGGTGAGAGAAATGAGCTCCCATTTGCATCAGATAAAACAATCACACTGGGTAGAATGCGGACAAAAGCAATGTGAACCCAGTCGGAATAAATGTAGACCATCCCTGCCGACTTAAAAAAAAAAAAAGATAATTCCCAGCTCAAAAGAGATGGTTCCACAATGGTCTTCCCCGCATTGAAGTTAGGCCCTGATCACTTCAGGGAAATGTTTTCTAGTTCTTCGGATACTTTCCATATCCCTGTTGTACTGAACCATGGTCACATGGTTTATATCCCAGGACTAATGTCTCAAGAACTTTTAGTAGTACTGATTTAGTTTCTCCTATAGGAATCGTTACAGCCAGCTACACCATGGTACCAGTTTATTTTCTCTCTTGATTCAAGGGGCAATTTAGCCAGTTCGTGAGTGACAATCCCTTCCACACTGAAGACAAATATATACATACATACACACACACACACACACACACACACACACACACACACACACACACACACACACACACACACACACACACACACACACACACACACACACACACACACACACACCCCTCCTGGTGATGAGGGGCAATTTAGCCAGTTCGTGAGTGACAATCCCTTCCACACTGAAGACAAATATATACATACATACATACACACACACACACACACACACACACACACACACACACACACACACACACACACACACACACACACACACACACACACACACACACACACACACACACACACAACCCTCCTGGTGATGAGGAAATGTTCCACAGTTACACTGCTGGCCAGGAAAATGTCTTGATCTTGTCTCTATGTCATGTGACCAGAAAAAAATAATGAACAAATTGGGGGATAACTAGAGAACATTTCTCTCATGTGACCAACACCTTAAGGTTGCATAGTCTTTGAGTTTTAATTCAAATTTGCTGTGCCCCGTCTGATGTAAATTAAGAGATAAGTGGCTAGTGTTGTTGCCCACTATCTTTCCGAGTAGACGCTGTCTGGGGGGTCATAGAAATCTAATAAATAAAATAAAATAAAATAAAATAAAATAAATAAATAAATAAATAAATAAATAAATAAATATTGTTATACATCCTGTCCACATCCTTTGGTAAAACTGCCCAAAAAACATTTCCAACAGAAAACGGGCTAATATTTACTCATAAGGTAAAGGTTCCCCTTGACAATTTTTTGTCCAGTCGTGTTCGACTCTAGGGGGCGGTGCTTATCCCCATTTCCAAGCCATAGAGCCAGCTTTTTGTCCGAAGACAATCTTCCGTGGTCACATGGCCAGTGCGACTTAGACACGGAACGCTGTTACCTTCCCACCAAGGTGGTCCCTATTTATCTACTTGCATTTGCATGCTTTTGAACCGCTAGGTTGGTGGGAGCTGGGACAAAGCGACGGGCGCTCACTCCGTTGCGTGGATTCCATCTTACGACTGCTTGGTCTTTTGACCCTGTAGCACAGGCTTCTGCGGCTTAGCCCGCAGCGCCACCACGTCCCCCTCATAACTGTAGTTTAATAAATTGCTTAGCTTGAAAGGGGTTATACTCTGAACATTTTGTGCTTGTTAAACAGAACAAAATAAGGTGTTAGTGAATCTGTTTTGAGATATAATTTTGAGAAGTGTCACTGGAATTATAAATTGAGGTTGTAAAGCCTGGAAATTACACATGAGACACATCCCACCCTGGGAATCTCTCTCTCTTTTGCAAAGTACTTCTCCTTTCCTTTCTTCTGTTGTTTTCTTCCTGGAAAGCCAAACCAGATCCAAATGCTAGCAATGCTTTGCTCTTTGGGTACCTCACAGACATCTGTTGATGATCAAACTCATCCACAACAGTTACTTGAGCTCACAGCTGGACTAATTCTAAGATAAGCACACATTTCCCCCCCTTATGGCTACTGCTATGTTGAGTTAGTGAGGAATCTTTGCATGGAAGGGGAGGCTATCATTAAAATATTTGGCTTGGCAAAGAGGAATGAGAGCTCCTATGGTATTTGTATTACTTAGTGAAATCAGATCATGGATATTCAGTCCTAACCAAGGGAAATAAATGATCAAAAAAGCATTGATAAAACATCATACAAGCTGACCCAGCACCAGTCTGCTGTGGGTTGGAAAGGGCTGGGTCAAATTGCTCCATTGCTGCTGATTTACTGTTGTTCAGTGTTTAATTTTCTATAGTTACTTATTCTATATTACATTTTATTTAATAAAAAACTTATACATATATAATGTTTTACTTCATTTTTAAACTATAATATGTATCTATTTTGCATTATTGTTATTTTTTAATACATTGTTCATAAATTTATGGTTATAAGACATCTTCTGAGCACGTCTCTTCAGAGAAAAAACAATGCTTTAAATCCTAGGTTCTTAACCCAGTGGTCTGTGGATCCTGGGGGGGGGGGGGCAGGTTGTCCTCACAGGGAGTCTGTGAAGGCTTGAAGAAATTTTATAATCTTTTGCAGTTACGAAAGAAAGAAAGAAAGAAAGAAAGAAAGAATTAATTAATTAATTAATTAATTAACTAATTAATTAATTAATTAATTAAATGGAAATGTAGGACAAAATCTTAATTTCCTTTGCTTTTTTATGTGAAACTTGGCTTTTGTAACCTACTGCCTCCATTAAAAATAAACAAAAGTGAAAATCAGTTATGAAAATAACCATTTGATAGCAAATAACTGATACTTCTGTACATTGTGAGACATGCAAGTGAACAACGCTGAATGGCTGAGAGACAGCATGTGAAATTTCTTGCTACTGCACATTCAGAAGCTGCAGGAATTGAGAGTCGGAGTCAGTCAATGTCAGTTTGAGTCAGTGTTCAGATGGACTTCAATATCATGTTTCTTTTTTTATTTCTGCTAATAAAACCTTTTGGTTATTGTAAGGTAAAGTTACTTTTTGATGTTATCACAATCTATTTAACAATATATTTTGGCTGATCCTCAGAATAGATTGCCGACTGAATTTGAAACATAAAAGAACAGATGTTGTTGATGAGGGTGCATCCTGTTGAAAGCAAAATGAAGTTTCTTCCAGTCATCTTAAAAGTGTTGCCATTATAGTACGGAATATCTGTCGATGAAACCCATCATGAGAAGCTTTAAATAAATATTTAATGCACTTTAGGGTTTTCAGTCTTGGTGGTCCACAGCAACAAAGGATATTTAAAGGGGGTTCATGGTAAAGAAAAGGTTAAGAACTGCTGTTTTAATTAAAAATGTACACTTTCTGATTCTAAATTTCAAAGCATGCAGCATGCATATGCAGTAATTCTGACTTTGTTCGCTTATAAATGTTTTGTCCCACCTTTCTAGCCCAAATTGGCACTTAATGTGGCTACCAGTGAAATTCAACTAATAACCAAGTGCAGTTAAGACACTAAAGCAGTTTTCGTCGTCGTTTAGTCGTGTCCGACTCTTTGTGACCCCATGGACCAGAGCACGCCAGGCCCTCCTATCTTCCACTGCCTCCCGGAGTTGTGTCAAAGCAGTTTTAAACACAGTTTAAAAAACAATTATAAAACTAGCTTAGGTGCCAAAAGTCTGTATGAATGAAAATTTCATTATTGATAATTGTGAATAGATTGACAGCAAACTAAAGAAACGGACAGCTTCCAACAGACTAAATAGAGGGGAAAAAACACTCCAAAGAGGGACAGTTTGGTTTGAATTCATGGGCTGGAAGTTTAACAAGTTTAGGGACATCTATTTAGGATTTGGATCTGCAGTCCTATAGACACTTACCTGGGAATAGTACTCAGGTAAGTGTCTATAGAAGACACTTCACAAGAAACCTTGTTCCTTAGGATAGTATGTTGCACTGGAGTCTCTGTAGGCATCCTTCAGTCTCGAGAGACTATGGTAATGTGCTCTGAATAGAGAACTTGGAACAGCATTTAGTGTGGCTGAGAAGGCCAATTCGAGAGTGACAATGCCTTCCACACTGAAGACAAATACAATCTGTCCCCTGTCCAGCTCCCTGATTTTGCTGGTTTTGGGACTGCCTCTTTGCCTTGGCCTGCTGGACAAGGGTCTCTTCAAATTGGGAAAGGCCATGCTGCACCGCCTGCCTCCAGGCTGAACGCTCAGACGTCAAATTTCCCATCTGTTGAGGTCCATTCCTAAGGTCTTCAGATCCCACTTGCAGATATCCTTGTATAGCAGCTGTGGTCTCCCTCTGGGGCACTTTCCCTGCACAAATTCTCCATACAGGAGATCTTTTGAAATCCTACCATCAGCCATTCTCACAACATTCCCAAGCCAATGTAGATGTCGCTGTTCCAGTAATGTATACATGCTAAAAATTCCAGCTCGATCTAGGACTACTCTATTTGGAACTTTGTCCTGCCAGGTGATACCAAAAATACATTGAAGACAACTGTGAGCCAGATATAAGAAATCTGGGAGTGTTAAAACACTCTTGTACTAACAGGCATGAGATTTGACCATACACAGACTCAAGAGAAAGAACAAGTGCTGTTTATTTTGAGTGGTCACTCAAGTCCCAAGGCATGAGGGACGTTGATCCAAAAGTACAAAGAGCTTTTATGCCTTCTAATCACAAGGAAATAAAGGTACAAAAAATCCTCACTGGCTGACAAGTACGTCAAGGGAGTTATTCAGTATACATTCTATAGGGTACATAAAATATGACAACAAAACCAAATACTCTCTTTGTGAGTCTAGAGAACATGGTAGCTGCTTTGCCAATGTGTTTATCCAGCTCGACATCTAGAGAGAGGGTGTCAGAGATCATTGAGCGAAGGTACACGGAATCATGAACAACCTCCAGTTCTTGTGTAGAGAAGGTAATAGAGGGAGGTGAGTCCACACCCTGGAACATGACTTTTGTTTTCTTCAGGCTGATTGTTAGTCCAAAATCATGGCAGGCCTTACTAAAACGATTCATGAGTTGTTGGAGCTCTTCAGCAGAGTGGGCAACAACAGCTGCATCATCGGCTGGACTTTGGTCTTCCCTCTCAATCTAGAGAGATTAAAGAGCTTTCCATCTGATCTAGTCCAGAGATAGACACCTTCTTTTACAGTTCCAAAAGCATGCTTCAGCATGACAGCAAAAAAGATTCCAAACAAATTTGGTGCCTGGACACAGCCGTTTCACTCCGCTTTAGATGTCAAAGGGATCTGATGTTGAGCCATCAAAAACTACAGAGCCCTTCATTTCCTCATGAAAGGATCTGATGATGTTATGGAGTCGAGGTGGACATCCAATCTTGGGAAGTATTTTAAAAAGGCCATCCCTGCTAACCAAATCAAATGCCTTTGTAAAATCTATGAAGGCCACAAAGAGTGGCTGTTGTTGTTCCCTACATTTCTCCTGCAAATGTGTGAGGGAAAATACCATGTCAATGGTGGATCTATTAGCTCAAAATCCACACTGTGATTCTGGATAGACTCTGTCTGCAAGCACCTGATGCCTCTTCAGCACAACATGGGCAAGCAGCTTCCCTACAACGCTGAGAAGAGAGATGCCATGGTAGTTATTGCAGTCACTCTTGTCTCCTTTGTTTTTGTACAATGTGACAATACTTACATCCTTCATGTCCTATGGTACTCCACCTTCCCTCCAGCAAAGACAAAAGATTTCATACAGCTCAGTGGTGATGGTCTCTTTACTTCAGCACTTCAACAGGAAAGTTATCCTTTCCAGGTGCCTTGCCAGAGTCCAAGGCCACTTTTATTTCTGCTAAAGTTGGTTCTTTCAAGACAGGCAGACACTCAATGTTATTTAATGCCTCTTTAAGTTACTACATTCTCTTTGGAATATAGCTCGGAGTAGTGCTGCACCCAGCGTTCCATCTGCTGTGCTCAGTTCTGGATGATCACGCCTGTAGCAGACTTTAAGGGAGCAGATTTCTTCTGTATTGGACCTAAAGCTTGCTTGATACCATCATACATTCCCTTGATGTTACTTGTGTCCGCCGCTATCTGTCTCTGAGAGCAGAGCTGAAGCCAGTAATCGTTGGAACATCTCCTGGCAGCCTGTTGGACTTTGCTACAAGTAAATTGAAATGCCTGCAAGTTGTACTCACTAGGACAGGCTTTGGAGCTGCACTGGAGTAGGCCAATTGAATTTGTGGGGATATGATCTAGTTTAAATTACTATTTTAAACAACAGTATTTCAGCCATTGGATTTAATGGAGCTTGCTTTTGAGCAGACATATAAGAGGGCTCCACAACTTTCCTTTCTCTGGTTTACAAATGCACTAACCAGATATATCAAATAAATCTTTCAGCATAAGCTCCCATATTCAAATGTCAAAAGGTTAAAGACACATATCTAACAGATGCAGAGTTACATATACTATGGACTAATTAGACAGAGATTTCGGTTTCGGTGTGGCTTAAATCCACATCCTCTGATCTAACTTGTGGGTCCTCACCACAGCAGTCCCATTAAAAAGGTACCATAGACAATTATTATGGAGTTGCTACTTTGAAGTGTGTCCCCTCAGTTTCTTTTTATAGCCAATATTCAAGCTTCTTTTCCAAAGCAACAATCCAAGTTATTAAAGGGGGGGGGGGAAAGGTATATTGAATTGAGTGGTTTGTGAGGTGGTAGCAGCGGTCAGAACACACATGATGAAAACACATCCTTCTTTAATTATGATGAAGTACTGCTATCATAAAAAATGTTATTTTGAGAAATGGTTGGCTGATACAGCTGAAAAGAGCATTAACCGTAACTGGGTAACTGTGAGTATTGTTTATTTCTCTGGTTGTAAGTAGAAACCTCATATTATTGTCACTTTTCTAAAATGGAAACACAGGTTTGATTGGCAAATCTGAAAAGCATTATTCGCATGTGTTCTACACATTGTTTCCCTCAGTGCTCTACAACACTGCTTCTCAACCTTGGGATCTCCAAATGTTTTGGACAAGTTCCCAAAAATATTACCCAGCGTGGTCAAATGTCACAGATTCTGGAAGCTGAAGTTCAAAAATGTCTGAAAAGCCACAGGCTGACAACCACTACTCTACAAAGACAAAACCAGGGAACAAGGTGGAGTGGGGTGACATGGCACTGCTTTTCAGGCGGGCATTATGTCTGGCCAAACCACCTCACTTCATTTTTTTCTCCCTCTTTCAAACAACCACACTTGAGGCAGTAATCAAAATTATGCTCTCTCCTAACAGCAAAGGCTGGCCCAGTACATTGTTGGAACCTCGCACTCTGCCCTTAATAGGTTTGGCTGAGAGGGAACTTTCCGAGCTGGGGGGACTATCAATCTATCCAGCACGAACCAATAGTTCCTTCCAGCTTTTGAAATTCAAAGAGACCCCCACCTCTCTACTGAGTGTTCCGTCCCTCCCTTTCACCAGTTGGTGGCATTTGTGCATTGCTGTTGATCTGTTCAGTTGGTTGCTAATATGTGTGCAAAAAGAACAGCAGTATACTCAAGCCTAGTTTTTTAAAATTCTTTCTCCTACAAATGTCTCAAGTGAGTTATTGAGACGTTAAGTGCCAGTTAATGAGAATGGGTGGACTCTGGGAAACTTGAAACTGTTCTTCTCTGTGGATCTCTGTACTTGAACTGTGTAGCAAAAAATAAATTGTACCAGAAATTCAAAACTCTGCAAGAGTTCTCAGGTGGACACCGAGCCAGTGGTCATGCATATCACTAATGAACAGTGGCAGTTCATTAACTGTCAGCAAGAAGCAACTGAATGTTATGCTGCTTTCCTTCTGCATGGGTAACTGTGCAACAGGATTTCAGCCACAGAAAGATTCAAAAAAGTATAATTCAAGAAAGAAAGGTATTCCTGGCCCTCTCATTCTTTTATTCCTTGACCATTATTGTGTCTGTTCAGCCTATTTGGGAGCAGCTGGTACATCTAAAAAATGTACTTGGCCCTGCCAATGTTGCCCATCTTTGGTATAGGAAGGGGAAGGATGTGCACACTCATGCCTCACAGAGAAGGAATTATATGTCTCTGGCACACTGAATACGTATTCAAGTGACCATTTGGAGCATGATAGAAGTGCTGAAAAGCCAACATGTCATGGTCCTTAATGTGTGACAAGCTGGATATATACACATGCTTGCCAACAGGCATAGATTAAACGTTCAGTCTTCATTGGCCAACATGAACAGCTCCAATGACCCATATATACTTTCCAGTTCAATTTTTAAAATGATGATGATGATGATGACGATACTACTACTACTACTACTACTACTACTACTACTACTACTACTACTAATAATAATAATAATAATAATAATAATAATAATAATAATAATAATAATAATAATAATAATAATAATAATAATAATAATAATCCCCATAGATACTTGCCTTTAAATACCAACTACACTAAAGAATACAGTGCAAGAGAGCAGAAGTAAAGGAACCTATGATTGATAGGCACATAACCATAACAGCTTGAGAAAAACCTATTTGGCACATAGAATGACAATGTAGCAGAACTGGAAAGATGATGTTACACAGTGATAATAGCTTTTATTACTTCTTATACCTTCTGTTGCTTAGAATATTTACTAAAAGCACATGATCCCCCAAAATGGTTTGCCTAAGGCCATGACTGAACCAGGGAATGGGGCAGACCTAAGGATCTGTCTAAAAGAAAACAATGAGCATCTACCATGAAATGTTGACAAAATTAAAGAGTGAAAAGAAAAGGCAAGGAGGGAGAGATTTAAAATGGCAAAATACTGTGGCATTTCAAAGAATAACAAATAGACCTTATAGAGGTCATGTATTCGCATTCCTTGTATCTGAAGAGGTGGATGTTGATCCATGAAAGCTCACACTGAAATAAATATTTTAATTGCCATAATACTTTGCCTTTTTCTCCATATACTGTATATATTTCCTCTCCTGTGCCTTTAGTTTTGCCAACATGCTGAAACAGATTAACACAGCTACTTCTTCGGAAATAACCACACATATAACACACACACACCAACATTCTTTTCCAGTGCCACATCTGTTCTTCCTCAGCTTTGGCAGAAGTGCAGCACTAAACGGCATTTCATCCTCAGAAATATTCATCAGTTTAGAGTCAGAAGTCTGGCAATAACAAAATTTTCTTGGTGACATAACTAAACATAGTGAGAAATGTGTATCCTGACCACAAACAGCTATTTTTATAATGGAATTTCCCTTTCATTCCTTCATGTTCTTACATTCCCAGTCAATCAACTGCAGGTGGAAATACAAGATTTTTGATGCAGTTAGGTATATGAGTATATATACTACCTTAAATTTCGTGAAATGAAGCTAGGTTCTCAAAAGTGTTCTAATCTTCTTATGACTCCTATATATCAGCAAGTCTTTCTGAATTCAGTATAAGTATGAAAGAGAAATAAATATAAATACTGTGATACTGTTAGGGAGCTTTGACTGTGAAAAGTGGAATTCCTTAATTTTTAACACTTCCAATCTAATTGCTTAACATCTTTCATCAAGTGTGAAATCTTTTAAATATTCTTTCTTACTTTCTGAAGTAAAAAAAATACAAATTTCACCTCCTCTAAAGGTAAAATATTTTAAAAAGTTTATCATTGTGTATGCCTTCACTCCAAAAGTTATAAGCCTTTGTAAATATAATAATTGCAGATGGAATACACTGAAAAACCATGGCTAAAAAACCATGTTAAACCCTTTCTCAGACCTTAGGACCAAGCTACACATGCCATGGATGTGTGTAATCAAGTCAAAGAAGCTTTTAAAGAAAATTTAAAGCAGCCTTGAGAGATGATAGCGGGGACAGTAACACATGTATGTCTGTCTAGCCATTTCATTTTAATGTTTGTTTGTTTGTTTATGAGAAATTGACCTTCCAATAATGCGAAACATAGATGTGAGAATCTGTGGGGGCAGCAGCAGCTACAGTTGGGGTAGGATAATTCTAAGCATTAAGCCAGCAAAGGAGAAGGGTTAAAGATCTTCTTGTGTTTCATTAAAAATTCCAGATGAGGCTGCTTTTCAGGTGAAACACACAATATTTGAGGCTTTGTTACAAAAGTGTTATATAATTTGACCCTTAAGAGACAGAAGTTATGTACACGCTGGAATATTTATTTTGTTTTTCAGAGTCAGAAATGTTAAGGTTTATTATTATTTAATTAATTTTTAGAACATTTTCAAGAGAGAAAAAAGATCAGTGTGTTAACATCATTGGGAGTATCAGTAAGGAATAACTCCCCAAATTAATTTCATTCTAATGGTACTCCTATTGTGAGATTATTCAATGTTGAACTAGATCCATATTTGAGTACGTGCAGCTCCATTGGATGAATCCCAAACCGGAGTAAAGATTGCCGAAAGAAATATCAACAACCTCAGATATGCAGATGATACCACTCTGATGGCAGAAAGTGAGGAGCAATTAAGGAACCTCTTAATGAGGGTGAAAGAGGAGAGCGCAAAAAACGGTCTGAAGCTCAACATCAAAAAGTCTAAGATCATGGCCACGGGTCCCATCACCTCCTGGCAAATAGAAGGGGAAGATATGGAGCACTGTGTCAGTGATACAGGAATTCAAACTTGTGAGTATAGTGAAGCAATGTAGTACCTTTCTTGATTGAACTAGGGACTCACGACCCAAACTGCACTAAGGTGTAAGTGCTATAAGGTGTAAGTGCTATAAGTTACAATGCTAAATTTTAGATAGGCAATGGGGATGGTAGGAATTCAGTATAGCATGCCATCTGCACAGCCACCTGTCGCATAGATTTTGCTCAAAAAGAAGCCTTAAATGTCGTAACTTACCATAGCCCACTTCCAGAGAAAGGCTAGTGAAACAGCATGTAAATAGTTCTCACCGTAGTGCCAAAAGCAATAAAAATTGTGTAACTGAAGATACATATTTGAATATATCTGGAAAACTACTTGAATTATAAGCCATTCCAAGGATGTTTTTTTAAAAAAAGCAATTGTATTTTAGTGAGCATACTGTAACTTCGTAAAAATGCACATTGGCATACTCTTTTCCAATTTTCTGCCTTTTAAGAAACAAGCCAACAGAATTAAAGCTTGCCCTTGAGGTCTGAAGCCGAAAGATTCTCAGGAATTCACTTTTCATATATCAAGTCAAAATTACTTTCCCTTCTATGTCTAAGCCACATTTCATTACACTGCCACCACAAAACCATCAGGCTCAATAGCTAACCTATTTGACAAAACAAACTAGTGGAAGATTAATGAACTAGAGCAGGAATGTACATTGGTTTCCCAGTTGAGCAAGTTATTGTAAATGGAATTGCAAAGACCCCAAGCAGCCATGCTTTTTGCTCATATGCCTTTCTTTGATGCTAAGTGCATGCCCAGATTCTGCGTCAAAAGCATTACTCAGAAGAGGCTAGACATATTAAATAGCCTGGCAACCCTTTCCTCAAGGGGCTCGTGTGATTCCTGAATAGATTGATTCTGGTCCCTTCTGCTGCAATATGATGTAATGGACAAGGAGATTTAAAGCCACTCCATTCACAGGGGTTACACAGTCACATTTTGACCATAGTCCTAGCTCAACTGCTACACCACGGAACCATCCCGCTTTGAATTATGCTGTTGCAAAAACTAGGGCTGAGTCTGATTTCAATCATCTTATTTGACAAGAAATTAGGACATGCTTGGTAGTTTCCATAAGAGACAGAGTAGCAGAAAACTAGCAGAGAACTAGCAGAAAATGTTGGTTTGTCATCTATCGCAGCTGAACGGGCAGCCTTGCAACATGATGGTTGCTTGCAGACCAATCGTATGGGCCTTATTGAGAGCAACCTATTTCTGAAGTATATGGGACTGCTGCTCTCCCTAGACCTTTGAGGAGCTTCAAGAGGAAAATTTTGTAGGCTATGGGAGGGAATAGTGTTGCTACTCACATGGTAAACTGGGCATAGTTTGCAATTTGGGGCTACATTTTTTTTCAGGGGCTTGGGGATGGTTTCAGGAGGCCTGGAGGGGCTGTGGTCTCACTTGGTCCACCCCCGGGATAATCCAAGATGTTTTTTAATGTATAGAAACCACTTACCAGATACAGTCAAGTGTCCTGTGCTTTGAACATCCTTGCCAGTTAGCGTCTGGAAGATATGAAATCAATGGATTTTGAACATTTTATCAAGGCTTTATATAGAGACAAGATAAGGCGGAGGAATAGCCAGAAGTGCACAAGCTTAGTAGACTGTGCCAAGAGTTAGGACTTTCATGTGAAGGCCTGGATATAAAAGACTCAAAACCTGTAAGAGGCTCAGTTTTCCTGTGGGATCCAGAAAAGGAACCTAGCACATCTAGGTACAGAGACATCTGAACTCTTTAAGAAGTGGAGGCTGTCAAGGGCCAAATCCAAGCCCTCCAGGCATTCCCCAGACTCAATAATGCTGCCACCAGAAAGGTGTCTCAAAATAGGCAAAATCCACCCCCTCCACTCTGTCCTTGATAGATGAACACCAGCCCTTCAAGGTAGGATTGACCAAAGACAAAAACAGCCTGACGTATTTGTGTAGCCAAGAATAACTGAATTCAGAACCAAGCCCAGCCACCTGATCAAGAAGCACACCAGGTTCAGATTTTCTGTCATTATTAAAAGAAAAGAATAAACCAAACTTTAGATGAATAAAAAAAATAAAGTATAAAAATACTTTGGAATCGAAATAGCCAATTCAAGTAGCACACAATCCCTCACATAATAAACAAGAACAGTATCTTACCCTACCCTAAGAGCCTCATACTGCAGTGATTAAACCGCTATACTGCAGCCAAAACTGTGCTCACAACCTGGGGTTCAATCCCAGGTAGCCGGCTCAAGGTTGACTCAGCCTTCTATCCTTCCAAGGTCAGTAAAATGAGTACCCAACTTGCTGGGGGGGGCAATGTGTAGCCTGCATAATTAACTTGTAAACCACCCAGAGAGTGCTTGAAGCACTATGGGGCGTTATATAAGCAGCACACTTTGCTTTGCCTTAAGCTAACATGGAAAAATATCCAGAATAGGACAGCATGTCTGAGCCACTGCAAAGTTCTTACTACAGCATGTCATGTTGTATAAGACAGTGATCACAGATCTTGCCAGACCAGATCACCTAGAGAATTTATTAAACTTAACTTTATGAAAGAATGGGACTATTCACTGATCCTCATTAAGTAAAGGTTCCCATTGACATTTAGTCAGTCGTGTCCAACTCTAGGGGGCGGTGCTCATCCCCGTTTCGAAGCCCTAGAGACAGCGTTTGTCCGAAGACAGTTTCCATTGTCACGTGGCCAGCACGGCTATACACGGAACGCTGTTTACCTTCCCACGGAGGTGGTACCTATTTATCTACTTGCATTTACATGCTTTCGAACTTCTAGGTTGGCGAGGAGCTGGGACAAAACGATGGGAGCTCACTCCATCGCGTGGATTCGATCTTATGACTGCTGGTCTTCTGACCCTGCAGCACACAAAGGCTTCTGCGGTTTAGCCCACAGCGCCACCACGACCCTCATTAGCTAATCAGTTTAAGTGTTCTAGCAAACCTTCTAGCAACATGAGGTCAACTGCATAGTCTATTTCCCAGGTGTAATTCGCATAATTTACAGCTTGACTTTGACATGAAACCTGAGCCTTAAATGTCCAGAATCATCTCTATCTTCCCCAGATGGCTCTATCTGCCTCGGTCTGTGCAACTCAACCATTCTTCCCCCTTCCTGGCTCTACAGGGCAACAATTCAGCACAAGGTGTTTTTCTAGAGCTCATTTCTGTAAGTAACCCTTCACAAAGACTGCTGTGAAAATGCAAGACGTCACAACCTGGGGGGAAGAGAGGATGAAGATGAAGTCAAAGATTAAAAGAGCACAGTGAAAATTATGGGAAGAGGAGATGAAACATGAGATGAAAAGGATGTTGGAGTTGTAGCAGTTAGCAAAGACCACTCCTTATGTTCCTAATGATGACTTGCAAGTGTTTTCATCTTGCTACAAACACCATGAAACTACAGTACTCATGTCGGACAGCTGAGAACACAGTAGTGGGATCTAGCCAAGGTGGGCTTGGCAGAATAATACAGCATACTACTTCATCGGCTTAAATCCTGTTGCTTTACTGTAGCAAGTTGCACTACAGCAGGGCTGCTGAATCCATGGGGCTTTGGTAAATCAACTCATCCATGAGTTTGGCTGATTCAAATGGGCCTTCTCTAGTGCATCTTACTATACTAAGCAACATAATCTCAGCCATTGGAATGCTGTAACTGAGTACAAGGATGTATAAGAGGTTGGGGCCCAACATTTTTAGAACTTCAAAGCCTTACAACCCCCATTTTTGGATTTAAAATGTGATTGGGTTTACACTGGTGGCTCCACAGAAGAAACAGGTTGCAGGAACTAAGACTTACTGTACTCAGTCACGGGAATTTGATTTACTTGATAAAATTAGACTATTTTCATTACTAAATACTAGAAAAACCTGAATCAAATACATGAATCCTAGGAACATCTTCCAGGCAATGGAAACTGGCTGTTTCATTTGCATAACATTTCTACATGTAAGTCTCCTAAATTTGATAGAATAAACAAATGAGTGCAGGATGTGGCAAGGAGAAACTCTTTCTCAAAACTGGAAATGCATGCCAAAGATGTGTCAAGTTGTTTTTACTCAGAAGGATGAACAATCAAATGTTATATTCTTCCTGTAAGAGTCTTCAGGGCTAAGAAATGTACAAAGATACTATTTTAAATACATAAGTCATTTTCAGTGTCCATTTACCATAATCTAGTGCATATACAATGTGAAGAAAACGCATGAAGTCTGAAGGCCACTAACTCTGAAATTAATATTTCTTGCACTTCTTAATAGATCATCTATTTTGTAAATAGACATGTCTATGAAGCAGACATGTCTATTTACAAAACTATCACAATCATTTGGTAAGTTATAAATGTTTTAGAAAAGCAAGATGATGTAAACTCACTCCATGTCTCTTGTCAAGATTAGCCATGGCCATTTTTTTCTTTAACATATACCCCTAAGATTCTATGTATCTATGTATCTATGTATCTATGTATCTATGTATCTATGTATCTATCTATCTATCTATCTATCTATCTATCTATCTATCTATCTATCTATCTATCTATCTATCTATCTATCTATCTATCTATCTATCTATCTATCTATCTATCTATCTATCATATTTTACCCCATCTTTCTCCTTAAAAAGGACCCAAGGTGGATTACATCATTAAAAGACAGTATTTAAAGCTAACAATAGTGAGTATACAAATACTGAAAAGGATCAAACAGATGCCATACTACAGAACATAAGCAATACCAAAACATATTCAAAGCAGTAAGGTATAACAATCCATTTAAAACCTTATTCAGGCAGCCAGTTACTAAGGGAAAGCTTGCCTGAAGAGAAAGGTCTGCACCTGCTTGTTGAAAGACAGTAAAAATGGGGCCAGCCTGGCTTCATATAGGGGGGAATTCAAAAGTCTGGGAGCAGCAACAGAGAAGGCCCTCTCCCATGTACCCAACAAATGCAACTGTGAAGGTTGTGGGACGGAGAGAAAAGCCTCTCCTGATTATCTAATGTGTGCAGCATCTGCAGCTTGAAAAATCTAAAAGCCACATACTAGAAGTAACATGAAACTTAAATTTATTCTTGCTATACATTAAAAGTACTGTTATAAATAACAAGATAGGAGAAAGATCTTTACATTCCTTAATTTACAAAGTAATATTCTCTAAGTACATTTATATACATGATTTACACACTTGTTTATACAGCTCTTCCCCTCCATATACAGAACACTGCAAATAATTTAGAGAAAAAATATCACATTTGGTTGACTGGACAAAATCAAATCAGATGAAAGTCAGATGTACTTTATTTCTGTATTAAAATTATTTCTTTAGAATCAGAACTCAAATGATCAGTTGATTCAGGACAGTTGCCACTTTAGCTGAGTATTATTTCAAAAATATTTTTGGATATACTGCACATTCAGAATTATATTTTAGAACAGTGAGGACCAACAATGATCCTTGACCAGCCTCTGGTCCCCACACCCCACCCTAATTTTGTCATTCTTGTATAGAATGAGATCCTCAAGATAACAGTGGGGAGTGTTTCCAGACATTTTGCCTCTTGCTCAATTTGCGATGTGGTCTGCTGTTATAAACTAGTCCCCATGCCTCCAGGATTTGAGCTATCTGGCCCCACTGCAACCTAATACTGTAGTTGGCCAGTGATAATTAGAATAAAATTGTTTGGTGACTCAGACATAGCTATTATTAATATGAAATGTATCTCAGGCCATCATAAATTAATGTTACATAATTAAATTACACAGAATGTTACAAATGAATGTATAAATGCATGCTCCACAGTCAGTCAGATCTAGGGGTTCTCCATGCATACAGTCACAACAGTGTGCGTACAGAGATGTTGTCTGAGTATTATTTCCACATCTGTTGCACTGCCAGGGACAGACCTGAGCACATATCAGTTCTGAATGGTGGGCTGCCACTACAGCTTAATTTATGGTGAAATGCTCATCATCAACTCTGCATAGCAGAACGCAAACACACCTTTTTATCCCTTCAGTCCACTAAGTTACATACCTGTATTAACCCAGAGGAAAATCTATACCACTGGTTATTTTAGTAATACATAAAAACAAAGGCTAATGGATCTAAAGTCAGGCCAAGATAAACTGAAGCCTTACATAATGAACTGGATCCAGATTAAGGATAAGCAAAGCTTGTTCATGTTAGATGCAGGCCCTTGAAAAATTGTTCTAATGGGTTGTGGCATCATCTGGTGCACCTTGGAAAGTCAAATAGGTAGCTGTAAGGTCAATAAGCTAATATATTGCAATACTGAAAGTGGACAAGCTCCCATGGAGGCTGGTCAAGCTTAACCCATTTCTAATTAAGATCAGACTTGAACAGAGATACTAATATGAAATGGCAGTGCAATAGTTATTTTATAAGAGCCTGAGCAAAATGGCAAATACCTCTCCAGCTGAAATCATATACCTTTTTGTATGTAAAAGGTGTACCATTCTGCCATTCATAGCCTGCCATTAACAAGTCACTGCTGACATTCTCAAGGGTGCACATCCTCTCTGACTTGCTGATTATTCGAGAATCCCAAGGGGACTCATTGCTTGCCATTTAAGCATGCCAGAATATTATGACTTTTGTATAACAAAGGCACAGGATTTCAGCCACTGTTTGTCGCTCTTCATGGACGTAAGATGATATTCTAATTTTCCTTCAGTAATTGAACTTCATTAAAAATCTATAAAAATATTAAAAGTTGTGATCAAGCAGCTTTTACCATACACAGCAATAAAGTTGAGCTATAACATGATTGTAATCAAAACTGAAGCTTAATGTAATAGAAGAAGTTGATCTATTTGCATATTCTCAAGAGTGAAATCCAAGGTTTTGGTCAAGAAATGAACTAATTCTAAAAAGCAAGCATTATGCAGCACTTAAGGTGACTATATACTGAACTGTACAAATAGTCTAGAATTCTGCCTATAGTCAACTTGGACATCTAATGTGTCTGTGTCCATAGCGTGCACTGTTTAAATGAATGTGCCTGTAATGATTAGACAATTCATCCTTCTCCCAGTACTATGGACACATAGAATTAGTGCAAACTTTGATTAGAGACAGACGTCATAGTAGAATATATGTATAAATAGGAATCTAAAACTCTCAGGGCGATAAGCGGTTTGGTGAACTGTTTCCTTCCCCAGTTGCAGAAAGCTTGAGAGTTGTCAGCTTCCGTGGAGGGTGCTGAGGACTCTTACGAAGATTATCATCCATCTGCAGAAATAATATATATGCCAAATCAGATATCTGAAGAAGGCATCTGTATGAAAAATTCAATTATGCTATTTTCAATAAAGCAATTAAAAACATATTGGAGTATTCTCCTCAAGACCAAAGGTGAATATTCTTTTACTCTATTTATAAATGTGATTTATATTTCAGTTGTTGAATTGCAATTGACAAGCATGTCCGTTCTAGCAATGTGTAGCCTGCATAATTAAATGGTAAACTGCCCAGAGAGTGCTTTAAATGCTATGGGGTGGGATATAAGCATCACACTTTCCTTTGCTTTATCTGCAAACACAGTTATTCCAGGTATGGTCAGTACCAGGGTACATAAATTTTAACTGTTACCTTAGCCATGCAAGAAATGCTTTGCTGCACAAATAGGGGCAGATGGGAATGGGTCTGCCATACAGAAATTTGGTCTCCCTCCTCTTACAGGACTGCATATTCCTTGGAGAAGATCAGACAATGCCTCCCATCATTATAGGTGTTAGACTGAATTCAATTCCAGAGGCACAAAAACTATTTGTGGAAATGCTATTTCCATGCTGTAGGTTAGCATCTAAATAACTTCTAGGAATATGATTGCATTCCATACTGGCAGGCAAATAGAAATCAGTGGTAAGACTAGAAGAGATTACCAGCAATGATTAGTTAACAGTAAGGAGTGTTCAGTGTGACATGAATGCAGCAACTATTTACATCGCAAGAGGATGATGAATTTTCAAGAGGCAAGGGCTGATAAAAATACTTTCAAGCCAAAAAAATATTGCACAACCAAATCGTGTATCATTACAATTCACAATGAAATCCTATGGTTTCGACTCAGAAGTAAGCTTGACTGAATTCACTGGGACCTACCCAGGTAAATGAGTACATGATTGCTGCCTTAATGACTTCTGGTGGGAAATGACAGAACCAGCAATATAGAGTGTAGCCATATTATTTTGAAGTTCTGACATTTTATTTGATAATCACTGGTAATCATATCTAAACAGCAAGCCAAAAATTAATGTGATGATTCTCAGCTTTTGTAAAGATTCTTTATATGACTTTTGTGGTTAATAAGATTCCTCTACCAACTTATAGATAACTGATGAAATCCATGATTTACTGCTGTAGATACATACTCCTACTAAGAAAAACAAGGGATTCAAACATTGTTGCCTAGTTCACTTTTGAAACAAAGGAATATACTGAAATTTCTGAGCTAACCAATGTAATCTTGAATACAATTAAACGGCCATGTCATATGACATCTTCTGAACTATATTTAGCAAGGTTACTAAGATACTAATTTGGGGGCCAAACTAGACTTGATAGTTGGTTGCATTTTTAAAAGACTCGCCATGGAACTTTCCCCTCCAAAAGCAGAAAGACTGATGTGGTGGCTGTGATTCTAAAAGCAAAAGCTGTAAGTGAACTTAATTATCCCATCCATCCTCCTGTTTCTCTCTATCCAGCGCCCCTTCAAAAATGCTCTTCTCCCAGCCAAGGGCGCCTTCAACATCAGAGGCTGATTATGGAAATAAGCACTTGTGGCAAGATAATGTGGGAGTCAGGGTAGGGGGAGTTGGATTCTGCTCTCCTCTGTTTAGCTCTATAACCCCTTTTCTTTCTGACTCTCACAACCGGTTTATATCTGAGAGACACAGTTGGCCCAAGTGCCTTGAACTGCCATCATCATGTCTAGTTTGGTCCTCAGTTGTGAACAAAAGAAAAGTGCAAAAAACTGAAATAAAAAGGAACCTTTTCAATCAGGTTGGATTCCTTGTTTACAAGCTGTGTGAGCTTCTGCAGATTTGCATCTACTGTGTCTTGGCTTGATGGAGAGATGCCTAAATAGGCAAGACATACAGGAGGAGAAAAAGGGTTAGGAAGATTTGCAAGTCCCCTTTCTAACCTTTAAAGGTGTTTCTCAAAGAACAGAAAGCCAGGAACTGCACATACCCTAATCAAGATAGGCTAAAATCTACAGTATTTTACATTGGCAGATATAAAGACTAGATTTTTGCTATAAGGCCCTAAGTCCTTTATACTCTGTTTTAAAAATCCTTGAAATGCTGGAAATAATAGGCACCCATTTGTCTGGAAAAAAAATTAAGTCTAGTATTCTTTTAGCATAGGTATACATATTCCACTTTTGAAAACAGTGTATGATGAAACGGAAACCTCTATGACTTACGTGATAAGTTTACTCTAAAGTAGCAAGTCAAAATGTCATCACAGAAGCGACACAAATTAGGAAGCTGTTTCAAGTGATCTTGTAACAGAACTTTGGGGAATGGTGCTTTATAAAGAGGAGCAAGAAAACCAAACACAAAGGCATCCAGAGTTGTAGGCCTAAAGATAACAAATAAAGGACACTGTTACCTCAACGTCCACAAGGTGCTTTCTAAATAAAGAAAAATATATACAGTAGAGCTAGATTTTATACCAGCTGTGTTTGAAGATTCTTGCATGTCTCATATTTTGCTCACTAATGTGAGATGAGTGAACTGATGGGGGAACGAAATGTGTTTCACACTATATAAAATACATCATTTTCACAATAGTTTTTAAAACTGGATGCTATCATCATGATTATAAAACAGCTCCATTGAACAGTTTAGAAGAAACAGTTGTTCATTACATCCAGCTATACTCTGTTTTACTATACATATCAAGGGTGTTGCACATACAGTTATAACACATAATCTGTTGTCATATTCTAAACTTGTTTGCAGACAACAGGACAATCATACTGAACAATAAATAAGCCAGCACACAGTTATACAAACTCCAGACCTCAGTCCCTGCTTTGCCTCCAGAGCTTGGAAGTAACAAGTTAAATAACAAGGTCACTTGCAGTGTGTTAGTTTGGGGGGTTGTGAACCATCCAGAATGACCACTGGTCCAGCTGGGCACTATAACAACTACCACCACAACAATTATCTATGTTTTCCGTAGATAATTATAAAGTACTTGCTGGTTACTTTCAAAGCATAGAACAATTTTTGCATTTGAAAACCATCTTACAGGTTACTTTTTGATTTTAAAAAAAGTAAATAACTATTTAAACAGATAAGCATTATGTGTTTTTCATCTTATTAAGAGGAAAAGAAAAAATGCACACAGTCTGCCTGATGCATGAAGGAATACACTGTTGTTTTGTCAGTAGCTGTTTCACTGGCATGCAAGTGTATAATTCCACTTGCAATAGTACTTGGAAAACACCAAGATTCCAATTTGTGAGATCTTTTTAAAAAGTATTCTGGATTTTAATATTTGAAGTGTCATTCTGTTTGCACTGAAACATTATGTCTGAACTCACATATTTCCAAAGAAAAATGGAGATGTCCCTAGTCTATGTGACAGAAGATTGAGGCATTCCTTGGCATCTCTGTAGATCTAAAAGGAAGAAATCAAAGCTTATCTGAAGAGATCTGTCCTAGAAATTTTATATGCAAATTAATGCCATGTCTGTTTGATGGACAGCCAAGAATCCATGTGTATAATGCATACCACATAATTCATCCTAGCTTAAGGAAGATCCAAAGTTATAGTTCTAAATATATGCACTTACATAGTGGACATATAACAACAGTACACTTTAAATAACAGTATAGCAGTACTATTAATCTTAAACCTTGCATGAATAGCAACATTTTAATTTAGTTCCAGATTGAGGACAGAATCAGTGCCAGAGGGCTTTCCAAAAGGCACTACAGTTTAACTTCTTAAATTGTACCATTGAACAAATGTGTTAAGTCTCTGCAGATAGAAAAAAACTGGTATTATTTATTCAGTCTCTCTGCTCTGGTCTGACACATTCTCTATCAACAAAAGGGTCTGAGCAGTTGTCAGAGACAGTCCTGCATATACTAGAGTGCTATAACTATTCCATGAGATGGTCACAGCAGATGTAATTAACACAAGATCCCTGTCTTCCAACAAAATATCAGAACAGGGAGGTCATACAGTGAAAAAACAGGAAGTGGGTAGAGCCATGTAAAGTGGAAAATAGACTAGGATACAAATGGTTGATAGTAGACAGATTATGAGTATATTTTTGTTTTTTTAGATACTTTTTACAAGTTCACAGGCATTATTTTAAGTGTATAACAGTACACTTGCATGAATGTTAGAGCTCAATTACTCGTAAAATAAATTCTCAAAGGAACAGTCAAACAAAACAAATCTGTAAGCAAAACATACCTGTGCTTCCACTTCAGTGATCGTGTATAGTGGAGGCCCACCTTTTGTCAGCAAGATCCTATTAAGTGCTTCCCTGGACATTTTTCTAGGCAGATACCAATTCAATGGAAATGGAATCCTTGAAGCAAACCATGGTTTTGTCACATTGTAGTAATTATCAGCTTCAACCCAGAAAGTGTACAGCTACAGCATGATGATAAAGAACATTAACATTCAAAATGAACACAAGACTCCCATATTCCAATTTTTGTGCATCAGTAGATTTTTAAAAAGCTAAGTAGGCAGCTCTAGTACTGAAACAGTTGTTTGATCATCAGACTCAAAACCCAGCTATGACTGAATTTATAATCACTGGCTTACCCACCCACTCAGTCTTATGCACAAAGCCCAGAGCTTCAGCACAGAATTGAAACTGACTGACCAAAGATAATCAAAAAAGATAATAAGTACATGAAATATTCCATTCAACTGCTGGGGTATATGCCATCAAGTCATGATTAATAATTATGAATTAATAGGGTATCATCTGCATATCATAAATGGTTGATGTGTATTCCACCAAATATTCCACTTTAATTACTGAAGTTCATTCCACTCCTCCTGCATCAGAATCTAACCCAGATTTCTGTATGACATGTTCTGCCTATAGCTTGAATGGGTGGGGAGAGAAAATACACCCTTGTTTGACAGGTTTGTCATTTGGAAAGCCTGCTTTTTCTTTAGATTCTACCCTAACACGAAGCTCCTGTCCAAGCTATACACTATATATCAAGACAATCAAAGGTTGAGATGCACACACATATCTTTTAAAATGATTCCTAGCTTTTCACTATCCACCTAGTCAAAGGCTTTTTTGTAACCTATAAACTGATTTTCTTCTTAAATCCTCAAGTAGCTAATGTATTATTTCAGAGCAGCTTTGACCACTTTCTAAAACTGCAGGTTCTTCAGAGATTCTTCTTCCTTGCATCTCTTCTAGATAGTTCTTGAATGTATTATTTTGATCTTTTCTTTATTTTATCTTGATCAGAAACTATATTCTCCTGCTGATTTTTCCACATCCCTAACCTTGATTTAAATTTTACATTGACTTATTTGATCTTACAGAGTAGATTTCTTATTTTTCATTTCCTGTTGTTCTACTTTACTTCTCTGCAATGCCTGTTATAAATAGTTCTCTGTATCCCTACACATAAGCTACTGAAAATTGCATTTAAGATTATGACTCTATTTCCATCGTCTTGTGCATCCAAGAGGGGGAATTCTTCTGCAGTCACTGTATTTGTTGTCATAAAAAAGAAATTTGACTCCTGCTGCACAGAGCTATCCAGCTACACTAGCAGTATTTTAGGGCAGTGGAAGTATCAAATTTGAAATTACACATTCAGACTGAGTTTGAAATCTTCTGTATCTGTTAGCTGAGTTTTTACAGTGTCATAGGCCTTGTTTTCATGAACAGCAATCAGGAAAATAGACATAGAAAAGCTACTTAATCTTAACAAAGACCAAGAAGATGGCCTGTCAAAATGTATCATCAATGGTATATAACTCCAAAAGACATAAAAATTATGGACAAAATCTATCCAGGTCTCTGTTTGAAGTGCCAAGAGGTTGAAGGTCCACACTACCACATGTCATGTACTTGCAAAAAGAGAAATAAATTCTGGAAATACATTCATTCTGAAATGCAAATGATTTTAAAATTGAAATGAAACCAAAGACCATGGTCTTGGGAATAACACCAGATAATTTAGGAAAATCTTCACAAGAACTTTTCAATTATACAGTATGCTGGCAGAAGCTACAGTACTAATAGCAACAAAGTAGAAAATGGAAACATAGCCAATGAAAGAAGACTGGAGAGTTAAAATGCTTGAATATGCCACAACGGCAAAACTCACAAATTCTGTAAACAGAAGGCCAGCGTCACGCACACATTCCCCTGTTTGTTTTTCCACACAACCCAGGTTCACTTTCGGGTGTGACATTTATTTTTCAACCCTTTTTTCCACTGCCACCAGAGGAATAACTCCTCAATACATCAAATTTGATTCTTCAATCAGTGTTATTCAATCAAACAAAGTTTATTAAAGTGTTCATAAGTAAATCATATAAAGTAAATCATGGATGGTCTTATTTCATTTAATCAATCAACTGTGCTTTAGTAACATTTATATTTGCTTATGTAGAATCATGTCAATACAGTGGTGCCCCGTATAGCGAGGTTAATCCGTTCCGGATTAACCTTCGCTATGCGAAAACATTGCTGTACGGGGCAGGAAAAGCCTATTGGAACGCATTAAACTTAGTTTAATGCGTTCCAATAGGCGCCCAAACTTACCCCTCCAGCGATGTTTTCACGGTCCGGCGGCCATTTTGGAGCCGCCAATCAGCTGATCGGCGGCTCCAAAATGGCCGCTGGACGCCCCAATCGTCGCAAAGCGAGTGCAGCGATTGGGGCAGCTCTGTATAGCGATCCCCAAAAAGGGATCGCTATACGGATTCTTCGTTGTACGGTGCGCTCGTTAAGCGAGGCACCACTGTACAAGTATTTATTCATTTCTTTTCTTATTCATTTCTTTCCCTATCTCTCTATTACTCTTTACTAACACAAGACTGGTCCTAACTGCCTCACCTCTTCTCTTTAACTGAGGTCCCTACTTCATCCCTAACTGAAGTCCTCTCTAACTCCAAAACTAACTGCTCTTTAACTGTCATCCATTCTCTTATATATCCCTAGTCCCGCCTTTTCTGTACAGTCATTGGCTCCTGAATCAGGGTTCCATTGTGATGGACAGGAATGGTTCCTCACCTGTCTGTCACAGCCAGTTAGAAAATTTGAAAAAGTGGGGAAACTATTTTGTCCATTATAAATAATTTGAAGGTGTATAGAACCAACTTTGCAAAAAGTACTACATAAAACGAATAGAGTTCACTCTAAAATGTTAACAAAAAATAAAATACGACACTGTTTAAAATAATATATATAGTATAGAGTTTATATAACCTTATTTTAACATCTATATGTTATATAGGTTATAAGAAGATTATATAAACTATGTAAATGGACTGTCAATTGTCCTTGATATATATGAAATGTATGATTTTTTTCCTTTTTCTGTAGTTTTTGTACTTCTGCATATTTCAGAATTTTAAAAAAAGATGGCTTATCAGAGAAAATGCTAAGCCTTAGAGAGGTCTGTAGCTGTTTATCTCTCATGACGTTTTAAAACGTGCATGACGCATCTATTTAGCTAATGGCATTTGACTAATGAGTTATATTTTGTAGCTTCTATATTAATTTTACTTTGGTTTTTTTGTTTGATTATGATGACTTTCATATAAGCCAACTTGATCCTCAGAAACATGGTACATCAATGTTTCAGTGACACAAGTGGTAGCATCCTTCTTATGAACTTCTTGCTTTCTTTTTAGAGATTTTAACATTTTTATTTAAGAATATACAATCATGTGAGCCTCCACCTGCTATTTAAACTGGTACAAGCCATACACAGGTTTGCCATCACATCTGTAAAAAATGGGCCCAAAACCTTAACAGCAACCACCACAGGAGGAGCAGCTTGAGGTTTTGGTTACTGAAATAACCTGATATTCAATGTTCTGCTAAAATGTCTCAAATCTGAATGCTGATTTGGGACCTGATTTTAACAGTGATCATGGATTCCCTAAGTCAATGTTGTTTACTTAAACTTCTCATTGTAAACACACACAGAAAGTGCAACCCAAACGTAAGTCCCACTAATGTCAGTGAGCAACCTAACCATCTGCTTGATTTAGGGTAGCTTGTACCCCAAAGCTTTAATTTTGGTTACAAATAAAAACTGTTTCTTACCACTGCAGGGTGTAGTTTTTCTTCAAGAAGTGCAATATAGGCCAGTGTATCAGCCCCTTCTTTTGCAGATAGTTCAAAATCAGCATTATACTTCTGATAGTAGAAGAAAAACATGCAGCAGTCATATGAAATGTTTCAAAGAGAAAAATTAAAACTAAAACTGAGGGTCCTTATAAAGCTGAATACTTATACATTCTCTACTGCACAAAACATATAGGACAACAATAAAATTACAATATGAACACTTCCTTTAACTCAATGTTGTGAAATGCAATGCCAGTGTGATTACTGGACTACATAGTGTGAAAGACAGGGATGGATAAATAGAATCATAAATAGAATCACTAGGAGGTTCAGAATGCCATTTCATGCAGTCCTCACACAAATGACACAGAGACGTCAAACGACCTTATTTAGTTCACAGCCTTTGCTCATATTATGAAATGGCAAATTAATTGCTTCCTCAGGTCCATGGAGGGGCCAAGGAAATGAAAAAAAAAATAGGTTGAGAGCCTGCCTGCAGCTGAATTAAGCAGACTCTTAACCAGATCTTTAAAAGAAAAGCGAACAAAAGCTTTCGGGGCGGGAAGCTTTCCATTTGTTTTTTTCGGGTTTTTTAAGCGGTGCAGTGCACATTTGTTGCCCTAATACACTACACTTTGATTCCCCCCCCCCACTTCCTTAGCACCTCCAAGGAGCCAAGGAAGTGATTCATTTGCCCATATCCTGAAGTGGCTGTCTTAAGCCACTTCACAATATTGGCACCTTAGAGGATCACTTTCAATTTGTTTCCAACAATAACATGTGTTGGAAACAGACCAAAACAGAGCAATCCAACCCCCACCAAAAAAAAGTAGAAGCCCCTAACGGGGGCTCAGAAAGGTGCATATAGGACTACTCTGGAGGTGGGCTGGTTCGCTCCAGCAAAGATTTTGTTCGATTACCATCTTCAGGAGCAAACCAGTCTGTCCCTATAGCAGACCAAGCAGTGGGCTGAACACTGTTGTAGTCAGCCTTACAGACACCTAATTCTAGGCTCAGCAATGTCTACACAAATTCATATTAACATCAGCTACTCATATTTATATATTTAAAATGTGATTTTAGAATATGAGGTGTATTTAGTGACAGAGAAGAACAGAAAAAGCACATCACAAAAAAAACAAAACACCACCTTCATTCTTCTAATAGATGTACAAGGTTAATAAACATTTTTTTGTGCTCCTGTTTGGCTTCCGTATTGTATAAAGAGAATCTGAAAAATTGGAGATTTAT
Organism: Pogona vitticeps; assembly: GCF_051106095.1. Lineage (NCBI taxonomy): Eukaryota > Metazoa > Chordata > Lepidosauria > Squamata > Agamidae > Pogona > Pogona vitticeps. The sequence continues at coordinate 279,618,046 of NC_135784.1, forward strand.
GGGAGCACATTTCAACTTTTCCCATGGACAAGTGTTGCAATTAACTTGCAAGTACTTACTATAATTCACTACTGGAACTGATTGTGAGACAGTCCACAATTGAAACCAAGCACAATCTTTCCCTGACTCTCTCTTGTGTTACTTTAGTATGAGATTGTTGATTTATTAGGAGACACATTTTGATGTTTTATACCTCAAACAAGAGAGATTCCAGAGAAGCCCTAGCTGGAGAACTATATGTACGGGAACTAATTAATCCTGTACAAAAGAAGCCCCCCCCCCCCAAAAAAAAAAACTTTACATGTATTGAGACATGGGTTAATAGTTATGAAAACCTACCTCTTTTCTTAAGAAGTTTAATATTTTTGCTGGCTGAGAAATAACAGTGTCATCTGATATCAATAATGGTACACTCCCTAAACATGAAGAATTTGATGTTAATAATATTCAGCATGAAATCAAGAACATTAAAAAAACAACAGTAATGGGAACTAATTGGAACTCTTTTTGCTCACAGGAGATATCTGATCAGGTCAAAAGCAAGGGCTGTTGGTCCAGATTTTCATGTATGTGATGCAACAGTATCTTAATAGGCCTGTACATATTTGCATTTCTGCTAATTTTAAAAAAGTTATAGTATTACAACAGGTATAAACAGCTGGCTTTTGATTTTACTGTCAAAATATAATTAGCATTGTCACTTCATCATACCATCATTCCCCATATGCCCACATCTGATTCATACAAGATCTTGCACCACCCTCAGTTGCTGTATTAGTGTAACAGTTTATGTGTTTTGCTGCATCAATGCAATACATAGTACTATAAAAAATCTGACTAATACAGACCTATCATCTGGTTATTATTTATTTAATTTTTTTACCCTACCTTTCTCTTTAAAAGGACACAAGGCAGCTTGCTTTGGGTTGCTTTGAACAACAGACTATAGGACTAGGTTGTGAATTAGGCCTAACCAATTTCTTGAAGTGTATAGGTAATTATTGTTTTAAAAGCTGTTATGCATATTTAAAATGGCAAAGCAATACCTCTTGGTGCGTTCCATGAATGATCAACAATGTTCACTTTCAATGGTGCATGAGAAAACCTAGCATAAGCCTGTAACAAAAGAGCAAAGATAAATATAGTCAGTGATTTACCCTTCAGTATTCAGACAACATGAAAACAGATTGTAACGGATCAAGAAACATCTTATAGCTGGGTCCATCCCTCAGTGTTCAGGAGGTATAACTGTACCATGCTTTTACCATAATAAAGGCTATGATATGGAGAATTAGTGCAGGGAAATCAACCCAGAGGGAGACCACAGCTGCGATACAAGGACATCTGCAAGCAGGATCTGAAGGCCTTAGGAATAGACCTCAACAGATGGGAAACCTTGACATCTGAGCGTTCAGCCTGGAGGCAGGTGGTGCGTCAGGACCTCTCCCAATTTGAAGAGACCCTTATCCAGCAGGCCAAGGCCAAGAGGCAGTCCCAGAAGCAGCAAAATCAGGGAGCTGGACAGGGGACAGATTGTATTTGTCTTCAGTGTGGAAGGGATTGTCACTCTCGAATTGGCCTTTTCAGCCACACTAGATGCTGTTCCAAGTCCTCAATACAGAGCACATCTCTCAAGACTGAAGGATGCCTAAAGAAAAATACTACTCAACTGTCAGAATTACTAAACAATTTACTTCAACAGGACATCTGTTCTTCATACAGTCAAGAACTAAGAGACATTACTTGTTTTAAAACTGATTGACCTGGATTCAGAAATAAAGGAACTTTCTTCCTTTAAAAACATATTGTGATTAAAAAGAATTATATAAAGGACGCACTGGTGCTAGGGGATCAGACAGGAGCAAATCAGTTTAACACAAAGATATTATAGAACTTCCCTTTGTTTGATACAAAATTTACCGTTGCAATAATTTACCAAAGTTGTCAGTGTTAATTGATCATTGACCAACTTTAGAACTATTTGGAAGCCCTTACTGGACTTTTTGTGAAAGAAAGAAAGAAAGAAAGAAAGAAAGAAAGAAAGAAAGAAAGAAAGAAAGAAAGAAAGAAAGAAAGAAAGAAAGAAAGAAAGAAAGAAAGAAAGAAAGAAAGAAAGAAAGAAAGAAAGAAAGAAAGAAAGAAAGAAAGAAAGAAAGAAAGAAAGAAAGAAAGAAAGAAAGAAAGAAAGAAAGAAAGAAAGAAAGAAAGAAAGAAAGAAAGAAAGAAAGAAAGAAAGAAAGAAAGAAAGAAAGAAAGAAAGAAAGAAAGAAAGAAAGAAAGAAAGAAAGAAAGAAAGAAAGAAAGAAAGAAAGAAAGAAAGAAAGAAAGAAAGAAAGACGAACTGATGTATGTGCCTTCAACTTCTAGAGATCTGGATATCAACAAGGATATTCCTGAGTTTGAACTAATGTAGATGCTGTAGAAACTAACTTGCAAGTATTTACTATAAATAAGTGAAGGAATAATTGAGAAATAGAGGAAACTGATATGCACACACAAAGCAAACAAGTATGCAAAGTGCATCTGCAATGCCCCCTTAAAATGGACAGTGCTAAAGTTTGTCAAAGCCACAGGTATATTTTATCAAATCTATGTTGCTGTGTACCATAGGATGGCCACAAATAAATGTGGATTGAAGATACAGTTCTCTATTTTGTTTAAACTGATATGCTTTGGTGTATTTTTTCCCGTGGTGTGCTCAGGGGAAAAAACAACTCTGGGGCAAAATGTGACAAGAAAGCTGTATGGATTCTGTCCCTGAGTTAGGCTCATATTCACATATACAGAATACCATGTCTAAGACAGCAATGTTTTTGTGATCTCCACTCTCCCCCACTTCTTTGACAGAAAAGACAAACAGCAGTAATGAATAGTTTCAAAAATGGTAATACACATTTCAAATAAACAACTACAGTATCCCTCTGCACCATTTAATACATTAACTTTCATTGAATATAATAATAAATTTTATTTATATTCTGTCTGTCTCTCAATGTACTCAAGACTGTATATAAAATATTTAAAAGACAAACACAGTTAAAACTTACACCTTTTTTAATTGAACAAACTGCATATTAAGCAGCAACTGAATTTTTAAAAATACTTAAAATAATTAAAAAACACATTTAAGAAGGTAAAAATGTACAATATCCACCGAACACTTTCTAAAAAGCCTGGGTGAACACAAATGACTTTGATTGCTAGCAGGATAGCAAGGAATGGGCCACCTTGGCTTCCCTTGGGAGGGAGTTCCAAAGGCTGGAGATTGCCATTTTTCAAAGTTGGAAATTCATTTCTAGCCACTTCTGCTTTCATTTTGTTTGGTATTTCTGGCAGTCTGTGCATGCTCCAGAGGATCTGGCAGGTGGGTGGCAGAAAATAGACTGGAAGATCAACCAAAGTTGTCCACTCCTGGCTCACAGTAATGGTTAATATTTATTTTGCTTGATTAAGCTAACTCCCAGAAATCCTCCCCAGCACAGCTAGTGGTGAAGGCTTCTGAGAGTTTTAGTCCAAGAACATCTGGTGACTGAAGGTTGAGAACCACTGCTTTAAAGTGTCTCCACTCCATGCTATGACATAGCAACACTGTGAGACAGGGGGCGAGAGTGATAGCTCTCTTGCCGGAGTGCCATCCCTCTCCGTTACAACCAAGAAAGAAATGCAGACCCTGCCCGCCTTATATCCTAAGAGACCAGAACAGCAAGGGGCAGATACCCGGGAAATAAAGGAGAAATACAAAGATGAACTGTTGGAGGAAATCGGGGAAAAACAGTGGGAATAGAGCGGAAGAAGAGGGTGGGGATAGAGGCGATGATGGCAAATATGAGGAGGAGAGAGGAGGAGTTACTGCCAGGTTGGGAATGGGTCTGGATGGAGGACCCCTGGACCGGAGTTTGAGAAAGACCGAGGGTCCCAAAAGTGGAGGCGGATTATAGAAAGAGGAGAGAAATTCCCCCGAGACCTTCTTATTGGGGAGAAGCAGAAGCCAGAGAGTGGCAGAGAAAGTTAAGGGAAGAAAGAGAGACAGTAAAGAGAGGCTTGAATGGAGGGTGAGCGAAATGAGGAGGATGGGGTACAGGGAGGACCCTGGAAGACCCACACATCCAAGGGAGGCACCGTGTGGGCGGGCGTCCGGGACGTCCCCTGCTGGAAGGTGAGACAGGACAGATGGTGAACATGAACATATCGATAGACTGGCTGCTGGGTCTGTGGAACTCGGGTGAAGGGAACCCGTTCCTAAACGAAGAATGGAAGCCCCTTGCTGACCCACTGTCAGGAGGAGAGAAATGTTGGAATAATTTTGTTGGCATCGCTTACCTGTTGAACACATCAATAAACACCACCCCTGTTTCTAAACCACAAAAATCTCTTGATTTATTTGAAAGAAGAAAGGAGCCTAGTCGAACCCTCACAAACATGTGACAGAAAACCAACATTAAAAATGCAGGGAACTGGAAAACAATGGAAAATATTCTCAGATTATGACTCCCTAAACATACCAGCTTGTTTCCTCCTAAAAATTTTTATGTCCACATGTAAAAATAGGAATAACTGTTCCATTGTTTTCAAATCTCATTGTGGGAATCAGGTCTCAAAGGAATGAAAATTTCTATATAATAATCTGTTCCTATTCTTCTCACTTCCAATGTGAAACACAGGATTTGTTTATTTATTTATTTTTAAATCAATTTGGAAGCATGTAAATGAAAATATTTTTTTGTCACAAAATTCTTCCTGTGCGAAGATTTCCGGTTTAATCTTTCTGATGCTGGGGCTGTACCTATTACAGTATCCCATTTTCAGATCGAAAGACCCGAGTTACTGTGCACATGTATAGGTGTCTTCTCAGATGTCGACACCACAATGTGCAATAGGCCTTCGTGCTTAGTTTTTGCAAAGGCACACAGCCTTTCAGGCACACAAATTCTGGGGACACCCTCAGGGTGAATTTGATGCCAATGACCATGTCATTGAGAACACCTCATTCACATCACCTCCACTTAACGCAGCGAGCTTAACTCTAGGCACGTATATCGTAATAAGCTTTACATTTACTTCCCATATTTCTATATGGCATTTGAGATATGGTTTATAAAGGCTTTATAAAGGCGTCCTTTTTTCAATGTATACTTTCTGAAGCTTTTCTGGTCAGTCAACAACACTGGAAATGTCTGCGATAAAACCAGGGGGGAACAACCGCTTTCCCCACCCCAGCGCTCCCTAAAGCCCTCGCCCCAGCCCAGCCCGTAGCATCCCGGCCTCCGTCCGCACAACCCGTCAACCTAGCTATTACCATGACAACGAGACACTCGGCGTGTACGGACGGCAAGCCCCAGTCGCCACCCCAGCAGTTCAGTTCCACGGAGGACGCCATGTTGACGCGGCGAACCTTTGCCCCTAAAGCGCCGCCCTTGGCCCCGCCTTCCTCCTCTCGTGGATTATCCCGGACTCTTCATAGACTGGCTAAGAAGGGATTCCTCGCCGTCGCTCGCTCTGAGGGGCGCTGCGTCTGCGCTCACGATGCTACGGCGTAGACTCAGGCGCAAAAGTGAGAGCGTCTACCTCCGTAACTAGCGACAGTGACTGAGCTTCGGGGGTGCCCCCTCTGCTGTGAGACTCTTTGTAGAGCCACTGTCCCCAAAGACTAGCCCTGGCATGGAGGAAGAGGGGACGACTCACCCCGGGAGACCCCCAGCTTTTGCTGTTATATTGCCCTCAAGTTGCTTCTGACTTGTCGCTACCTTATGAATTAGTGACGCCCAAAAAGGGCCTTTGGTTAACAGCCCTGGTCGGATCCTGCAAGCTCTCTAGCCATCCTTTCCGGAGTTAATCGATCTTACGTTCGGTCCTCTCTCTCTCTCTCTGGTGCCTTCAAGCCGTCCCACAACATTGTAGTCTTGACTAGCGAGCCCTGCTGTTTCGTGATGTGCCCAAAGTACGATGGGCTCAGTTTAGTCATTTTTTTCTTCTTCTAGAGTTTGGGATCGCTTTGATCTAATAGCCAGTTGTTAAACTGGTGATCTGTAGTATAGGTATATGTGTCCTCCAGCACATGCTCGAAATGAACTTATTCCCCCCCCCCCCGTCAGATTGTTTTTACTGTCCAGCTTTCCCAACATTAATTGGGAATATTATCGTATCGATGATCTTGGCATGAGTCTCCAGTGACATCATTACACTTAAGATCTTTTCTCATTCTTGTATCACTGTCCTTCCAGGTCTTTATCTTCTGATTTCTTGGCTGCAGTCTCCATTTGGACTGATGGCTGAACTAAGGGATACAAAACCTTATTAAAGTCAAATTTCTTCATTGTCAGCATTAAAAGTAATATGATCCTTCCATAATAATGATCTCTGTCTTCTTGAAATTCAAGATCTTACTTCTGTGTTTTCTTCTTTTATGTTCATTAGCAGTAGTTTCAAGCCATTGCTCCTTTCTGCCAATAATATTGCCATTTTAATATATTCAATTACAGTATTATATTGATTTTTCGTCCACCAATTTTCATCCTATGATAGATTCAAATTCTATAGCTTGAAATAGTTCTATTGGTGTCCCATCTATTCTTGAGTTATTCTTTCTTTCAGATGTTTTCACTGTAGCTTTTTAAAACCAGATTCTTCAGAAGATTATTCTTCAAAAGAATATGCTTGTGAATATGTTGTGCAGTCTTCCCTGATAATTCCCTGGCTGAAATTGACTAGTACTGTAGGTCACAACTACAGTAGGGCCACTGAATCAGTGGAACTTAAGGAGAAGTTGATTCACCACATCCCTCCTGGTTCAATGGGCCTGTTCTAGTTGTGATCTGCTACTGGATTTCAGCCAGAACCTCTGGTTTCAGATCAGAGCATAAAGGCTTCTGCTTTATTATGCTCTTTAATGGCAGTCAGTGTTCACCATCAGACATGAGAACAAATAAAAACATGAATCGTGTTATTTGTCAGAAATTGCTGATTAGTGTAATATTCCGATGGCCTCGATGAATATGAAGTGACAAATATTTACCCTTTTTATTTGTCTCTTCATTGGGCCCATTGAGCAAGCTAGACTGCCAGAACGGCCATTCCAGCAGCCTAGTTTGCTCTTTCTGCCTATGGGCCCATCAAACAGCTCTTCAGCAGTCCCAATCTCTTTGCCCCCACAGCCTGCCCCCCACCCCCTTCCCACTGCACTTGTCACCTCCCTACCTTGTCCTGCAACTGCTGCACTACCACCTCCACCAGAACAGAAGCTAGGCTGCCGGAATGGAGACCACCGTTCTGGCAGGCTAGCCTACTCTGGTTCTGTGTGCACCAATCAGCTAACTGGCACACACAGAGAGAAAGAGAGCAGGCTAGCCTGACAGAACGGTTCCAGCAAGCTTTATCTGGCTCTAAAGGCTCAGTGCATGCAGAGGCAAAGAGAGCAGGCTAGCCAGCTGGAACAATTCCAGCCGTCTCTTTCTGCCATGGGCTGTCCAAAAAAAAAAAAAAAAAAGCCTGGGTAAATTTGTGGTTGATGAACCACAACAAACTGCCATTTTGGTGGTTCATCTCAATCTCTATTCACCACATAAATCCAGTAACTTAACATATCTATTGTTGCTATTACATTATGTTGTTGCATTATTTTATGCAACATTATTTTATTTGAGCAGTTCAAATTGCTCTATTGCATTATGTCCAGTATTTCATCATAGCCAACCAAAGACTGGTTATTTTGGCCCCAAGCGATTGCTTGGCTGATTTAATATTCCAGGTGTGAAACAACTGAAAAAAGTTGTTGCAACTCATGTTAATGAAATGAAACAAAGCTTTTTTTTTCACAATATGTTGTAGACAAAACAGCAGCCAGACTATCCAGCAAATGCACAATGCTCATTCATAAACAAATGTAAGTTCCAACTGGATGTGTTTTCAAGGCATATTTCTTGGGAATAAAATGCCTATGATTGTGGCCTTTAACAGTAGTAAATTTAGAACTGCAGGTGCTCACCATTGACAGTAATTGAAGCCAGCTGTCTTCCCTCCTGGACTATCCAAAAATACAAGCAGCTCAGTTGTTCCATGCAGGTCTTTTGTGAATTTAATGGCTCTTAACTGCAAATTCAAATCCAAACCACTCTGAAATATTTTCCATTATCATGGGCATAACTTGCAAAAACACACTGTCCCTGGGGAAAATGAATTTCTTAGTTTTTTCCCATGAGGATGGTGGCTAAACACAGAGAGGACAAGGAAGCCCAAGGGGGCCACCAGGTAATATCAAAATCCATGTTAATAGGGTTTCAACACAGTTTCCAGCACACCACTACCCTTGACCACAACTAAGACTGAAATCCTTGGTATGCTTAGTAGTATAGAAAGCAGGAATAGGAAATGTATTGTTTGTCCAAGACATGGAACTACAAGTTGTTGCACTACAACTTTAATATAGCTCACTTGCTATTGTCTTTGCTGGTTAAAGTTGTAAGTTTATTTATCTAGAATTGGCCTGAAAGTAAGCAGAGCAACTTAAAATACAGTGGGCCTGAATTCTGCTGGTATTCTGTACAATGAACTAGAAATTGCTCGAGTGGTGCCCAGCTGTGTTGCAAGCTCAGAGATGCTCATGTTTTGCTATTGGTGGTGCACCCAGTTGCACAACTAGTTCATGGTAGGTAGCAAAATGCAAGAATACATTTGGCCAATTGCTCTTATGCATGCGCTATTTAGCAGCATGATTTTGGCCAGTGTTTTTAAAACTACAGGAGGATGGTCAGGTTCCTCTTAATTCTGAAACTTTACTTTCCAAGTTTTAGATAACTTTAATAATATTAGCTATACCAGTTAATATTTCAGTCTGTATAACCAGTGCTTGTACAAATGACTGTCTACTGAGGCTATGCTCCATGCAGTCCACGAAAGCTTGTGCCAAGTAAAACTTTTTTGTCTTTAACATGCCACAACACTTCTTTTTATGTCTATTCCTTGACACTATATTAACACATTTCAACTTCTTCTATTAGCATATTTCAACTTCTTCTGTTACTAGAAGGTTGTGAGTAGATGTTACAACCATTTTTGTATTTGCTTGCCTAATTAAATTCTGCCCCCGTCCCCAGAGTTCTTTCAAAAATGTTCTTGATTCTTCCATCTTTGTGTTGACTTAACATAGAACTAGAAATGTGGGATCAGACTGAGACCAATCTAGTCCAACCTTCTGTTCACAAAGTTGCCTCTGGAGAGCCCACCAGCAGAGCATGAGTGCAACCGCATCCTCCATTTTGTGTTCTATAGCAACTGATACACAGAGGCATTCTGCCTCTGCTACTGGAGGCAATAACAAAGTTGTCTTATCCAGCACTAGCTTAAAAAGTAACTCTTCTCATTATATAGTTTCTATGGGAAATGTTTGTATAGCAACTTGTCTTGCTTGTCAGCCTTTTTCTGTTATAGTAATTTGAGTTTAGTTAATGCAATTATTATTATTTTAAATGTAACATGAACTGTAGCCCTAGAAATGGTCTAAGTTAAGCTGTTGTTACATGTTCCCTATAGCCATCCCTGTCTAGAGTCTAGATCTAGCAGTCTGACTACAGAGTACAACATTTGAAATCTGTAAGACTTAAATTAGCCATTTAAAAGTCTGAAAATAATCTATACAGTACTTTATTTCTATCTGACATTTCCTCAAGGAGATCAAGACATCATACATGCTTCTCCTCTCTCACCTACTCACCTCCTCTCTCACCTGTGAAGTAGTTTAGGCTCAGAGGTCATGATATAGTTTATTGGGCAGAATGAGGATTTGAAGCTGGGTCTCCATAGCAACCGCCATATTACAATCAAAAGAGTCTGGAGTTCTAGAAACCTCTTTTGAGATATGGTATAAGCAGATGCAACTTTTTTTCTGCATTACTAATTGTCTTGCTGTCACTATTTTGACAACAGTAGCTCGCAGAGAAGAAAACCATGCAATTTTAAGAGAGAACATTTGGATAAATTAATGTTTATTGCACCTGGGGGCTGAGGAAACAAAATACCTCAGAGGCACAAAAATTACTTGGACCACATTGTTATTGAGTCAGTGTTACAAAAAGGTTACAATTTTTATGGAGAGTTTATAGAGAGACTTGAAATATTTTGTGGTTTCAGTAAAACCCCTCTTCCTGGAGTCAGAGATTTTGTAAGATTTATTTTTCACCTCAGCGCTTGCCCACCATGGATATAGAAACTTTGTAGCTTCAGTCATGAAGCAAATAAAGAACACCCAAAAATATCAATCTGTTTTTCACATTTTTGGTGGATTAAATAAACACATGTTTGACCAGTTATAAATTAACTGTTGCATATACTTTTGATGATCATTTCCCAATGTGCAGCCTAATACAGTATATATATTAAAAAGTAATGAGGAGACAACCTGAAAGTCAACTGAGCGGAGGAAAAAGAAAGCAGGAGAGTGGTTGTTGATTGAGTATCTGAAGCAACAGGAAATGGTATTTGCTGTGATTGCAATAATGAGAAATAACAGAGGTAGGAAAGTTACATAGTGCCTTATTGCTAATGCTGAATGGTCAATCAAAGCTTGTGTAAATCCTATTAAGTCAATGAACTAAGAGAATATGGAAAAAAAATCAAAAACTAAGATCTTGCAGGTACAAAATTGAATGTGTTTGTAGAAAGACTCTTCAAAACAGTTGTTCTTCCACTTCAAGATGGCAAGCATCTTAAGTAGTATATAGATAACACTCTCCAAGTCATTTATTGCACCTTGCTCTCTTTCTTTGCTTCCTCACAGATTTCTTCCTCTTCTTCCAGGACCAGGAACTCCTCAGGTGGCTATCTTAACTCTCCACTCTCCACATCAACATCTGTTGGTTCCACCACAATGGAAGGGAGATGATCCTTCAGCTTACAATAACTATCAAAATCAGAAGGGTCTGGAAAGTCTAATAAGACAGTCCATCTTTGCAAGGGCATAAGCCAATCTTGTCCATAGATGGAGCATTCATCCCCTCAGTCATGTCAGCTGATCTCAAATAATCAGGGCAGTGAATGGGGAAGAATACAGACATGAAGTCCGAATGAAAGAGGCTGACCCAATGTCCTTTTGTATCTGAGACCTGGGGGAGACAGAGGGCAAGGAGCAGGTTGCGCTTTCCAGCAGAGCACAACCCCTAAACTAAGGCCGATCCTGTGAGATTCAAGACGAGAGCATAGAGGCTTTCGTTTGAGTGCCGTCCACTCTTGAGGTTACTCAGGAGGTTCAAACTACTGTATTCCACTTCCACCACCCAGAGAGATGGTCCATTGGGGAATTGACACCTGGGAACTGGAGGAGAGATTGTTGAGAATAAAGGTTGCTACTCAAACTGAACAGGAATTGGCAGGAAAAGAAGAGAAGGGGAGGTCCGTGGTAGAGGCGGGAATAGGAAAGATAAAAGGAGGGAGAGATCCAACTCCAGGGGGTTGGGAGCTAATATGGGTGGAAGATCCTTGGACGAGCAGATGGGAAAAGGTGAAGGTACCCCGTGAGGAGGCAGATTACCACAGGAGGCAAAGATTACCCCAAAGGCCATCATATTGGGGTGAGTCAGAAGCCCGTGAGTGGTGGCGACACCTAAGAGAGGAAAAGGAGGTGGTAGTGCAGGAAGCAGAGGAACGTTGGGCATGGTGTCTGGAGGAAGTCTGGAGGAGGGAGTACCTCCGGGACCATGGACACCCTTTGAGAGAGAGAGGGAACCCCTTTGGGGAGAGACCCGAGACAAGGAGACCCTGCCATTATTAGGATCTGAAGAAAAGGAACTCCTAGAAGGGGAAGGGGACCCCTTCTTGCATGGACCGTGGGAGAATAAATCCTTGAACCCTTTTGAGCCAGATGTTTGCCCATTGGCGACTCAAGAGAAGTTACATGGTGAACAGTTGAATGAAGAATTAAGGTTAAATGAATCAATAAATCCAAGTTTTGATTTAAACTTTAAAATGTCTCCTGCTTTATTTGGAAAAGAGAAGAAGGCTCTGTACGAACCCTCACAGATCCATGCGGTGGATGAGCGCCGGGTGATATTTATGCATGTTGTGTAAGACCTGACTGTTGCTGCTGCCTGGCACACCAAAGAACCTTGCCGGAGCACCTGCAAAACTGACCAAGTCAATGAACCTATTCTGTTGGAGACTAGCAATAGGATGCTAGCCATTGTATCAGATCCGGTAAGTGACAAAGAGGTGATAAAATAGCAACATTTTAAAAATATATTAGAATAACTATCCAAATACACAACTAACATAGTTAATCCTAAAGCAAAGGGTTTGCAGGAGGGAGCGATCTTATATTGGAAGCTCTGACATTTCCAAAGACCAGCCTGACTCTTGTTTGCTGAGCAGACGCAGCGGTAGGTAGGTTTGTTGACTTTCTCCAAGTCCTTTCCCTTCCTGCCTACTGCCATGCAGCTAAATCCACTTCAACTTCCACTTGGAGTTCTCACCAGTAATGGCCAATGTGAAAACCTCCACAGTGGTTGAGAGGAGCCAGAAAGGAATGCTTGACACTCAGATCTCCCCCTCTAAGAATCAAGCTTTATCTAAGATCTTTGAGGAGAATTTCCACTCCTTCTTATGGGCCTTAGGATACTCTCCCAGGATTGTAGGTCTACAACCTAAATGCTCTTTCAAAAAATAAGTTTATATCAGCAGTAAAATGAATAAGACACCGAAAGCCAAATGAATGCATTTAAAGACTATGCTTCCCAGAATGGGTCCTACCACCAAGAAGGCCCAGTCCCTAAGTAACTACCTGACTGACCTCCAAAAGCTGATGTACATCATCAGGCTGAGAAAGGCCTTTTTTCTAGGAAAACACAAATCCTTCCATTAGCAGTTTAGGGAGGTTGTCTATTTTGACATTTAATAAGTTAATAAGAGCCCCAACAGTCTTGTTTGCACCTTTTTCTTAAATTATTTGTCATAAAAGAATGCAAATATATAATTTAAATGCATATTTTGATTAATTTTTTGTATTTATATGGTTATAAATGTTACTTATTGAGATGCCACTCTTGAGGGGCATAGAGCTAAATACTCTTATGGGTTCAATACTTGGCAACATTTTTAATAAGATCTGATGCTATTGTGATGTTGAATTGTGTCCTGAAAATTAGTTTTCTCAAGTCATACAATAGAATCACAAACATGGTATGCTTGCAATTCTGCATGCAAACTCAAGGGAGTGGGCAGAAAGACATTAGATAAAAAGATTAGTTAAAAGTTCTTGAAAGTAATTACTATTTTTAATTCTAATTGTATATGCAAATTTCCACATAAATTACAGAAGTAATTTTTTAATGTATAATCTAGAAAGGACTGAAGATTCAGGAAGGCTTTTCTCGCCCCCCCACTCCCCACCATTTATTCATTATAACACTGGAAAAAATGAGGTAGAAAGCCCACCCACCTCTGGCATCAGTGCTTCGAACATTGCTACTTTAGCTCAGCAGCAAAGAATGCCTCTGTTAAAATCATCTCTCTCCCGCATCTGTCTGCAATGTGTTCCCTCAGCGAAAGCTTCTGTGACTTGTCTCCTTGATGTGTTACATATGAAACTTTTCTTACATTATTTGTTCAGAATGCAATCTCACTTACACCTGCTAATCTGGGAGTAAGCCACATCAAACCCAATGGAATTTATTTCTGTTTAGGCTTTATGGCATTGCTCTATTGAGGAGTTTCCACACATGCTTTGCAGTGCATGCACATTATATGGTAAGGACAGCAACACAGCACCAGATATAGTATTGCTGCTATTACTGAAGGGAGTCACTGGAGTCTTTTTCATAAGCCTGGTTAGCAATAGGGAATGGAAGCACGTGGCCCTCCAGATGTTCCTGGATGGTATCTCTCCTCATCTCTAACTAGCATAGTCTATAGTGAGGGATAATGAGAGCTTCCAATGACATCCAAGCACCTACACATTTCAACTCCTTGATTTAGCATACAGTAGCTGCACAGAAAGGACTACAACTACCCATGCATGTTGTCTCACAGCTCATGGCCTATGGCCTACCACCACGAATACTAAACAAACAAAAAGTGCCACATTTGTATTACTTTGCAAAAACTGAATTGTAAGCATGGTGGAAGCACACTGCCTGTTCATTGCAAGCTAGCAACCAATATGCAGACTTTTCCCCACAATTATTGTTTGCCCAGATAGCAATGTGTCTTGGCCAAGAGTTATTGATTATTCAAACTGGTGCAATCCTTTTGCATGCATTCGGTCCCTATACTGTATGTCCAGCTGAAAGGCCATACAGTTGCAGTGCACAATTGACAAAAGTTGTTAATGGTTTAGATCAGTGGTTCTTAACTTTGGGTTATTCAGGTGTTTTGGGACTGCAAATCCCAGAAGCCTTCACCACCAGCTGTGCTGGCTGGGGTTTCTGGGAGTTGCAGTTCAAAAACACCCAAGTAACCCAAGGTTAAGAACCACTGGTTTAGATGAGCCTGGGGTCTGTTGCAGCCAGAAATGGCTTAATATCCCAAGAGTGAATGTGCAGCAGTTGCTTCTCTGGAGCTGAAGTCTCCCGGCCCCTTAATTCACAGAGGTCATGTTGAACTCAGTGGGACATAATCTAGAATAAACTATTTGAGAATAATAGAATTACACTTGCCACCAAAACACTGACTCAGAACTGTTTTTGTGAAAGACAGTAGAATTGTTTTGCTTCTTTATGAACATATTGTAAAACTTGCTTTCATCAATGAGTCACTTTTCATAGCTTGGATCAGGGATAAGTCACATTTTATTCAGGAGAATCAACAACAATATTTTTTTCTGCATATCAAAAGGTAGAATTACATTGCTTATATTAAAAAAGGAGGAAAAACAACTATTTTAAGAGGAAAGGTTAGAAATCCCACAGATTTCTAAACAATCTTTTGACTGTGTCCCTAAAAATAGCTTTACAAAACATTGGTTAAAACCCTATTTCTTAGCATTGTAAGCTACAACTAGAGTAGTCTCATTTGAATCCATGGACCTTACTGTGGAATTGACTCATCAAATTCTCATTGAACCAGTGTGTCTGCTCTACTGCAACTCACTATGCTAAGCAACAGGATTTCAGCCCATATTGCTAAAGAGGTTTCTGGGTACTTTGTAGACTTCAAAAGCATTGTTAAAGCCTTACTCTTTTGCAGTAACCTGCAAGTAGATGTTTCACTGTGGTTTGATACGGAAATTAACATCAAACTATATTCTCTAGCACAATCCTACAATTCCTTTCCTGGATCATCAAATCAAGGAGGCACAGTGGGGAATCGAAATCCCAACCTCTGGCTCTGCAACCAGATACCTGTACTACTGAGATAACCAGCAGTTAAATAAAATAATGTTTTCTGGCACCTTTTCACTTCACAAACTGGTTTAGTATTTTTAAGAGAGGGGGGAACCCAACAGCAGTTGAAAAATAAAGGGAGAAAGAAATATGACAAAGGTTAGGTTAAAATCTTGCCAGATCAGCTCACTGGCTGGGAGGGGAAAGGAGTGGTCTAAATAGGAACCTCCTGCACCTTCTTCTGATTTGCATAGAAGTTCTATAGTTCAGTGGTCCTCAACCTTGGGCCTCCAGATGTTTTTGGACTTCAACTCCCAGAAATCCTGGCCAGAAGAGGTGGTGGTGTAGGCTTCTGGGAGTTGTAGTCCAAGAACATCTGGAGACCCAAGGTTGGGGACCACTGCTATAGTTATGTTAACTTTTTTTAAAAGACTTCATGAGTAAAGGAGAAGTAATGCAGACAATACAACCAAGTAATGCATGAAAAGTGAAGTCTTTACTAACCACATCAATACCTGTTTCATCGACCATATCTTCTACTCGTACAGAGCATTTGACTATCCCAAATGAAAGGAGAACAACAGTAGAAACTCTGGAATACACTAGTCTGGCAACAATGTCACCTGGATTTTGTATAATAAATGAGTGAATGAATTATATCAACTCAGAGAAACCAATGAGCATATCTTATGATGTTTGAAACATTAGCTCTATCAAATAGAATCTCATGGATCGTGCAAATCTGGCAACAACAGCTGCATCAATGGACAAAGGGGATACTCTGGAGTTCACAGACATTGGTCTCAGAATGTTTCAACCTTTAGAATTTCCTATATGAATATATGTACATATATTTTCACAACTGTAAACAGTTATTCATGAGGACAAAGCAGTGAAATAAGAGTTCCAACTATGGTATTTTAGATTATCTTTACTCAATAATAATAAGAGCAGATTGAAGAGATAAACCCGTGCTTCCTTTTTGTAGGTGAGTTGAACTTGCCAAATTTAGGCCATTGATTCCAGCCTTGACTTCGGTGTAAGGCTAATACAGGCAGAACAGTATTCAAGGGGTTCATAATAAACCTTTGCTACTATCAGGCATCATCAGTTTACATCAGTAATCATAGCATTAATGTGAAAATGAAAGATACCACATTTAGCATGCTGTCAAAATTGTCAATGGTGGTCTCTAAACTAATTGAGCACAGGCCTTTGGGTACCACCTTCATGAGTCTGGGTGTTGTTTTTCATTTTCATTCTGCTGGTCTGTTGGAATTACAGAAGCAGTGTCCATGGGAATGTGCTGACCAATCCTTAAAATCCAAAACTATTGTTAATTCTAATAGTAAATTCAGGGGGTAAGTGACAAAAATTAAGGGGGAGCAATCAGTGTGTCCAGAAAAACACTGAGAATATTTAAACTGATGGTTATTGTAGGTTTTTTGGACTGTCTAGCCGTGTTCTTGAGTTTTTCTTCCTAAGGTTTCACCAGTCTTTGTGGCCGGCATCTTCAGAGGACAGGGGTCAGAACTCTGTCTGTGCTCTGGTGCAGTTTGTTGGATAGTTGAGTATTTATAGTTGTGGAATCAGCTTTTTGTCCTTTTCTTGAGATTGGGTGATTATGGTGATCAGTGTTTTTTTTGTTGTGGGTGTATTGTTGTGATAAGGTGGAGAGATGATCTGTCACTGTGATTGATGGGTGTCGTTAGCTGGTCTTTTGTGTGCAGTGATCACTGGTCCTTGTGGCTGGGTAGAGTTTGTTCACCTTTTGCAGGCTGCATTTTTCAGTGCTGGGAGCCAGGCTTTGTTGAGTTTTAGACTTTCTTCTTTTTTGTTAAAGCTGTGCTGGTGTTTGTGGATTTCAATGGCTTCCCTGTGCAGTCTAACATAATGGTTGCTGGTGTTGTCCAGTACTTCTGTGTTTTGAAATAGAATTTGAAATAGAGTCTAACTGCACCAGAGCATTAGAGTTCTGACTCCTGTCCTCTGAAGATGCCGGCCACAGAGATTGGTGAAATGTTAGGAAGAAAAACCTCAGGAACATGGCCAGACAAACCGAAAAACCAACAACAACCATTGCATCCTGGTCGTGAAAGCCTTTGAGAATACAATATTTAGACTGTTTTACGGCTTGCTGTTTATTGATTACTGTATTGCAACGATTTTAATGGTGCTCAGGGTTCATTTGTTTTTAATGGTTATTGTTGGTATCTGTCCTACTGAATTCATGGGGTTTACTACCAGAGAGGTGTATATACAATTGCTGTGGACAGGATTGTATTCAAAGAACATCAGCTACAATAAACTGCAGAACATTCAAGATTGGCACCATGTTAATCCTAAAAGTTAGAACACCAGCTGTGAACTTCATGGAAGAAGACTATAAAATGAGAGCAAAATCTTGAGTGCAGTTACTGAAACGGGATAGAACCGAACTTGCTACCAAACTTAGCGAAGAAATCCCATTTCAGAATCCATGTTTTCTTTTCACTTGCTGATGTGCTTTTAATCATGTTTGCCGTGTAACTGGGATGTCAATTTTTTATTTATCCATCACTTTTATTTTGTTTGGTTGGTTTTTTTTTACATCCACCTTGAGAAAAAAGCGAACTACTGTATAAACTTTGCATACGTATCCGTGCGTGCCTTTGTGCTTGCGCGGGTAAGCTTCCTTTTAACTACTTTGAGGTCCACTGATTTTTTTTAATTAAAATGATAACATAAATAGCTCCCTCCTTCTCTT